>NC_059301.1:27298249-27310749 GCF_017591435.1 Portunus trituberculatus | reverse complement strand
GGTTTATGAGGCGGCAGAAAAGGGTGATGATTATGACATTCTATACTTAGATTTCAGTAAAGTCTTTGACAAAGTACCCCACCAGAGGCTCTTAAAAAAATTAAAGCACACGGTATAGAAGGTAGAATACTAGGCTGGATTAAAGTGTGGTTAGACGATAGACGACAAAGGGTAGTAATTAATGGATCTAATTCTGAGTGGGGAGAAATAGTTAGTGGGGTGCCACAGGGCTCAGTTTTAGGGCCATTATTATTACTAATATATATCAACGATTTGGATAGTGGAATTAATAATGACATCAGTAAATTTGCGGACGACACAAAGATAGGTAGATTAATTAGGTCCAATTCGGATGCCAAGGCTTTACAGGCAGACTTCGGTAGGATGAAAGAATGGACAGATAGATAGTAAATGCAATTCAATATTATCAAGAGCAGGGTACTGAGCATAGGTAGAGATAACTCAAGCAATAGGCATACGATAGATAACGTGACACTAGGAAGTTCCAAGTATGAGAAAGATTTAGAAGTCATAGTTAGCTCCTATCTCGGTACAAGGAAGCAATGTATTGAGGCCAGGAATAAAGCGAATAAAGAATTAGGATTAATTTTTAGAAGTGTTAAAAGCAGGAGTCCTGAAGTAATACTAAAATTATACTTGGCGCTGATTAGGCCACATCTTGACTATGCGGTACAATTCTGGTCCCCACATTTTAGGAAGGATATAGCTCTGTTGGAGTCAGTGCAAAGGAGGACTAAAAAAATACAAAGAATGAGGGATATTCCCTATGAAGAGAGACTGAAAAAACTCAATCTGCATTCCTTAGAGAGACGTAAGTTAAGAGGAGACCTGATAGAAATATTTAAGTAGTATAAGGGTTTTAACAAAGGGGACATAAAAGTAGTTCTTAGGACCAGTAGCGGGGACAGAACCAGAAATAATGAGTTTAAACTTGAAAAATTCAGGTTTAGGAAAGAAATGGGAAGAAACTGGTTTTCTAAACAGAGTGGTTGATGAGTGGAAGGGTCTCAGTGGTCATGTAGTCAGAGCTGAGTCAATAGGGAGCTTTAAAAGTAGGTTAGATAAGTTCATGGATGGGAAGATAGATGGAATTAGGTAGGTTAAACACACAGGGACTGCCTCGTATAGGCCTGATGGCCTCTTGCAGCTTCCTCTTTTCTTATGTTCTTATATATATATATATATATATATATATATATATATATATATATATATATATATATATATATATATATATATATATATATATATATATATATATATATATATATATATATATATATATATATATATATATATATATATATATATATATATATATATATATATATATATATATATATATATATATATATATATATATATATATATATATATATATATATATATATATATATATAATGTTTGTGTAAGCAACATGATAAAACAAACAAGACATCATGCATTTTCTCTATGATTTAAATAGTAAGGAAATTTCCATTACACAACCCTACGACCAGTGTAAGGGTGCTCCTCAATACCCTTAGCTCTAAGAGCAAATATGGCGGTCCAAAAATCGTAAACTTTGCTCCAAGGTTCTATCTTAACATACACTTTATTGGAGTTAAGGCTGTTTCACGGGAACATTAGAACTAACAACTAACAATTTCTAAGAGTGTTTGAACATCCTGCACCAGGGATTGTCTTATCATCGTATTTGAGTGGATGGAATGGATTGCAGTGATCTTTTCATTGCTATTAATTACAAAATAAGTGAAGGATTTTCAATCGATGCCTGTAATTTGTCCAGGGACGTTTCTATATCCCCCTGGGGGCCCTAGACAAGAAGGACCATGGGGGCCCCTGGTCCGGAATGATGATGAATGAAGTTCAGGATTAGGTGTCATATTTCAAGTTGTGTTGGCTCCATATAAATGACAGGAGCGACACAGTGTCTCTGACATGGTGGTCCTGGTCCATATGCAATATCAGCCGTACCTCGGGGCCCCCACTAGCTCGGGGCCCTAGGCAACTGCCTATGTTGCCTACCCCATTGCGACGCCTCTGAATTTGTCAAATATACATACATAATAAATACCGCCAAAATACATGTTTAGCAGTGGTTGGTTCTCTCGCTCAAGAGACTTCTGTTTTATAGTAATAATATGCTGTACAAAAATATAAATAACTATACTTTTTGTTAGTTTTTAAGACAAACAGTCAGAGATTTCCTTATCTTATGGTAATCTGAAAAACAGACGGGCGGAGTTGTCTGGCACGGTGCCCAAGGAAAAATGTCCCTCACAGAGATCACAGCGTGCCTTAGCCTACCTGAAGTTTATGTTATTTAGAAATGAATAGCTAGTCTTCCAGGCCTTTTGATGTCATCAGTTCAATAAAAATAATCATATAGGGCCGATTCTTTTTTTCATATCGAAGAAAAGACAGGCAGAAACAATAAGTTATTTTTGCACAATGGTAATTAGATTAAAAAGCAACAGGCGTGTAGTAATATACCGTAGCCTGGTTGAACCATCCACGTCCATATTGTCATCTAATGCTTAACCTATTCAGTACCATGACGCGTTTCCATATTCATTGTGTTTACTATTTGGTGATTTTATACAGCTTCAGAAAATCATGTGGGTTTTAAAACAGTGAAGACTCTGGCCATTAATCTTCTAACCTTCCTAATGTTAATAAAATTGTCTAATCACACACAAATCTCAAGTTAAAAATGTGTCCCAGTATTGAAGGATTAATGTGCGGGTTTCCAACAATTGTACTTAGCAGCGGGTTGAATGTGGGGAACCAGTAGGATTGTCATTATTTTATATCTGCACTGCCTACATTATTACTACCACTACGATACAAGAACAGAAAAGGTTGTACGTTCCTATCTAAGCAACAGTATCAATATTACTCTAACAGCAAGGTTTCTTTTCAGATAATACATAAGCTTGTTTGTATGTTCACAGGAGGAAGTAGTAGACACCTACCGAAACGATAGTTTACTCCCAGTGAGTCTAATAGCAGTAGTTCAGGGGGTGCTGTGAACTTTCCATTAAAGCTAGTTGTGATCTCACTCAATGTTTTCCTTTGTGTCTCACAACTCAAGTGGGCAGTCACAGCCTGACCTCTAAAGACAACTCTCCTTCTTCATACAAAACTATATGCATTTACTACACACACACACACACACACACACACACACACACACACACACACACACACACACACACACACCCTTCACTTAAAATTAAAAAATGGCGACTCCAAAGTCACCCTCGGAGTCCTCCCTGGAGATGGGACCAGAAATGTCCCCAGGTGGACTGCTCTCTCGGTGGCGACCCAAAATGTCTTGACACTTCCCTTTTTCGTCATTAATTCTGCAACATTCGCGGTCTTAGATCTAATTTTCAATCTGTAGAACACCACCTCTCCTCTACTAAACCTCATTTTCTTTTCCTCACCGAAACATAACTGTCTGAGGCAACTGACAGTAGCCCTTTCTGTTCCCTCTTACTTTCTCTATCCTCATTTTCGTTCCAAAGCTGGATGTTGCGTTTATGTGCGCAACGACTTAACTTGCTCTCGTGCCCACTCTCTTGAATCTTCTGAGTTTTCCACCATCTGGCTTTGACCCAATAGTCACTCTCTAACTAAATTTATTTGTGCTGTCTATCTCTCCCCTAACTCCTCTGACTATAGTAAGTTTTTCTTTTACTACTTAACTCCAAAGTGGAGCACATTCTGTCCCTCTACCATTTCGCAGAGATTTCCATTCTTGGAGATTTCAATGTTCACCACCAGCTTTGGCTTTCCTCTCCCTTCACTGACCATCCTGGTGAACTAGCCTTCAACTTTGCTATCCTCCATGACCTAGAGCAACTGGTGCAACACCCTACTCGTATTCCTGACCGTCTTGGAGATACGCCCAACATTCTTGATCTTTTCCTCACCTCTAATCCTTCTGCTTATGCTGTTACCCTATCTTCTCCGTTGAGCTCCTCCGATCACAATCTCATCTGTATCTTGTCCTATTTCTCCAATCCCTCCAGGATCCCCAAAGGAGGTGCCTCTGGCGTTTTGCCTCTGCCAGTTGGGGGACCTGAGGAGGTATTATGCTGATTTTCCTGGAATGATTACTGTTTCCGTGTCAGAGACCCATCTCTTTGTGCTGAACGCATAACAGAGGTGATAGTGTCTGGCATGGAGGCGTACATTCCTCATTCTTTTCTCAACCTAAACCTTCTAAACCTTGGTTTAACTCAGCCTGTTCTCGTGCTATACATGATAGAGAGGTTGCCCACAAAAGGTACTTGAGCCTTCCATCTCCTGAATCTCATGCACTTTATATTTCTGCCCGGAATCATGCCAAGTCTGTTCTTCAACTTGCCAAACACTCTTTCATAAATAGAAAATGTCAAATCTTTCAAACTCAAACTCCCCTCGTGATTTCTGGCATCTGGCCGAAAACATCTCCAATAACTTAACCCCTCCATCTTTCCCTCCTTTATTACATGCTAATGGCACCACTGCCATCTCGTCTGTCTCTAAACCTAAACTCTTCTCTCAAACCTTTGCTAACAAATCCACTTTGGATGATTCTGGGCTTGTTGCTTCCTCTCCTCCTCCGTCTGACTATTTAATGCCTTCAATTATAGTTTTCCATGCCCTCGCTGGCCTAAACCCTAGGAAGGCTTATGGACCTGATGGGGTTCCTTCTATTGTTCTCAAAACCTGTACTTCTGTGTTTGCACCTTGCCTGGCCAAACTCTTTCAACAATATCTATCAACTTTTACCTTTCCTTCATGCTGGAAGTTTGCCTACATTCAGCCTGTTCCTAAAAAGGGTGACCGTTCTAATCCCTCAAACTACCGTCCTATAGCTTTAATCTCTTGCTTGTCTAAAGTTTTTTTTTTAATCTATCCTCAATAGAAGATTCTTAAACATCTGTCACTTCACAATCTTCTATCTGATCGCCAGTATGGCTTCCGTCAAGGTCGTTCTACTGGTGATCTTCTGGCTTTCCTTACTGAGTCTTAGTCATCCTCTTTTTGAGATTTAGGTGAAACATTTGCTGTTGTGTTACAAAGTTTTGATTTCAAAACTACCCTCCTACGGTTTCAATCCTTCTCTCTGCAACTTTATCTCAAGTTTCCTCTCCGACCTGTTTATTGCTGTTGTGGTAGACGGCCACTGTTCTCCTAAATCCATCAATAGTGGTGTTCCTTAGAGTTCTATCCTGTCACCTACTCTCTTCCTCTTATTCATTAATGATCTTAACCAAAGTTCTTGCCCTATCCACTCCTACGTTGATGATACCACGTCTTTTCAGATACGATGAATCCTTCAGGAAGTTAACATGTTACGAAGGGACGCCACAGAACGCCTAATATCTGATCTTTCTAAAAATTCGGGATTGGGGCAGAGAAAACTTAGTAGTGTTCAATGCCTCAAAAAACTCAATCCCTCCATCTATCAACTCGATACAACCTCCCAGACAACTATCCCCTCTTCTTTTATGACACTCAACTGTTACCATCTTCTACACTGAATATCCTCGACCTGTCCTGTACTCATAATCTAAACTGGAATTTCACATCTCATCTCTCGCTAAAACAGCTCCTATGAAGTTAAGCGCTCTGAGGCGTCTCCGCCAGTTTTTCCCGCCCCTCCAACTGCTAATTCTGTACAAGGCCCTTATCCACCCTTGTATGGAGTATTCTTCGCATGTTTAAGGGGTTCCACTCACACAGCTTTATTAGATAGGGTGGAATCAAAAGCTTTTCGTCTCCTCCTCTGACTGACTGTCTTCAGCCTCTTTCTCACCGTCGGAATGTTGCATTTCTTGCTATCTTTTATCGCTATTTTCATGCTAACTGTTCCATTGATCTTGCTAACTACATGGTTCCCCTCCTTCTGCAGCCTCGCTGCACAAGGCTTTGTTCTTCCTCTCTTCCCTATTCTGTCCAACTCTTTAATGCAAGAGTTAAACAGTACTCTCAGTCTTTCACACCTTTCTCTGGTAAACTCTGGAACTCCCTGCCTGTGTCTGTATTTCCAAATTTCTATGACTTCACTTCAATCAAGAGAGAGGTTTCAAGACATTTGTTCCTCTCCTTTGGCTAATTCTATCGGTTCTATAAGGAGACTGGTAACTGAGTGGGCATTTATTCTTTGTTTTTGTTGCCCTGGTGCGGTTCTCCTCTCTTACTTAAAAAAAAAAATAATAATAAATAAAATGTTGCTAGGCTGATTCAGGCAGTGCAGCGGCTCCACCTTTGCCTGACACCAGCATGCAAGTCTATGGTGTGGACATCCCCACGGCCTCGCCACCATCTTGGATAGGTATGTCTGTCTCAGCCTGTCTAGTTCTACTTTTCATATCTTTTGAATTTCTGAATTGCTTATTTCGGGTTAATAAGTAAGATTTTTCTGCTTTCTATGAATATTTCGTTGATATTTAAGTGTGTTCCGTGCGTGTGTGAAGTGAACTGTGTTGATGTTGACGTTGTTTTTGCGTTAAATAAGGATGTTTTTTTAACGCCAGATTTTCAGGACCGTTCAACAATTTTTTTTTTTTTTTTTTTCAGCCAGTATCAAGATTTTATTATTTCAAAAAAATCGTTCATATGTTTTAAAGTGTTTTACCCTCCTATCAAATGGAAATGTGTGGATTATAGAATTGTTTTTCATTGGTGTTAACGTTCCAACAATAGTTTTCTTTTTATTCCTGAATTATTTATTTCTGCTTCTAACTCACTTAAAAGTGTTGGAAAAAATTTTTCATATCTTTTAAGTTCTTTTTTATGATTTTCAAGTGATAATGTGTGAACATTTCAATTGTTTCGAGGACGGGGATCAACAATCCAATACTTTTAAGATACTTTTTTTTAATCTTTAATATTACTGTGGTTTGAAATATCTCTATTCTTCATGAGTTAAAAAGAAATTAAAATATGTAAAGCATTCTTGTCTAGCTGCATTATTTCAAGGGGTCATTTTGAAATTATGCTTGTAAAAGTAGTTAGCCGCCAACCATGCAGCCACTGCCAGGTCGTGACGTCATCATAGCAGAAATTTCTTGGGTGCAATAATTTTTTTTCTAGGTATTTCGAGGTGTTTTCTGGTATGCACGTGTGTGTGTGTGTGTGTGTGTGTGTGTGTGTGTGTGTGTGTGTGTGTGTATACTCATATACACTGGCTCTCTTCGCCCATATCTAGCATGAAATAGTGTTTTTCCAGGTTTTCGAGGTGTTTTCAGGCATAGTGTGTGTGTGTGTGTGTGTGTGTGTGTGTGTGTGTTATTTTATTCATAGTCACCTACTGGTTACCCAGCCATACAGTCTTCCCCATAGGCCAGTGTGATAGGGCCCTATCACACTGGCTTATGATACGCGGAACCAGGAACATTCGCTCTAGATAGCTGGAACTTGCCCGGGATTAGCGGAACCAAGTTGGGATGGCTTCATATCCATCCCGATTCTCCGTATGCTATCCCAATGGAAAAGTAAACATGATATATGTAATAAAAACCTTTCATTTGAACTAAAAAGAATGTGACTAAATTTTTCATATTGGAATATTAAATAATATTTCATCAATTTAGAAAGGTAAAGTATATATATATATATGTCGATAGGTTGGGCTCATGGCAACCACCTCTGACTCTAAAGTTGCCCTCGCGCACGTCTCAGCTTTTCTCTAGTTTCTTTTACTTACTTTTCTTCAACAAGAGGAAGTGCAAATGCAGTTCCTGTACAAAGCATAGGCTGAGGTATAAACGGCATGGTTTTGTTCTGGTTTATTTTGATTAGGCTTTGTCTTGTTTAGTGGGCCGTTTGTCTAGCATAACAAGAACACGGGCAGCTTGTGTGTGATAGTGTTCCTGGTTTCGTACCAAGAACTATGGCCCACGTTCCGCGTATCATAGGCCAGTGTGATAGCCCGCTTATGGAGCGAGTTCAGAGCTCATAGACCGATCTTCGGGTAGGACTGAAACCACACCACACCCCACACACCGGGAAAGTGAGGCCACAGCCCCTCGAGTTTCAACCCGTACCTACTTGCTGCTAGGTGAACAGGGGCCACACATTAAGAGGCTTGCCCATTTGCATTATCGCGCTCGGGACTCGAACACGGGCCTTCTCGGTTGTGAGCTGAGTGTGCTAACCACTACACTATGCGGTGTGTCTACTAACCACTACACTACACGGTGTGTGTGTGTGTGTGTGTGTGTGTGTGAATAGAACAGAATAGAATAGAATATAGAATATTTATTAGTATGCTCAGACTTTACAAATAAAGTATGGAGCACAGCTCCGTAATAAACAAACAGTAACAAGAATAATAATAAGAAGAACCATAAGAATAATGAAAGACATACAATGTTTCTAAACATGAAATAACAAAACGAAATAAAACAGTATCAATAATCCACCATACTGATCATTTACCTAAACTTACTCATTACTAACATAGTAAACACAGATAACTTGTGAGAATATTTACAAATATCGTGAGAGAGAGAGAGAGAGAGAGAGAGAGAGAGAGAGAGTGTGTGTGTGTGTGTGTGTGTGTGTGTGTGCACCCTGGCGTGTGTGATCCTGAGTTTGATACAAGACAGACAGGCACTGGCTCCACCAATCGTGTCTCCAGTTTATTGTATTCTCTATTTGCAGCTTATGAACATTTCTCTGACATATTTTATTTCGCCATAGTGAGGAGATAGAGACTCTTGAGCTTCTTGCATTATATGGAGAAAAAGAAACACTGCAAGAATCGGAATTACTCGGAGTTGCTTTCAAAAGCTGACTGTAACATTACACACTCACCTTCCTGCCACACTTCCTGCTTCAGCCTTATGAATGTGATCCTACATTTCATTGATCATATGAGCATATGGTATAAATAAATTCTACCAATTAAAACTGATTGGAAGTTTCCGCAGTTAACAGTGGATTGAATTTAGTTTTCTTTGTCAGGAAGTAAATGAAGTTTTCTGTAAAGTTTTGTGGATAAACTATTATACATTAGTTGGTACAACATTTGGTACAATATAAAATAGAAGAGTATCTTATTCTTAGTAGGAAATGAGTAAGAAACTATAATAAGTATATACACTTGAAGATAGGATGGAAGGGAATAAGGAAGAGGATCAGAGGGACAAAAGTGAAGGGAATGGCTCAGACGAAAAATAAAGATACGCCAGAAAAGTTCTACACTTCTTTTTCTTTTAAGAACGGCAATGAAGGACGAAAAGATCCATTGCAGATATCAGATGCTAAAGAGTCTAAAGAAATATCATAATCCATTGTCATCAAAATAACACTGCGTGGCTTACCACTTTACGTAGTAGTGCAGCTATGCATTAGGGCCGCGTGTTTGTGATAAATAAGATAAAATGAATTATAAATTAAGCGCCCTTGATCTATAGCCACCTGTTTTATAATTCTTTGAAATTCTACATTAATTTAATATAAAAGATAACCTACCCGAATTATGATGATCACATTTTATGCACGAAGAGACTATTGTCGGAAATATCGTAAAATTTATCTTCCTCGACATTCCTGGGGATCTCATGAAGATGTTCTGAGGCATCAGGAAGTTTTCTTCTGCATATAATATTGTTCCGCAGCACAAATACTTTTATCCCTATAGCCACATAATAACAGCATAAGACAGTATGCATGACATGATTCCCATGATCCTCTACGAGTGCGGCAAAAATGTTCAACCTAATGTATCTGTCCATGTTTCTGCGCTATACATAAATTCTAGGCTCAAAATTCTTTTGAACATTATTTTCTTGGTTGTTAGAGACAAGAAAATATGCAGAGGTCGAATTATTGCCTTCCTTCTGTGCATAAAGTTACACCATTTCAGCCCCTTTTTGACAAGAATCTATGAATTTTCAACTCTTTTAACGAGATAATCGACGAATTAGAGGATTTGAGGTTGCGTAGAAGTACAGGCACAGTGAAAATGAATGTAGCATCTAACCAAACTTCTGACCAAGGCTATATAATTTTTTTTTTATTATTATTATTATTTGATACTTGTTGACCGATGATTGACTGACACTAAGCTTCTGACCACCATATTTGATGTTAAACATTCTTTATCTAATTTTACTACACTTGTTGAACAATGTTTGGAAACCACTATACCAGGTGGACTGTTGCGCAAGGCTTGCATCTGTTCACCCTGGTAGGCATCCACATAACTACTTGACGCAAAGCAACAAGCAAGGCTGCGGCAAAACACATGCAGCTATTAGGCAATTTTCAGATCATGAACTTCGCGTTTACCATCTCAGCTCACGCCAGGCTTGCAAACAATGACGCGTAATAGTATTCTTCCAAGGATCGTGTGCGGGCGAAGATTTCGTGTAGTGCTCCTGTGACCAAAACAATGGTGCGACTCAAATGAATAGTGTGTTTCGTGTAAATGTTTCATCAGCATTCCCTACTAATGGTCTTGGGCAATAGCATATAGTCTTACAGCTGCTACCACGACTTCACTTCACCTACCATCTGCGTCATGCTCTCTGTCTATAAGGCTCCTCATCGTGTACTTGCACACCATTACACTTTGTTGTTGTAAAGAAAGAAAAAATAAATGGACTTGTGAAAGGGCATGGGATAGATTAAGAAAGTTGCCACTATTTACCATATACAGGAAAGTTATCATGATTACTCCCTCCCTCCCTCCTCTCTCTCTCTCTCTCTCTCTCTCTCTCTCTCTCTCTCTCTCTCTGCTATAGCTATTCTTTCAACCGGGACCTAATAATTCCCCACTGCGGACACACAAGCAGCATGCGTGACAAGGTTATACATGAAAAAGAAACACCATCACAATAAAGAACAGGTGCAGGTCTTAATCTGACACGAGGTTCCGCATAAGTGAAGCAAAGTGTCATAATCGTAAGTAGACACTATATTTCCCTCACGAGTGCATTGCCGTTTACACACATACGAGAGAGAGAGAGAGAGAGAGAGAGAGAGAGAGAGCTGCACAACTTGCTGAGGAACCTCGTGGTAAGATGAATAAGTAAATACCCGTCCAAATACCTAAATATGTAAATAGATTAATCTCTCTCTCTCTCTCTCTCTCTCTCTCTCTCTCTCTCTCTCTGACGTTCCCTCAGAGGTGCCTCAGGGTACAAGAATTCCTTTATGCATTTAGGACAACCAGAAGAAAATGATTACTTTCTTTCACTTTGTGTTGAATGGAAGTATAAATAAATTAGTGACTGTAATTATTTTTATCTTCGCTGTTTTCTTTTTTTTTTTTTATGGCGTGAAAAGGAATATTGTAAGCATATATTGTGCCTTGTCTGGAGGCCTCGTGCTGGCGGTGACGTGACTCGGAAACAGGGAAGTGTGATTGAGCCATATCGCCGCAAGGAGGGACTTATATTTTGGGGTTACGAGAAAGAGTTATCTCTCCCACCATGAAACTTCCCTGACCCTGCTATATAAATATGATGCCAACTAAAAAAGAAGAAACGAGGAAAAAGAAAGTAAAACGTACCACCTTAACCTGCTGAATCTACTGTGCTAGGATTATCAGATGGCGCTGTTTCTCCTGCCATGGAATTTCCATGATCCCACACTATAAATATGATGTCAACAAAAAAAAAAAAAAAAAAATAGAAAAAAGAAAGAGAAAGAGAGCTGCTGAATCTGATGAAGGTAAACGCGATGACTGAAGGGCGCACACATTGATTGCCTTGTAATTACTTTGATCATATCAGCTTCAAAATTAATCCACTGCTAATACTTTGCAAAATATTTCGTTGTTATTTTCTTTAGTTTCTGCTGATGTGAATCTCTCCAGTTTTTTGTTCCATGCGATGCCGTTCTCTACACCGCCTCTACCTGTGTGTGTGTGTGTGTGTGTGTGTGTGTGTGTGTGTGTGTGTTTTTTTTTTAATACTTTATTAATTAAATTTTTTTATTCATGTATACTTTTCCATGTAAGTTTTACGATACAATGCAAGGAAAATATTTAGATACTTCTTTCAACTAACCTTGATGTTCTTGCTATTAACACCTGTGAGAAAAGAAACTCACCCTTTCCTTCGTTCTCTCCACCAGCAGGAGTTATAAATAACAAGTATGTGGTATTAGAAACTCACTCGACATTATAGTGTGTTTTTGCAACTAACACCCATGAGAAAAGAATATCAACTGTTCACTAAGTCTTTCCTTCTCTCTTTCCACCAAGAGAGACACGGAAGGTCTGTGGGATCTCAGGAACTCACTTAGCTTTCCACGGTGTGTACCTTACCTGTACCCACGATGTCCTCTGTGTCACGGACCAGAAAACATCGTCCTCCGGGCCGCCAACCAGAGAGTCGCCAGTTAAGCAACAAAGGTAATGGCTGTGACGCTTGGAAGAGAAAGTTTAGGAACCATCCGTCACTCGCTTGTTCCTTGCGTTTCTACCCTCCGTTTGTCTTCATGTGCCTGTCAATGCATCTTTC
>NC_059301.1:27265749-27290749 GCF_017591435.1 Portunus trituberculatus | reverse complement strand
ATAAAAATAATAAATAGTAAAACAAATCACCGGTGGGGAGGGATATAACTTCGGTATGGTGTCAGTCCCCCTCCTCCCTCCGCTCACGTCCATCCCTCCTCAACCTCCTCCTCCCTCCCCACCACTCTCCAGTCACCACACCTACTGGCTGCTGGAGGACAGGTTGAATTTGTGGGTGCAGCTGCTTTCAGCTTGACATTTATACTGAGTAGCTGTTTTGTGTGAACAGTGATCTTTTGACTGACTGACAAGTGACGCGCCGCGAAGGGCTCACACATATCTCACCAAGCACTGACTCACCTCAACATTCGGTAATGCATCAACAACAACAAACTTCACGTTGGTGCGGCGACGAGCGCTCCAATTTCTCTCCCTGAGTGAAGGTCATATTGTGCGGGAACAGCGCGGGGCTTTAACTTGCCGCCGATGGGTCCGTCAGCGCTGTGTGACCGTCGTGAACCGTCGACACCACGACCGCGAGCCGGGCAGTCAGACGGTGGTTGGCGGCCGGAGAGAGTGGACGTGTGGGTACGGCCGCTCCGTCGCTAAGTCACTCGGTCACACGCTCGCGCGCTGCTAGAGTGCCGTCGCTCGCCTGCCATCGCTACAATGGTGTCTTTTAACATCGCTACATCTTAGAAAAGACTTACGCTATCGAGATATATTGGTGTCAAGGTCTGTGAAAAAACTTCTCCGATGATATAATACAAGAAGTTATATTGTGTATTATATTGTTTACCTGTGAGTGAAGAAGTATTTGAGCACAGCCTGATCTTGGTAACAATTTTCAAAGGCGACTCACTTGGAACTGAGGCTACTACAACAACAATCAGCGAACCTGTTGATTCCTTTGTACTGTGTGTCACCCTGCGGTCTTGTCGGGCAGTGCTATAGCGAACCTGAATAGTGTGTAGTGTAGTGAAGGAACTCGTGCATCCATCTACACAGCAACTGCACCGCGGCTCGCTCAGGACCTTGCCGCTCCGACCGGAGACCCTCGGGTAAGGTAAATGTAAAACAAAAGGGACAGTGTACTTCACAAGGTGGATCCTCATTACATGTTAAAATATTCCGGGAACTTAACTCATCCCGTCAACATATTCTCAAGACCTTGGTGGCCTGAAGTCAGCAGGGCCGCCCCAGTACCCCCCTCGGAGCCCCACGCCGTCGAGATGGTTCATCAGGTGCAGGTACAGGAACGCTCCCCGCGGAAGAGGGATCGACGCACCGCGGGGCTCATGTTGACTCCAGGAGGTGGGCCAGACCTGCCAGGCATGAGGGGTACAGACTTCAAAGGGGAGCTTCACCCGCCCCCGACAAAAATATCCCGCCTAGGCATGTATGAGACTTACCAGCCTTGGGTCCTGCAAACGTACGGGGACTCTGCTAAGACGAAGACAATCACGCGCAACAAATACCAGCGCATCTTGCAGATCCTACGCGGAGATTACGTTGATAACGAGACCTCCAAGTTCAAGCTGTGGGTGAAGGGCAGAGGCTTTCGCATCGGTCCCCCGCCAGGTTATCTCAATGGAGGCGTGGAGGATCCCATCATCACTCAGCTCACGCCGCCCCCGCCCCTCGACTATAACCCAGACAAGGATCCCTATCCTGACATCTACGTCCAGACCGGCACTGTCAAGGTAAATACGAGATGCTCTAGTATTTCTACTTAGTTAAGTGGGAGAGAGATCACTCCTAACCTCAAAGGTATGGGTCATAACGAGAACTTATATATATATATATATATATATATATATATATATATATATATATATATATATATATATATATATATATATATATATATATATATATATATATATATATATATATATATATATATATATATATATATATAGGGTCTGCACTGCATGTATCGCTATTAGTATTTGAATTAGTATTATGTCTTACTTTCAGTACTGAGTCGTGGCGTTGAACACCTGTTACTAACCATGCTATGTATATACCGTGGGTAGGCCGTGTCGTCGCCACTCCTGCACATTTGATACCATTCTAGACCCACGTCCCAACAATCCGGTCTAATACCTGACCCGCAGTAACCGGCTGTTGTCTGGCTGGCCCTCGCCTCCACACACTGGCACCATTTATCATGACCGCCCACAGCTTTATGGCACCGTCGCCAGCTGTCTCCGCTCGTAATTTTGTTGAACCTGTGACATTCAGCTTATCATGGTAATCCTTACCAGCCTTTGAGAATGAGTAGCATCCTTCAGTGAGGGCTAATAATTAGGTGACACTGAACAGCGCATAAACTCAGGGCGCCGTCATTACAGTCAGTACCTTCTCCGAGAACAGTCCCGTGGGAGTGGGGGAGGAAAGGAGGAAGGGAGAGAGGGGCAGACTGGTGTTCTTCCTCCTCCCCCTCAACCAGGCGCACCCCGCTCTAACAATCCCCTTGAACCTCCCCCTGGCCGCCCCCTCCATCCCTCCCTATCCCGCTGGGCGTCCCCTACCACCCCCGATCCGCCTGCTCGCTACGGGACGGGGCGAGTCATCTGGGTCGGCCCGCCTGTGTGTGTGTCCGGCCCGCTGCTGCTCACCCTCCTAGGGCTAGAAAGGCGCGAGTCTTAAGTGATTTATGTAAGCGTGACGCCCTTACGACCCTCGCCAGCCGTGAGAAGGATGTGGAGTTTCAGATTAACCGAGGCCGTGGGTGGCACTCCTCTGGGTTTCGTTCAGTCAGTGCCAGGTAACAAGCTTGGCCCCAAAACACCATTGCACTCTTAATCTGATTCAACTTCTTCATCACGAGTAACGTTGCAATATATTTGGTAAGTCCCGTGAACTTGGTAGCATGGTGTCTGATACTCTTTGGTGAGCGGACGAAGCGTGGTGAAACGGGTGTTGTCTGCGGGAGGCGTCGCCGCTCGCCTGCCATGTCTCGCACACGCCTCCGGCCACCTCCGAGCCACAACGGCGCGCGCCAAGCCTGACATTATGGTTTCTGTGCCTTTGTGACGGCCGCCGCTGCGCTCCTCTGTAACCACCAACCGGGCCGCCGACCAGAGGGGCTTAAACCACAACTCACATTTCTTTACATTCGCGCAATTATTGAGCGTTTTACGAGATAATTTGGGATCGACAGGAATATGTCAGGCGTGGGCTTAAATGAGCACTCACGTGCGTCCAAATCTATATCAGTAACTCTGCAAAATGGAGCAACAAAGGGCGTCAATCAAGCGGCAGACGGTGTGTGTGGTGTGCCAGTGCAGGGCTGAGGCCGGGGGTCCCGCGTGCGTGGTGGTGGTGGTAGCGAGCGAAGTGTCAGCTGCCCCCGCTGCCCTATGTGTACGTGTGTACGTGTCAGGAGAGCGTGTGCGTCTGGATACTTACATTTTAAGTCCACATATCTAGATTACTGGCGCGCGTTATATGTAGAGCCGTTGGCGTTTTTCCTGGTGGGTAGAGGGCCGCAGGTGTTAGAGGATCGCTAATGACCGTCGGCGGTGCTCTCCCTCAGCTGCTGCATTGAGTGTTCACACACAGCCAGACGTCATAACACCAGCACACGGAATCCCCCTTTAAAAGCTTCCCACCTGCTCGTTCAGATAGGGACTCTGAGAACGGAGGTGTATGTTCAAACAGGAAACCCAGTCGTTTACACGGAAGGTGGTATTTTGGGCGTAGGACTGGCGGGGATGAGGGAGGGAGGGAAGCGAGGCGAGGGTGGAGGAGAGGAGATTGAAAGTAAAAGCTGCGAGACGGAAAAAAAGGCGAAATGTAAAAGTTTGTGGGATAAAGAGGAGTGACGTAGAAAGTATAGTGATTGGCAAGGCTTGGGGTGCGATGAGCGGGATGTGGAACAGCGGAGAGCAGACGAGGTGTGTAGGGGAAGAAGTAGCGTGTTAAAGAAGAAGAATCCGTATCAGCTTGAACATGGAAGAAGGAGAGGTAGACAGAGGTGGGAGAGAGAGGAAGGGACAGACGGACAGCTGGCAACACTGACTGACGTCTTCACAGCCACCACCACTACCACGACCACCAAATACTCGTCCACACGTTAGCTGCAGCTTAATTTTTAATCTGACTTCTTTTTCTTCCTCCTCGCGCCGATACAGAACTGGTTAACTTATTTGTAGCCTTTTCTGGGGAGCCTCGTCTGCTTGCACGATACGCCAGCGGCACCTCACCGCTCCCTGACTGACTTGATGATAAGGTTACTCAATTAGGCAACGAACACGGACACTCCCACGATAGTTCCTCCTTCTTAGGCAAACCAGAGAGATGCTTTACCTCTTGCCTACTTCTTCACATCTCAGTCTGCCGCTCAAACACAGGCCGGCCGGAATAGATATATTGGACTATGAAGTGAAAGCATAAAGCCGGTGATAAAATGGGAAGCGTGGGGATAATGAGGAAAATAACAATACAGTGTGTGTGTGTGTGTGTGTGTGTGTGTGTGTCATCTCATTACGCTGAACTTTTTAGTAGGGGAGATCAGTGTGGGATGTGCTTCTATGACGCTGAGCCTCCAGAGAGAGAGAGAGAGAGAGAGAGAGAGAGAGAGAGAGAATCCGTCTGCTCGCCCGTCCATCCGTCAGTCAGCCAGCCGAGAAGTGATGAAGAAACTGCGTAGTCAGTGTCACTGGTCAGATAGCTTACCATAATGGTCTCTGACGACTGACCACGCAATACTACGGCGTCACAATGGACAATGGCAGTACTGAGTGGGTGAAAACAACATACATATGCTCTCAAAGGGGGAAGAGGAGAGCGGAATCGAGACGGGACTCTAGACGTGTAATGACAGACATTGAGCAGAACTGCGGCGTCAACTGAAGGGAGCGAGGGGTGACGTAAGCATCTTTTAGAGAGGGAGAGGAAGATTGTGCGTGGCAGCAAAGGTGATGATGGAGCCTGAAAACTGCAATGGTGTGTGTGAATGGGAAGAAAGATGATGGGAAGCGAAAAGAGCAGATAGGAGAAGAGCAGAGGAGAACTGTAACGATGGAAGGCGCGGTGGTGGTGGTGGTGGTGGATTCAGGAAGTAAAGAGATATTGCAGGAGGGAAAGCCCAAGGAGGGAACCATCAGGGAACAGGGGAAGGGAAGGAACTCAGGGGAGAGAGAGAGAGAGAGAGAGAGAGAGAGAGAGAGAGAGAGAGAGAGAGAGAATGTGGAAGAGGATATCGAGAGGGCTAGCAAATAAGACCTACGTAGAAAATAACTTAGATTAAGCAATAATGAAGGCGAAGGCGACATTCAAAGACTTTAAGGGAAAGAGAAAGTGAGGGACGTGTTTCCCTCGCCACGCTGCATCAAATTTTGCCATGCCGGAAGGTGGAGTGAATGTCTGGGATAGTCAAGATTGAACCAACGGCACTAACGACTCAAAGGCTTGGGACTCACTGCCGTGAACGTGTCTTGTGTTTGTCTCACCGAGAGAGAGAGAGAGAGAGAGAGAGAGAGAGAGAGAGAGAGAGAGAGATCACAAGGTTGCGTTGTGCAGCAGACCCGCTCTTGATGGCTCAGGGAGGAAAGCACCAGGCGCAGCAGCAGCGGAGCCTCGGGGCAGGGGAGCGAGGGAGGGAGGAAGGGTCGCGGGTGCATTACGAGACTGGTATGAGTGTGCTGGCGTAATGGTCTTGCGGCGCGAGAGAGGGCGTGGACGTATTGGTGTGGTGAGTGTGTGATAGCGAGGGAGGCGGAGCGAGGCCGGGGAATTATTACGAGGGACACAGAGCGCGCCCCGACACGCTAATTGGCGTCATCACCTGCCGTCACCGCCCTGCTGCTGCTGCTGCTGCTTCCCTACCTCCGCCGCCACTACCATCACTGCCGCCAAACCCTGCCGCCGCCGCTGACTTGGCAGGCCACACAGCATCCGGTGGTCTTGACGCAGGGCTTTGTTAGGATATGACTGCTGCACAGCGCGCCGTGATGCATGCGTGCGTGTGTTTTGTATCAGGTGGCGTGTAAGGGCGAGGGCGTTGGGGCAGCAGTCTTTCGCATGGTGTGATGAAACAGGTGCAAGTTGTACTGTACCGGCGAGGCAAGCAGGGAGGGAGGGAAGGATGGCCTGGTGCTGGTTGAGGCGGCAAGAGACATTCCCCGCTCCTTGCATGGTGGGATGGGGTGGTGGATGGTGGTGGTAAGGCTGTATTGGGAGCGAGGCCGGAGTAAGGGAGCAGCAACAAGAGGAGAAGGAGGAGTGATGGGGGGTGAGGGTAGATGTTCGCAGTAAGTGGTAACCTGGAGGTGGGCGGAGGAGGCGTCTTAACCAGGCTCTAAGATAAGGGTGAGGCGGATGTCCTCACGGTGACTCAGGAGTGGCGGGAAGTGACTTTAGACGTGGCTGTGGCGGTGGTAGGTTCGTTAGCTGTAATGATGAG
Source organism: Portunus trituberculatus (assembly GCF_017591435.1). Taxonomy (NCBI): domain Eukaryota; kingdom Metazoa; phylum Arthropoda; class Malacostraca; order Decapoda; family Portunidae; genus Portunus; species Portunus trituberculatus. Next base: position 27,284,394 of record NC_059301.1, on the reverse strand, counting down.
ATTAGAAGGCACGCCACTGATGCTGGAATGGTGTGATAAAAAACATACTTTATGGTCAGGTGCAGTGAATTGTTAGCGGCGTGTTGAGGACAGAATGGTGTATTGTTAACTGGCATGGTGGGGCGAGGAGGTGTATTATTATAGTGGCGTGCGGCGGCGAGAGAGGCAGCGAGGGAAGCGTCAACACACAGGCGGTGAGAGGAAACCAATCTCTGGACGGGTGATGGGCAGCGGCACTGATATTGGGGGCAGGTTCAGACCTGGCGATAATGGTGACCCGTGGCGATAGTGCCGCTGATAGCATGACGCACCATCCGACTCACTGTTGTGGTGACTGATCTATACCTTGTATGATAGTGATGCCGCTGTGGGGTGGCTGGGACATTAATTAGATCGTTAGTTGTAGTGGTGGCGTAAATGAGTGTGGTAGTGATATACTCGGCGGTTTGTCCTATAATGAGCTTACTAGTGGCCGTGACATCGCTGGGAAAGCTGTGACAAAAAACAAAACCACAGCCCTAGGAGGTGGGGTGCGATTAATGGGGTTAGTAACATCGGTGTCATTAATGGGTGCGGTGGTCGTGGCTGTGGCGGCGGCGATGGTGGTGGTAGCAGTGCAGCAGGAAATAGACTGGCCGCAGCGGGGGACGTGGGGGTGGGTGAGAGTACGGCGCCCTCTGGGAATCATTGTTGTCCCGGTCGGACGGGCGGTGGCCGTAATGAATGCTCAGGAATGATGAACGTCCTTCAAAAGTGCCCCTGTATTTGTAGCGGTGTGTTGCCGCCTCGCACTGCCGATGTGGGCGGCGGGCGGTCTGAAGCAGGATGTCCCCAGCGGGTAGCAGCACATTGACCCGCACTCAGAACACGGGCCAAGACAACCTGTGACGTACACTGACGATGACAAAGCGGCATTGAAAACATGGACCGTCTGTCGGGAATCGCAACGGAATGACAATCAGCGTGATGAAGTAGCGAGTGGCTGGAATTTATGTTCTCCGCCCCTGCGCCGCGGCGGTCCACACACACACACACACACACACACACACACACACACACATATGCACTGGTAGCGACTGACGCGGGGAGCCTGTGTGCTAAGAAACCTGACAAGAGGAGTAGCTACATTTTGAGACGGAACATAGGGAAGCTGCCATGAAGGAATGTATGTGATCATCGCTACCCGCTAGTCATGGGAGTGTTGCGAAGTGTGTGTGTGTGTGTGTGTGTGTGTGTGTGTGTGTGTGTGTGTGTGTGTATGGAGCAAGGAACCCCGTGCGTCATAAACTCCCCGGATGGGTGGGCGGACAGGCACACTAGCGAGTGGCGGTGTAGTGTGGTGCCGTCGCTCGTCATATTCCCCCTCACGTTGTGACGGCCCGTGTGACGGAACGATAAGTAGCGTCCTAGCTGCGCGATCATGTTAGCCATGGCTTGGTGGTGGTGGCGGTTGTGGTAGCGGCTGGCATTGTTTGTTTGTTGGGGAAGGACATTGTAGGGTTAGCGATGGGTTGTTGGAGGCCAGTAATAATGATTGTGAGTGGTGATGACGTCATATGGTGCTGATAGATGTCGGCAGTTAACTGATGATGGGTGGACAGATGATGCCGATGAACAGGCGCTGTAAATTGTCTAGTTAGGGAAGCATTGTGCAGTACATGGGTGTAGTTCGTCTTGATGATGTGGTAGGCGATTTGGGCAATGGTGTCAGTGACGGCCATTCCCTGGATGATGTCGCGTTGGGTGAAGGTGTGTGTTGGGGGGGGGGAACGTGTGTGTGGGTGGATGGGTGCGGCGCCGAATCCACAGGGTACACAGGGTGTCACTAGTGCGCTCGTTTCCAGGCAGTGTGCAGACCGTGTGCGGTAGACTTTGAAAGGTCTTGTGGCCTCCCTTGCGATGCCAATGATGGGGGGAGAGAGAGAGAGAGAGAGAGAGAGAGAGAGAGAGAGACGGAGGGAGTAAGTTGCTGTGAGGGAGTCTGTCGGCGGGCGGACGAGCTCACAAGATTGCTTGCGGCAGAGTCTTGAGTTAACTTGCGGCAAACTTATTATATTTCCCCACGCAGGTTACCGCCAGCTGCCTCCAGTACTTCATCCACTCCCTTCCCCACTCCGTCATCACCCCTTACCCCGCTGTAGGCACCTCTCCGCTTCTCCCTCGTCAGTTCACCTTCCCCCAGCCACTCCGGCCATGAGCAGCCTCCCCCATACCCTGTCTCCTCCCCCGCACCCTAACCCTGCCCAGCGTGGTGTAAGAGTCTGGGCGTGGTGTAACTGACACGCGTTGCAGGGTTGTCAATGTCCGCCTCGCTGCGCTTTGGTGGCAGCGTTGGCTGAGCGTTGGCCGGGAGATTACTTGGTGGCGGTGGTGGTGATGGTGGAGGTGGTGGGACCGGGGGAGCGGTAGCAATGGTGGAGGCGGTAGTAAAGATAGTGGCGGACATGGGGACACCGATGAGAAGTGGTGATAGTGAGGGGAAGGGGTGGTGGTGATCGCGTTCGAAATAATGATGAGGGTTTTGATAAGAGCTGGTGGCGGAAAGTAGTGTTAGTGGGTGGATGGACGTGTAGGTGAAATGTAGGAGCTGGGAGTATTTGTGGTTAGGTGCGCTTGTGATGTGGTGGTGACGGCTGGATGCGTCACTGGCGGAATGTTAGTGGCTGTGGTGGTGGTGGCCGAGGCGATGCGACGGCCGGAGAGTTGTGTGGCCAGGGCTCGCTGTGCTGAATGGGGTATTCCGATGTGTCGCTGGTGGCTTTTTATGTGTTGGCTGTCTGGCGCAGTAATGATGGCGCGGTGGCGGCAGTGTCATTAGTAACAGTAATCCGTCGCGTGCAGGTGGTGTTGGCGATGACAAGCACGCTGGCGGTGGTGAAAAGTCTGGCCTAAGTTGTGACCAAAGTTGAGACGAGGACCGGATGTGGCGCTGCGGGGACTTGCTGACAGGTTTGGTGGGTTGGACGTGACGTCAGAAGGGCGGGGCGTGGTGGTGGCAGTAGTGGCACGGCGGGGCACGGCTGCCGCCTCACTGCTTCGGAACGGAGACGGAAATTGCAGCACCAGCCTTGGTCGTAACCTCGCGTTTACGACCCCCTGTGCAGCCGCGGGCATCTCCTCAGCCACACACACGTACACGCGCGCGCTCACGCACACGCTTGCCAACAGGCACGTACTTACCTTGAGGGACATGTAATTTATCACCCTAAAGCTTACTTGATGTCAGAACACGAGGCACTTGTGCGTATCAGGCTGAGCCGAGCGGTCCCAGTCATGCAGCCTTGTGCACGCGCGTCCCAGCACCACCAACTGTCTAGACTCGCTTCTGTCGCACCATTTACGTTCACCCTGCCGACACTACCTCGCTCTCATCGCCAATTTGTAGTCAGCCATCTACGTACTGATACTTTAGCGATGACACAGCAGGAGTGGGGTGTGATATCCATGCACCATGCGGCTCGACTGCCGTGTTTGTACACACACAGGAGTCTTTGTTTTCCTGCCATGCTCCACCCTAAAGGAACAAATACTACTGAATACATACTTTCAACCTGAACCGTTATTTGCATGTAAAAGTTCGAGTGTCATGTGTAGCAAAATGTTCACCTGAGAATGTGGAGCGGGCGGGCAACCCTCCAACCAGTATTGGACTGAAGGACGGTGAACTGCCTCGCTCGTCTTCCGCCTCGCTCAGATATCCTTGTCGTTACTGCTGCGTGTCGCCCAGTAGCGCTTGCACAATGCATTCACTGCTGGACATTGTAGGCAACACCCCTTCAAAAGCAGCAGAACATTCTATATCGCCAGGCCAGGCGGACCCGGACACTTTCAGATAGGCTGGCGACAGCTGCGGCCTCCCACGGCGCCGCGCCCCCACGCTCCCACCAGCCTGCTACTCAGGTTCCTCCCTGCTCCCTCCCGCCCTCGCTACCCCCGCACTACAAACAAAACATCACCCTCAACACTCTCACCTTTCACGCGTCGCACCACCTGCATCTCCCTTCCTCTGCCTTTTAGCGCCCCCGCCACCACCCCCTTCCCCTCCCCATCCCGTAATCTTTGGTCTCGACTTTCCCCTCCATGCGCCTTGAGAAATGCGGGCCCAGCACCGCTTCCTGAAGACACCTGCTCCGTGGAATGCTCATTAACACTCCTCCGCTCCACAGTTGACACACGGGATGGCTTCACGGCTCTTGCGACTCACGCTGGAGCTGCCGGCTTGTCTACGCCTTTATACCCGCCTGCTCGGGTTTATCTGCTAGTCTGCCTACCAGCCTCCGCACTTTTACCTGCCACTTTGCCCTCCCCCATCTGCCAGCTTACCCAGACTCCGGCCAGCCAGCAGCAGCTTCACTGTGCTTTACGCCTCTCTGCCCCCTGCCGACACCAACACTCCCGCCATTTTTCCAGACCTTACGAAGATTCCCGCATTTCACTCACCCTCCTTCGCTCGAGTTAGACTCGCCATAATGCATATTCTAAGATATTCTAGAGGAGTGAGATTAGCAGGGCAAGACCGTATAGCAGAGGAGGAGCAGCAGGCGGCGGTGTGTGTGGTGTGTGGCGAGCAGCTCAGGTGCTCCACTGATCGCTGCCACTCCCACCCCAGGCACGCTCCACTACCTCTGCTCTTGCTTCTCTTTTCTCACTATTTTTTTCTCTCTCTCACCCGCGCTCTTGGCTGCTCTCTCCTCTCGAGGTGTCGCTTCTCTTCATTTTCAGGCCTCCGATGCTCCTTCGTGCCTCTTGCCTCCTGGGATCAACTGCCGCGTGTTTTTTTTGTCTTTCCTCTCTTTATTTTTTGCACACGGTCCATCATAAACCGCAGACCTTCATGTTCCATTAATTGTTATCGCTTCTTCTTACATTGCACGAAGCGAGCCTGCCTTTGTTCACTTACCACGGGCCTTCGTTCTAAACCTCTTTTAGTATTGTATAATCTCTCATCCCTACCCTTCCTCTCATGTGCACGCCCTCCTCCCCGGCCGGGTTCCCACCATTATCCAGGAGCAGTCCCCCCATCCCTTACCTCCCACCCGGCCCCCTGACCCCGAAGTCGGCACCTCGCACCTCCGCCCACCATCCATCTTCGCGGGGATGCAGACGGCCTTTCCATAATTGGCTCTGGCTAGACGGGAAATCAGATTCAGAATGCCGATATGGAGAGGTGGTGAGGCTGTTCACGCCTGGGAGTGCTGGGAGAGGCGTGGGGATGGTGAGGGTGAGAGGGATGACAATATGAGCGTCGGGAGCAGCAGGGCAAAGCCAGCGCGATGGGCGTTAACATGTACAACCACGAGAGCGGCACTGAGTGATGGACGTATTATTGCGCCATTATGTTTACCTACAACATAAGCGTGGCTCCTACTCAGATCTCGCCGTTGTGTGTATGTGTGTGCGTTTGTTTGTTTGTGTGTGTGTGTGTGTGTGTGTGTTTCTCGCCAGTATCTCTTGGCCGCACGCACGCACACGTCCTATGCTACATATAGACGCACAAGAGTATTTTTTTTTTACATGAATCCATACGAGACTTTGACCCTTAAACAAGCAAACAAATCAATAGCTCCCCTCGGCCGCAGCAGCTCACCAAATCCTCATTTGCATGATGGGCTGTCCGCATCGGAGTGGCGGAGGTGGAGTGGTGGCAGTGGGGGTGGTAGCGATAGTTAAGTGAGGGCGTCTACGTAGGTGTTACTTCTGAAGGTGATGGTGATGGTGGTGATGGTTAAAGTGAGGATGGTATTGCTTCTGGTGATGGTGGGAATGGTAATAATAATGATGGTAAAGGTGGTGGCGGTGGTGGTGGAGCGTATCGCAAATAGTGGAGGTAGTGATGAGAGTTGTGGGGGGAGGTGGACACAATGGTTACCTTGAGGTGAGTCGCGGGCGCTACCTGCAGGCGGAAGAACAGGTACGGCAGGAGTGCAATATCATCGGTGGTGCAGTAAAGGTGATGCGAGGATTGGCAGTGTGTGATTGCCACCGTGCCGCCGCTACCGCTGCTGCTGCTGCTGCTGCTGCCGCCGCCGCCGCCGCCTGCTGCTCCTGTGTGTATGTGTGTGTGTGTGTGTGTGTGTGTGTGTGTGTGTGTGTGTGTGTGTGTGTGGATGGGCCCAGCGAGCTTTGTGTACCGCGACGTGTACGTGTGTATATATGTACGTGTGTGTGTGTGTGTGTGTGTGTGTGTGTGTGTGTGTGTGTGTGAGCTTGCGGCAACATTGGTGTAGTCAGGAAATCCGACAGCCCACACAGCACACTAACCAGCAGATTCCTCCCGCACCAGCAGCAGCAGCAGCAACAACAGCAGCAGCAGCCCTTACTGAGCGTTGGTCAGTGCCTGCGTCAGAGGTCGATGAATGCCTGCAAAAACGGAAAGAGAGAGAGAGAGAGAGAGAGAGAGAGAGAGAGAGAGAGAGAGAGAGAGAGAGAGAGAGAGAGACAAAAAAGTAAAACGCCACACCGGACTGCTTCCCGCAACTGATGACGGGTCGCTCTCGGTCTGTGCCGTATAAACAAAAACAAAATAGCTGCTCAAATTAAAAAAAAAAAAATAGATAAAAAATAACATCACAGTCATTAACAATTTTTCCTCTAAAAGGTTCATTTGAGGCCTGGTCTAGACAAGGACATTTTCCCCTCCTTTCTCTCTCTCTCTCTCTCTCTCTCTCTCTCTCTCTCTCTCTCTCTCTCTCTCTCTCTCTCTCACACTCTCTCTGCAACCGGAGGCTTTAACATAAAAACAACAAAGCGACGCAAGTTACGAGAATATACACACGCCGGGCGGGAATACCTTGATGAACTATAAGCCTGTTGTTATTGGGACGCGCTGGTGGACGCGCACTGCAAGTCTCCGCCGCATTAATTTCTCCGTCATTATAACACACTCATTTCTATCTCCCCTCATTCACTCATTCGACGGGCATCGAGAATGAGAGCAAGGATGGCAAGGCTAAGTCCGAGGTCAAGTGGTGGGAGAGGGCCAAGGCGGCGTCCGGCTGCGTGGTGTGTAGGGGCAGGAAAGGGATCGTGTGTCATAGGAAAAGGGCCGTGTGACGTGACGGGATGTATATAGTGGCGTGGCAGGATGTGGTGTAGTGGTGGTAGTGGCTCTGGTGGTCGGTTTACTGGGTTTGTTGTGGGGTTATGCCAGGACGGAGGAGAGAGAGAGGTAAGGAGGGAGTGGTCATGTCGAGGCCAAACATACCAAGGGCAGGCAAAGGACCAAGAGAGGGTCACGCAGATCGTCAGCCTACATACTTACCATGATCTTCGTACCAGCACCACCAGCACCACCACTGCTGCCGCCAAGACGCTCTTCTCGCATCCATCCCCTGCGACTTGTGGTACTTTGTAAAGCACCTCTTAAATATCACGCGTGCCATTAGCTGAGAAGTGTGCCCCGGTGACATAATTTCTTTAAGCAACAAGACAGAGCGCATGTTGGAAGCGAAAAGAGGAGGGAGTGAATCCGGTCGCCGCTCAAGAGACGAAAGGGGAACTTTCTTAAGCACTTTATCGTGTCTCGACCTAACCATTGTTCTCAGTGGAGCACCGGCGGAAGTGTCTGAGCGAGCATAAGGGAAGGGCCGAGTGGGACCGAGCAGAGGTCGAGCGGGGCTGAGCGGGGCGGGGCAGTGAGAGGCAGTGAGAGGCGGGGAACATCACCGACTCAGCCCGACTCCTCACCTGACTGCTCTCAACCCACCACTTGTTTACTAAGACATGGCGGCGGCAGAGGAGGAGGTGGACTAGGGGAGTAGGAGGAGAATAGCGGGAGGAGGAGGAGAAGGAGGAGGGATGACAGGGGAAGGAAGGAAGGAAGAGCGGTGTGTGATAGGCGGGAACGGGCAGGGTGAGGGGAAGCGAGACGTGGATGATGAGTGAGGCGGTGGAGGTGGAGGTGGTGTATGTGTTGCCTGGTCTGGTCTTCGTTAGCGTGATGGATGGGGCTGCCGCGACCCCGCACTCCTGACGCAGGGAAGCAGTGGCCAACTCCCCGGCACTCTCCGAATAATGGCTGCCAGCTTCAGGGCTTTGGGTAAGGAGATGGTGGCGGCGGCTGAGAGGGAGGGTGCAGGACGGATGGCTAGGGGTGGTGGTGGTGGTACTGGGAGGTAGCTGGAAAGACGTGGAGGAAGGGAAGGAGAGGAGCAATCAGAGAGAGAGAGAGAGAGAGAGAGAGAGAGAGAGAGAGAGAGAGAGAGAGAGAGAGAGAGAGAGAGAGAGACTGAGGGTTGGAAAGGGGAACAACGAAGTACTGTAGTAGGTAGGTAGGTAGGTAGGTAGGTAGAGTGAAGCAGAGTGAAGAGGCGGAGTGTGTCAGGGGTTGGCCAGGCTGATGGAACAAAGACTGAGGAGGAGGAGGAGGAGGAGAAGGAGGAGGAGGAGGGACAAGGGGGGATTGGAGAAGCACGGCAGAGGACGAGAACTAAGAGGATGGGGAAGGAGAGGGACTAGGCAGACACGAGCAGCGGTAGTGGTAGTGGTACGGGGTAAGGGTAAGGGGACGACCGCTGGAGGTGTATGAGAGTACACTGAGTGGGAGCGGATTAGGGAAGTAAAGGCGTGGTGTCAGGGTGGTGGTGGCGGCGACGTGAGGGCGGCTGGCGTGGAGGAGACCAGGGAAGTTAAAGGAGCAGCCGGAGCGACCTATAATTCCGCCCCACAACTACAATGGTCGATCACGCCAGACCCCGACGTGGCTGCAGGGTGAGAGGTGAGGTCGGCTGCGGCACAGCCAGAGGAGACGGAAGGAGAGGGAGAGAAAGAGGGCGAGGGAGGATGGGGGGCGAGGACAAAAGGAAAGAATGGGAAGGGAGGAAGATCATGAGTTGAAAATGGGAAAGATGAAAAGGTGAGCAGCAGGAAGGTGGTACGGACGAAAGTGAATCGGTAAAAGGAAGTAAAGTATACCAGAGAGAGAGAGAGAGAGAGAGAGAGAGAGAGAGAGAGAGAGAGAGAGAGAGAATCAGCAGCAAGAAGGTAGCACGAAAGTGAGTTAAAAAGGGAAGTAAAGGAGGACAACTGGAGAAGAAGAAAGGAGAGAATGGAAGAGATGGAGGAACAGAAGCGAGAAAAGGGGAAAAAAGATGAAGGGCACGAACAGGAAGGAAGGAAGGAAGGAAAGAAGGAAGGAGCAAAGCCGAGCAGTGCGAAAGGAAGTTAAAGAAGGTAAAGAGGAAGTTAAGAAAGGAAACAGAAGAGAAGAGGAACAGACAAGACAAGAGAAGACGAGAGGAGAGAATGTGAACGGAGGAGAAGGAGAAAGAACAAGAGTCAGAACAGGAAAAGATGAAGGGGATGAACAGAAATGAGCAAGGCAAGGAGGTGATTACGTAAGACAGTTAAAGAGATGCAAGAGAGAGAGAGAGAGAGAGAGAGAGAGAGAGAGATGGGGGAGGGCACGAATATCCATCGAAAAAAAAGAACATAAAACCTCACTAGTGATAAAGGGAGGATGATGACGGACAGCGAGTGAGTGAGTGAGTGTGTGAGCGAAGTGACGTGGGAATTCTGGCTCTTGGCGGGAGGAGCTCTGAGAGGGAGAGGCGATAGAAGCTGACGAAGGAGGAATTAATGGCTTTTTAGGTCATTCCAGCCATTATGGAAATCTGGAGCGAATGGGAAATGAGCAATAGATAAAAATAAAACGAATATATGGAATGGACGAATGGCAGAGAGAGAGAGAGAGAGAGAGAGAGAGAGAGAGAGAGAGAGAGAGAGACTAGATAAAGGTAGGCAAGAAGGGAAAGGAGAGGAGTATGAAGCAGAGAGAGAGAGAGAGAGAAAGGACTAGATAAAGAAAGGAAAGAAGGGGAAAGAGAGGAATATGAAGCAGAGAGAGAGAGAGAGAGAGAGAGAGAGAGAGAGAGAGAAGGGGATGGAGAGGGGGGCAGGGTGGTGTTGAAAGTTGCACGGTTCTGATGGCAGCTGTCGGAGAGATAAGAAGAAATGCTTTGGGGGGAACAGGCCGCAGGAGAAGCCGTGGGCAAGTAGTGGCGTTGGGAGTGACGCCCCCCTCCACATCACCCCACTTAGCCACGTCACCTCCTGGCGTGTGAGGAGAGGTGGAGCAGCGGGGTGGTGGTGGTGGAGGTGAGCAGTGGAAATAGTATAATACGATATGTGGATGATTGTATTAGCGTGGCAAGGGTGCAACAGAAACATAATTATTGGGGACATCGGTTGAGAGAGAGAGAGAGAGAGAGAGAGAGAGAGAGAGGATACTATATAGAATCGTAGCAAACCATAAACAAAGAATAAACTTTGCTCAATAGCTCATTTTTTAAACTTTGTCTACTAACCATGATTTCGTTTGACATTAAAACATTCTCTCTCTCTCTCTCTCTCTCTCTCTCTCTCTCTCTCTCTCTCTCTCTCTCTCTCTCTCTCTCTCTCTCTCTCTCTCTCTCTCTCTCTCTCTCTCTCTCTCTCTCTCTCTCTCTCTCTCTCTCTCTCTCTCTCTCTCTCTCTCTCTCTCTCTCTCTCCCGCCCACAAAGGGAAATCACCCTAACGAAGCCATTCACTAAGCTCTACTCTTCAGCACACTCTTCACACTATCACAAGACACCATTTAATAATCCGAGCATTCGTCAAGTCTAACACAACAACTGGCGTTAAGAAATGTATCCTGGAGGGAGCGGCACTGGAGCACACAATCAGGAGCCTCCAGCTCTAGCCCCTCGCCAGACCGCGGCACCAGATGCGGAGGATGTAGGGGAGGAGGGGAGGGACGGGGATCACGTGCAGATCAGGGGATGGAGGGGGCGACGAGGGGTGTCAAGCCGCTCTATGTCGAGGCCGAGATAAACACCAAGGCAGTGAGATGGTAAATGTGTGTGTGTGTGTGTGTGTGTGTGTGTGTGTGTGTGTGTGCTTAAGAAAGGTGTGAAATAAGCCCTAAAGCCTAAACCCGTGTTCCCCTATTTGGTGGATAGCCGCGCTGGGAAGGCTGGGAAGGGAAGGGCGGTTCTGGTTAAGGAAGGGGAGAGGGGGAGTGAGTGAGCGAGAGAGGGGTTGGTGCTACTGAGGGAAGGGAGGGTGGAGTTAGCGGGTGGTGGTGGGGAGCAAAACACATAGATGGCTTTGTACTCGTCCGTGGGAGATGGAGGGAAAGCTTTCTTAGAGTAGAAACGAGGCAGGATAGATGAAGGAAGTGCAACGCACCATAGTTCCACGGAATTCTAAGAAATGGGGAAGGTTACACTGGAGGCGAAATCATTACTTTGTCATCCGATTCTTACTTCCCAAGCGTAGTCAGGGAAAAAATGCTTACACTTGGCCCTTACACAGTCGTTTTATCGTAGCAGCCTTACAAAATACATGGTCTGTAAGCCTGATCTCCGCGTCATTGGTGAAGGTAGCGGTAGGACCAAAGGCAGCCGCACCAGATACCAGGAATCTGCTCGTCGGGAAAGGCTAACAATTTTTATTTTTATCGGCATTTGCCTGGTGTAGTGGTGCCGCTCTCGCCCGCCTGCGGAGGTTGGCATTATTGGCTTCTCAAGGGCCGCTGCCGCTGCTGTGTTGCCGTCAGGGGCTCACCCGTTCACGAGTAGACTCGGATCGGCCGCTGCCTGCTGCGGGACAAGCCTCCGCCGTCTTGGATGATGAATGGTGAGTTTCAGAAGATATAATGCACTGCCGCTGTCATCAGAGGGAGCGTTTGTGGCGGCAGGAGGCTGAGGCTGGCAGGGAAGGGTGTTGTGGTGGCAAGGCTGTGGTGGCCTCTCAGCGACGCCACCTGCCCCTCTCAGCCGGGAGATCAAGGCTGCCCGCACGCCACCACTGACGCTGGCTCGTTCACCCCTCGGGTCGTTGCGACATAACCTCGTCAAATGTAAGAGTGTCACATAAGGTCGCCAGACTGTAATGATGTTATTAGCCGGCTTCATGGTTCGATTCACTCTTCACGCAGTAAATGGTTTCTTTCACCTTCTTTGCCTCTCGGAATGTGCACCCCTGCAGAAAATATTTATAGAAAATAGATGCATGTACTGAATGACATCTTGTTTTGGATGTGCGTCAAAGCAGAATTTCACTTCCATATCGCATCAGTAATGAAATGATTCCACAACACTCTCAAGTAAATAAAGAAAGAGACAAGGATGTGTGTGTGTGTGTGTGTGTGTGTGTGTGTGTGTGTGTGTGTAGGCGCGCGCGTGGGCCCCACTGTCATTATAGGGCCTCTAAGGGATTACTATATCCGGAGCCAAATGGAGCCGCTGCTACACCCCGCCTCAGCTGTTAAAGACGACGGCTCCGGGGTATCAGAGTGACGCTCTAAATTTATTAGTTTACTCATGAAGCAAAGAGGGAGATGGGAGGGGGCAAAGAGAAGAGAGGAAGGGGGTGGGTAGCGGCGTGGAAGGCAGCACACCAGTGATGGCCGACGACCTTGATCGGGTGACATCAGCGAGCCAGGACCAGTCGGGGCCCGATAACCCCCTGTTATCGATGGCCGTTTCCTGGCGGGGAGCAGCAGCTTTTTAGGACATGGGGCCGCTTGAGGGTGAGTGTTCCAGGGCGTGCGGGCCAGTATGTTACGGCTATGGGCGATGGGGAGCGGTGCGGCTCTCAGGACTAGCAAGGCAGGAGGGGAAGACGGGGAGGGAGAACGTAAGGATAGCTGTCATTAAGGGCTGTGGCGTAGTATCCGAAGTAAGGCAGTGTGCGACCACCAACACCACTCTGATGGAGGAATTTGAATAGCAGACAGTACCGATACATCAGCAGAGGAGAGGAGTGGTGAATGAGCATGCTTAACAAAGAAGACGGGATCGAGAAACTAGGGGAATTAGTAAGAGATTTTACAAATATTGACCTGTGGTAAGAAGGTAGGATAAGAAAGTAGTTTTAAGATGCTGATGAAGGATACAGCTGTTGTCCGTAGTGTGTGTGTAGGAAGGTAAAGTAAAGGGAGGCTGTGTGGCGGGGAGCGAGGAGTGAGGAGCGAGGAGCAAGGAGTAAGGGAGCAAGGGACGGGGGTAAACGGGACACTGACTGACCGCTACGTAACATTATGATAACACCACCAGGGAGGGAACAAGGGCCGGCGGTATATTGTGTGTGTCACTACCACCACCACCAGCCCAGCCCAGCCCAGCGCAACCTAGCCTATCTGGCCTTCCTGCCTCCACAGCCCCTTATTCACACACCACACAACACAGCGCCGCACCTCTCCTTCTTACCTCACCACTGTGATGCACACTACTCTTACTTTACACTATACCTCTTGCCAGTCACACACAAACACACACACACACACACACACACACACACACACACACACACACACACGCGCGCGCCTGGTAGCTCAGTGGTTAGAGCGCTGGCTTCACAAGCCAGAGGACCGGGGTTCGATTCCCCGGCCGGGTGGAGATATTTGGTGTGTCTCCTTTCACGTGTAACCCCTGTTCACCTAGCAGTGAGTAGGTACGGGATGTAAATCGAGGAGTTGTGATCTTGTTGTCCCGGTGTGTGGTGTGTGCCTGGTCTCAGGCCTATCCGAAGATCGGAAATAATGAGCTCTGAGCTCGTTCCGTAGGGTAACGACTGGCTGTCTCGTCAGAAACTGCAGCAGATCAAACAGTGAAACACACACACACACACACACACACACACACACGGAGGGATAGCGATCTTATGAGTTTATCGACACAACATGCGGAGAAGGCTTCATATCTCGTGGCGGCATCTGCTGCTGCTGCTGTTTTGGGTGTGTGTGTGTGTGTGTGTGTGTGTGTGTGTGTGTGTGTGACTCGTGCTCATGACGCTGCCGCGCCTTTCCTTTCTTGTCGCACTACGTTCACTGCCTGCGGCTCGGTGGAGGAAGAGAAGGTGGAAGAGGTAAAGAGGGCGAGGAGGAGAGGGGTGTGTGTAAAAGGACATGAGACAGACTGCGTGTCTCCTACGCGTAAAGCTAGATGTGTATGTGGCTTTTAGGGAACTCAGGAAGTGTTTACAAGTTAACTAAGGAGGAAAAGTGTGTGTGTGTGTGTGTGTGTGTGTGTGTGTGTGTGTGTGTGTGTGTGTGTGTGTTTAGGTGCGAAGAGCAGCTGCGTGTATATGTACGCAGGGTTGCGGTGACACTCCCTGCGGGCGTGGTGGCGGCGGCGCGACCCACCACTGCGGCCTTCCCGGATTAGGCCAGTTGTTGATGGTGGTTGTTAGTATTCCGGGGATGGTTATGGCGGGCGGCAGGCGGGAGGGACGGGAGGCTTTGATGCACCCCGGGCTGCCTTGATTTTTGCCGCAGCTCGTCTTCCCGCCGCCTCGCTCTCGGTCAGGCGGCAGGAAAGGATGAAGGGAAAGAAATGAGGCTTGCAGAACCATATGGTGTTCATTCTCTCTACCTTCGTCAGTGTCACCCTTACATCAAAGTAAACAGCAGTGTTAGCGTCGTCGCTGCAGCGTATGAAGATTACACCGTAAAATGTGTAACAGTCCCTTTCTGAAAGCCTACAAGGTTGTGAATATGAGAGAGAGCGGCAACAGGGAACAAAACTGTCGAGGCGATGTTGGGAGAACTTGGGATGTGGTGCGCATGTGTGTGTGTGTGTGTGTGTGTGTGTGTGTGTGTGTGTGTGTGTGTGGCTGGCCCGGCAAGCTGTGGCAGGTGGCGGTGACGCACTCTGTATCACACTCGCGTTCCCTCATGCTCACAGACTTACCCGCAGGTCACGCACCCCGCGCCGCCTGCTGGGAGGATGTACAAGGGAGGAGAAGAAAGGGGAGAGGGGGGATGGGGATGGCTAGAGGTGAAGCGAGCGGTGCTGATGAAAGCGGTCTATTGTGTCTTGGCGTGGAGGGGCTTTCGGAGGGGAGGGATCACTGTAAGGTCGGCACAGTTCTCGCCGGGACCAGATTGACTTATCAGCATGCCAGTACCCGTCTGGTGGCGAGTCGCGACGTCTGCGGCGACACATGCAATAAAACCCAGCACAGGTTATTTCAGCAACAGTGACGGAAGTGTCTGGGCAGAGGAGAGGTCGAGATATTAAGGCCGGGCAAGACTTGAGTGCCACAGGGTGTGACGGGGCGGCAAGAGTGCCAGGAGAGCAATGGTGACAGGAGAAGTGAGGTGCCACACTGGCGGGGCGGCACCGAGTGAGGTAGTGGGGAGGGAAGACTGGCACAAATCCCCCGCTGGTATTGAGGTCCCACGGAGGCCACGGCGAGACCACTGACAAATGGCCAGCAGACGCGGAGACGCCAGGTGGAGGGACTGCTCCTGATAGGTACACGAAAAAATATAGAGAAAGAAAAAAGAAAAGGACAGATTAGAAAGCAAGTTAGATTTATGTGACTTGAAAAGAATGCGTGGCGGGTGGCTGTGTGTGTGTGTGTGTGTGTGTGTGTGTGTGTGTGTGTGTGTGTGTGTGTGTATTTTTCTTTTTTTGTGTGTGTTCGCTAAGAGGGTGTGGTGAGTGGGGGCGGCGTTAAGTCATGGGTGAGTGGCAAATGGAAGATCAGGCTTGTATTGGGAACCCAGGGTGGCTTGCTGAGCTGCACAGAGGGAAAGCTTTGGGAGAGGGGGAAGGGGAGGGGTATGCGGGTTCTTGACGTAGCGGGGATTCTGTGGCGTGGTGTGTGACGTGGAGGGGAGTGGGTGGCGTGCCGGTGCCACTTGGGCAAGGCGAGCAGCGGAGGTCTTATGTGCTAACCAGGCACTGAGACGACGGCAACAGCTGGCACCAGTACTGACTGAGCCACTTGTGTCCTCTGCTGTTCACATGTGGAGAGGGACGGGGGGACATGTAAGGACGTGTGGGCTGGAAGCTCTAAAGGGCAATTGTGGACGTATTTACAGTTCTTAAGTGGAGAAGAGGGAATAGCATGGGGTGAAAAAAAGAATGTGGAGGGCGAAGGTGATGACGCAGTTAAAGTGAAGCAGCGGCTGGCCCTCTGGCCTGAGGTATGTAGCACCACTAGGGAGGCCCTTCGCGCATTGCGGTCTGCACCGACCTCACTTTCATCTAGATTAATCTTGTACATCCTGCACCCGGCGATGATTGCAGACGCAGCTAAAGCCTGAGGTTTTTGTAGAGAGCGACATCAAAGTGCTCGCCTCGACAGTCGTCCATACGAAGGGAATAACATACAGTACGCCTATATTCGCTACACAATAAGAGTAAAGTGAAATAAACCCCACCAGACCCTCCGCGTCGTCTGAGGACTCCCTAGGCGAGCTTGAGGCCCCCTCGGTTCCTCCTCCCGCTTTAATGAATAGTGTTTGCAATATACAAGATCTTAATTGTGAGCAGAATTTCCGCACCACCTAAAAGAGGGTCGGCTAGTCTCAGAAGAGCCATAAAAGTGGTTTTACTACCAGTGAACTGTACTGGACAGCTGGTTAGTATTAGCAGGATGACAGCGGTAGGCAGCATTATGGCGATACCAGTTGTAGCTGGCGGTCAGTCTTGTAAAAAAAAAGATAAAATGAAAAAAAAGTAAAACATCAATATCACCAGATGTGTGACCGCAGGTGCTCGGCGCCCGAGTAACATCACTTCCCAATAATTTGTGGTAGCCGGACAGCGTCATCCTTGTGCCGCCTCACAATGAGGTGCTGCGCCTCCCCCTCGCCCCCTATCGGGTGAACCGAGCCTCGCCATCCCCACTCCCACTCGGGACAGGGAGGCAAGACAGGGGCAGGTGGAGCGGACGGGCCGCGGGTAAGGGGGATAAGTGGGTGGTTTAACGGATCACGGCCCACCACGCCCCGCTGCCGCCCGCCTTGGTGAGGTCGACCCCGCTAGCCGCTGCTGCCCTCACCATCCTCAGCCAACCCCTCACCACCACAACCACCACCACTACAGCAACAACAGCAGGCAGAGTGCTGCTTGTGACACCTCGCCGCCGTTCACCCACCACCGCAGCACCGAGTCACCGGCACTCCCGTCACGGCAATTTACTACCTCCCCTTAAGCTTTAATCTCGCCGTCATCAACTTGCCGGTCACCTACACCGACCTTCCCGTACTGCCCCTCCCCTCTCCCTTACCCGCACCGCTCACCCAGTAACCCTCCCGCTCCCCCCCTCCTCCGCGACCTTCCTGGCTCTCGCTCCTCCCCCGCCCACTGGCCTCTCTTGCTGCTGGTGATCGTGCCGTTAACATTGACGCCGACGTGAAGGGGCCGACGCTGCTCCGCCCTTGTGTGACGGACGGGGTGCTCAGGCTTGGCTGCTCCGCTGTGTTCGCTTCCCTGCCTCGCCATCTCTCTTGTCTCGCATCACTACCGCCTCGCCCCGCCTCGCCCCGTCCGTCCTCCCTTCCTCCTCGTCGTGCTCGGCTTTCACTTTTGGCTTAACCTTTATGCACGTAGCGCCGCATGCACGTATACTTTTAGCTTGCATGATCCCTTCTCCTGCCGCGCTGACATCCGCATTCTTTCCGTATCTCAGTGTAGATGTGATGGTCCGTGTACAGCGTGCCATCCATACCCTCAGCGCCACTATTCCTCCCTCTCTCTCACACGCACATACACCGTCTCTTGTCTTCTGTCTCTGTTGTCATTTCATCCTTTCACTGACTTCCTCCGACTCGTTTCACCCTTCCTCCTCCCACTCTTCTTGCTGGTGGTGGTAGTGTTGCTGTTGTTGCTGCTGCTGCTCTTACTGCTTCCTCCCTTCCCCATTCTCTTACACTTCCTTCCTACTAGACACAATAAAAGGCAGAAAAGAGTGGCACTTTGTTGACGCTGTTCCCATGGAGGTGATGTTTTGACTGGCAGCCGCAGTGATTGGTCTTCTCTCAGGCGCAGGTTCAGGGGCGTCTTGTATTATTTGACTTGTTTGTAAGCGAGTCCAGTGAACCCCCCCCCTCCTCTCTCTCTCTCTCTCTCTCTCTCTCTCTCTCTCTCTCTCTCTCTCTCTCTCTCTCTCTCTCTCTCTCTCTCTCTCTCTCTCTCTCTCTCTCTCTCTCTCATAGTCTTATTCTTGGGTTTCCTTTTATTTTGTATCCTTGTAAGATTTCTCTCCTGATGTGTGTGCGATCATTAGCACTTCTAGTCATCCTCTCTCTCTCTCTCTCTCTCTCTCTCTCTCTCTCTCTCTCTCTCTCTCTCTCTCTCTCTCTCTCTCTCTCTCTCTCTCTCTCTCTCTCTCTCTCTCTCTCTCTCTCTCTCTCTCTCTCTCTCTCTCTCTCTCTCTCTCTCTCTCTCTCTCTCTCTCTCTCTCTCTCTCTCTCTCTCTCTCTCTCTCTCTCTCTCTCTCTCTCTCTCCCCGCTGCATTCCTCACTCACTTGGTCGGTCGCCGAGTGTGTGCTTGTACCGCAGCAAGACCCTTGTTGAAATGGAAGTATATCTTTAAGTTCAAACTCCCGGACTGAGTGTATGTAAGTGTGCTAGTGGGTGAGGATGAGTGCAAATAGCATATAATTACAAAGAGAGAATCGCCGCCTCATTTGTCCAGTCCTCTGCTGAATTCCCTCCCAGTCTGCTGCACTCTACTCTGTAATACACACACACACACACACACACACACACACACACACACACACACACACACACACACGGAGGACATAGCAGGACACGCCCCCACACTCCCTCTAAACTCTTTGCCAGTGAACTCCGCTATTCTTCCGGAAATATGACAGAAAATATGGTTGTTTTATTTTTATTTACATTCAAGGTTCCCATCC
>NC_059301.1:27230749-27260749 GCF_017591435.1 Portunus trituberculatus | reverse complement strand
AGGCCCGGACGTCTGGCGCTTATTGGACCCAGGTCGGGCGTGCCTCTATTGCTACACGGTAAGGGTCGTTAAGTGGCGGGGAAGAGAAGGGTGTACTCATGTGGCCATGGAGGGGATGGTCCGTGAGGCCTGTGAAAAGGACCACCCTGGCATGTGCCTATTTACGGAATGTAACAAAAGGCAATATTCTAGGTTGTAATTCGTGTACTGCTCATGGCAGGGACTAGTCCGTATGGCTTTCCCTGCACCTCGCAGTTAATGACACAAAGACTTGTGTTGCTCAACTCGGGAGTTTTCTTTCACACAGTACGGGGATCGTTCTTGTTAAGAGCTGTACTGAGAGCCGCCAGCACAGCAACGCGAAGTATTCTCTGTGTTTATCCTGCGTGTCGGAGGCCACTTGAGGTGTCCGCGTCCTATAAGAAGCTTAAAGTGCTTTTCACACAAGAGAAGCGAGTCAGGCAGCACGACGATGCCACGAGGGAACTACACACCAAGCCTCCAGACACTCACAACTTTCGCATTTCAAAACAATTCTAACTGTGAGGAAAGGACGCAACTATCCCGGCTTTTAGTTTTTCTTTATCCATGTTGTGAGAAAAATAAACCTGACTAACAGCACCAAACGTTGAGGGTATCATCATGTTGTTAGCCTACCGTGCTCTTACCAAATTAGGCTGAAATGTGCAGAAGTGATATTATATATATATATATATATATATATATATATATATATATATATATATATATATATATATATATATATATATATATATATATATATATATATATATATATATATATATATATATATATATATATATATTTTTTTTTTTTTTTTTTATCCTTAGGTAGTAATAAAGGCTGGTGCAGCGCCATGCAGCTCCCACCCACTCCCTGCCAGGACCTCTACCACTGCCCTTCATACCTTGTAACACGCCCGCCCTCCGCACACAACCACCACCACCATCATCAGTCACATTGCTGTCATCGCCACCACTACATTCAGGGTATTAACATCCACCACCACCGCCACTACCATCACCACCACTACCATTACTGGCGCCCCCTTCCCTCCCCCGCCTACAAATGGACACACCTGCCGCGGGACAGCTCGGCCACGGTCGCCGGTGCGGGGGATGTTGCTGTCTGTGTGCCAACTTGCTGCTAACTTTCCCCGGGTCGATGAGGAGAGCAACAACCGCCACCAGCTCGAGGGTCGCGTCCCCTCTGCATTGCTGTGTGAGTTTCGATCTTATGGGCGTCATCAGGTTGACAGTGTCCAGACGCTACCGCCCCTGCTGTCGCCTGCCGAGTGGCTTCCTGTCACAAGCTGGTCGCGCTGCTCGTCTCCCTCGGCGCCCTCACTTTACTGTACCTTTTTTTTTCTTTTGCCATCCCACTCTCCCTTGCCATCCGCCGCTCTTGCCAGCACAGCTTCCTCGCTTCAGTCTATCATCTAGATGGAATCTCTGAGCAACCTCGCCGCTGGCCTCATCCATAAAGCGGACTGAAGTGGCCGCGACGCACGTCCTGTCGTTTTCCCTTCCCTCTCTCCCTGCGCCCCGCTCCCCGCCTCCCAGCCTTTAGCTTCCCCGCTCTCAAGACCCTCATTCCAGGTTTAGACACGACCTCCGAGAATCCCACAGCTGTCCCCTGCTGGCTGGCGTTCCTGCCTCGCTCAACCATTAGCCGGAGCCCTCCTCTCTCCCAGCCGTCGTCCTCCCCTCACTGCTCGCTGCCACTAATCCTTTTTCTGTATTAACAAGGATTATACTTATGACTGCCTGTTTGCAGTTATCGCCTTTGTCATACGCACAACCCTTTACAATATCCCCAGCCATCACATTATCCTTCTCTCCCCTTCACTCCTCCTTCCTCCTATCCCCGGCACCCTTCTCATCATCCCCCCACGCCCCAACATCCCACGCACGGCCTTCTACACTCCCCACGCCCTTTCATTCTCTCGGCGCTCCTTACACGTCACATGCACATGGTATGCTTCTCTTGCTACGCACGTCCACACTAGATACAAGGCCTTTCACACTCCATACGTAGTTTACCACACTCTCCACGCCCTCCTCACACCACAGGCACTGTCGTCTGCATTCCCTGTGTCTCTGCACGCTTCATGCACAGCCTTGCACAGAACACACATTGTTTACCACACTCGCCGCGCCTCTCCACACTGCATGCACGGCTATCCGCTCGACGCGTCCAGCTTACCACACTTCCCGCATTCCCTCCACCCGACACATGTACTCCAACATACTCCGTGTTCTCCGCATCCTTCTCCCCTCCCGCTCTCCCCCACACGACATGCATAGCCTTCCACATCATCCGCAGTCCTTCACTTCCTCCGCACCTCCCCACACCGTACCGCTCATCCACACCGCACACGTAGTCCTCCCCACCCCTTGACAGCCCTCCACACTGCATTCACTGATCTTCACACCCCCACTTCTCCCCACACTGTGTACACAACCCCCTCACTCACCCTACACCCTTCACCTTGTACAAACAACCTTTCGCACTCCATGTCGGCACCGTGTCCTCCGCCTCCCCGCCCTACCACATACCCACGTCCTTAGCTCAACTATGTAGTCCAGCCCTAACCACCGCCCATCCTATCTTTCCCCTTCAGGTCACGGATATCAGAGCTTACCTTAAGCTGAACCAACTTAATTTTCCCTCAGTTGATCTTTGCGCGTCGCGTCGTCAGTTTGCGGCGTACAAAGTTTATGTTCCCGAGGCACAGAGTCGCGACCCGCCTGTTTCCGCCCGAAGGCTGAAACGAGGCCTCCTTCCCTCCCTCCCTCCCTCCCTCCCTCCCTCCCTCCCTCCTTCCTTCCTTCTTTCCTTCCTCCTCCCCACCTGAACCGCGGCTCAACCAGGCGGTGTTCCGGGTGATCTGGAAGAGAGCTGTCGGAGACTCGGGAACGTAGCAGAGGTGAAAGAGCCACAGACGAAACATTGAGATATACAAACGACAGCAGGAAAATTAATATGAGAACACACCCGAGAGGGATTTGTGCATTCTTTCGTTCAGGAGGAAACTTTATGAAAACGTGAAAGAGTTTTGAAACACCAATCCGGCACTTTTATACGAGGATACACTGCAGGAATTGTAATAGTGCCAATGTCACAGTAGTATGAAGCAAGAAGGAAGAAAATGTGAACGTGGCGGTGATGCAGCGAGGCAGCCTTTGTGCTGCGCCATCCAGGGAAAGGCACCTGGTCTGACGCCCCTCCAGCGCCTGTTACTGCAGCACGGGAGACTGATGAGATGCGCCAGGAAGCTAACTAATCCCGCTGATGCTGATGCGACCAACACTGCTGCTGCTGCTGCTGCTGCTGCTGCTGCTGCTGCTGCTGCTGCTACTACTACTACTACTACTACTACTACTACTACTACTACTACTACTACTGCTGCTGCTGCTGCTGCTGCTGCTGCTGCTACTGCTGCTGCTGCTTCTGCTTCTGCTCCTGCTACTACTACTACTACTATTACTACTACTACTGCTGCTGCTGCTGCTGCTGCTGCTACTACTGCTACTACTGCTGCTGCTGCTGCTGCTGCTGCTGCTGCTGCTGCTGCTGCTGCTGCTACTACTACTACTACTACTACTACTACTACTACTACTACTACTACTACTACTACTACTACTACTACTACTACTGCTGCTGCTGTTGCTGCTGCTGCTGCTGCTGCTACTACTGCTACTATTACACACACACACACACACACACACACACACACACACACACACACACACTCTTCCCGTGCCTGTTGGTTTGTCTCTACCCTCGCCCTCACCAGCAGCAGCAGCAGTAGCAGCAGCAGCAGCAGCAGCAGCACCACCACCACCACCACCACCACCACCACCACCACCACCACCACCACCACCACCACCACGACCCAACACGGAACACTTGCCTCAACTATCCCCTTCAACCCTCGGGACAGCCGCGCCAAAAGGTAGTAGTACCAGCGTCCTCCTCCCCCGCCCCATGACCAGCCGTCCAGGGCCCCGTGTGTCCAGTCCCCCTCCATTAACCCGCATCACCGGCCGAGTGACTCACAGGGGCGTGGTTAATGACTGCCCCAAACCCACGCTTCGCTCCCCTGCCGTCACGCTGATCCAGGCCATCCCGTCACGCTGCTCAACGAAATTCGAACATTGCGACCACCACTCCAGACTCGCAGTCGTTTGGTTCTCGTTTATGAGGCTTCCTGTCTTCCAGATCACACTGCTCCAAAGTATCAGAATCCTTTGTCACATATCTAAACGGCTTCAGATTCTTCTCTTACTCCTTGTCTTTTCTATCTCAAACTTGTTGGATTTTGTATGAGCCTTCCAGTCTTCCAGATCTCAATGTTCCATGGTATCAGAATCCTTTGTCACTTCCTTAAGCCATTTCAGATTTATTTTCTTCTTCGATTCGTGATTCTTTGTGACAAGTTTTTGCGTGCATGAGGCTTCAAATCTTATTGGTATTGCCTTCTTACGATGTTCCGTCATTCTTAAGTACTACAAGCCTATATCACATTCTTTTAACTACTATAGATCTTTCTTCTGTTCTTCCTCTTCATCCTCAATTCCAGGTCTTTTATCACATGTATGAGCATTCCACTCCTCCAGGTATCACTTTGGCTTAATATTCTGCTGCTGTAGAGTATTGAAATCCTCCACCGCATGTTTGTGTCGCTTCAGATCCCCTCCTATGCCTTCTTTTACTCTATTCCAGATCCTTTGTTGTCAGTTCTCGCGTGTATAAGTCTTGCAGTCTGGATTTTCTTGTGGGTCGCTCTTCCGGTGTTCCAGAGTATCACGTTCCCTCGTCACTTCTTAAACCGCTCAAATCCTTCTCTTCCTCCTTTTATCTTCATACATCTACATCCTTCCTCCTCACACACCTTCATCCCTTACTTCGTACTGCATCCTAACTCCCTCTGTTTCAGACCTTTGCTATCATTGGACTCTGCTTCAGAGCCTTTTCCTTCTCCTCCTCCTCCTCCTCCTCCTCCTCCTCCTCCTCCTCCTCCTCCTCCTCCTCCTCCTCCTCCTCCTCCTCCTCCTCCTCCATCTTCACGTATCTTCAGGCCCTATCCTTCCCCTCACATAGCGCTCCAGGTCCCGTTTCTTCATCCTTACGCACTCGTGCACCGCTTCCCTCGTTCCCTTCCAAACCGCTCCATACTCCACACACACACACACACACACACACACACACACACACACACACACACACACACACACACACACACACACACACACACACACACACACACACACACACACACACACACACACACACGGATGCACAGTTACCAAATCCACGTCATTCGCTTGGTCTTTAGTCACACGAAACCCATTTTTAAACCATGTATAGTATCGCTCATGTGTTATTCAAACATTTATTTTTGATCCGGGGAGGAGATATGTTTAAAGTTCTGGTATCGCGGTGGAAGGAAGAGGGACGGAGAGAGAGAGAGAGAGAGAGAGAGAGAGAGAGAGAGAGAGAGAGATCGGGTAGGGAGGAAGACTGCCTGAGGTGCGGGATGGAGGGGACGCACGGCCAGGAGGTGATGTTCTCAGGATCATTATGCGACGTCAGCCCCTCTTGTCCTCTCCCCTTCCTGGTGTGGCCTCCCCCGCGCCTCTTTTTCCACCTCCACGCTCCACGCAGCGCTTCCCCGTCCCTCGCCGCCCCTCGCACGCTCCGCCTCGCTCCTCGTGAGGCGGCAGCCAGGAGGGGACGGTGACATTACTTGTTTATTCTTTTGGTATCAAGAGCTCCTCTCTGCCTGTGTATCTTGCCGCGCCACCCCGAGCCTCTCAACGCCGTGCTCCCCTCCTCCGCATCCTCCTCTTTCTGTGGCTGTCTTTCTTCCTGTGTAGGACTTTTCGATACAAGGTATAAGAGATTTTGTGTCTTGTTATTTCGCCTCCAGGTCAATAGCATGTCACTCCTATTCTCTAAATCGAAATGTGATTTGTAATGCCTCACTCACGGTGAGGGTTCGCCTCCGCGCGTGTATTTTTTTACGTTGGGTCAAAGCTTTCTGTTCTAACAATTTTCTCTTTCTCCCTCCTGCAGGTAAGTGTGGATTCTGTCCCCTCGGGCAAGCAGCAGCGGCGCGGTCAGGTACCGTGGCTGGTGCTCCACACAACCACAGGTAAAATTACATCCGTGAACCTTACAGGGGCGGACGTGGGACTCGGGGGACCCGGTAGCACACCGCCAGGGCCAGACGTCCCCACACTCGCTGTTGCTCCTCAAGTGATAATCGAACACGCTCGCTCACCGCCGTTTCAGTTTGTTTCGTTTTTTATTCATATTTTTTCATTGCAGGCGGGGGCGAGATGTATTGGCGTGGCGGTGATTATATTGCCCTAATGGTTCATCTCGAGACAAGGTGTTTGTGTGTGTGTCGTGGGTAAAGAGAACGCAGACAGCTGTGTGTGTGTGTGTGTGTGTGTGTGTGTGTGTGTGTGTGTGTGTGTGTGTGTGTGTGTGTGTGTGTGTGTGTGTCTAAAGTGCAGTGGTGGTGAGTTGAGGAGGATGACGAAAGGGAGGCAGGCAGCAAGGGAGATGACGATGCTGCTGTTGCTGCTGCTATTGCTGGTGGTGGTAATAGTGGTGCTACTAGTGGAGGTGCTATTGCTGGTGTTGGTGGTGATGGTGATGGTAGTGGTGGTGGTGGTGGTGCAGAGTTGATGCAGCAAGACAAGGAAAGGCATGAGTCAGAAACGCGTGAGGTGAGTCGGTTATCTAGAGAAGGACGTGGAAGAGAAGAGGAGAGAGGAGAAGGCGTGAGAAGCAGGCGTGAGGTCTGCTGGAGACATTAGGTGTGGCAGGGCTCAGGTGTGGCTTGCAGGGGGGAAAAGGGAAGGAAGGCAAAGAAGGAAGAGGAGGAGAAGAAGGAGAGGGAGGGGGAAAAGGAGGGGAAGGCGTCAGCTGTGATGTGGCGGCGACATAGTGGTTAGGGAGGGCGGTGAGGAGGAGGAGGAGGAGGAGGAACCTGTTGTTTGTGGTGACGACCGCTACCTCAGTGGGCGGCGATCCTTTTGTTGTGAGGCTGCATAATGGGCGGCGGGCGTAAAAGCCGGGTAGGAGGGTCTAGATGGGGCTGGGAGGACGAGGAGGAGGAGGAGCAGGAAAAGGAGGAGGAGGTATAGTGGTTGGCTGAGAGCGTGGAGGTTTAGGTGGCTTGGATAGTCGGAGGGGGAAAGAGTGAGACAGCCAGGCGGGGAAGGATGAAAGCAGGTACCGGAAGGGGTTTTAGGGAGAGAATCGTTAGCCAGGACTGAGGGAACGCTGAGGGAAGACTTGATGGGAAGGGAAGAAGATGGGACGGACACGAAAGAGACTGAAAGGGAAATGTACACGAGGAGGAGGAAGAGCTGGTAGAAGAAGAGGGAAAGAGGAAAAGAAGAAGACGAGGAAGAAGGAGGAGGATGAGCAGGAGGACATGGATGGCCAGGAAGAGAGCGCTCCCATGGTCGGGCAGCTGGATACTTTATTTGATGGTCGTGATATCTTTATTGATGGCGGGGAGCGAGGGGAAGAAAGGCGAGGCGGTGAGAGCGAGACTGAGAGCTTTACAGGACCAGAGAGAGAGAGAGAGAGAGAGAGAGAGAGAGAGAGAGAGAGAGAGAGAGTAGAAGGGGAAGGCAGCAGCAGCAGAGTTAGTGGCATGACAAGAATGGAATGTGTAACTGTAGTGAAACTGAAGATACATGGCGTGTGGGATAGAGAGAGAGAGAGAGAGAGAGAGAGAGAGAGAGAGAGAGAGAGAGAGAGAGAGAGAGAGGGACAGCATTATATAGTAGCGAAGGTAGTTGTGGTGGTGGTGGTGGTGGTGGTGGTGGAGGCAGCAGCAACAGAGGCGGCGGTGGTAGTGAATGACGGCGGCCAGACTGGAAAGGGAGGGCGAGGCGTTACAGTGACGAATGACTGGATGTGAGCGCAGAGGAGCCGCCGTGCAGTAATCGAGGGTGTCAGCCGGTGTGGGAATGTGGAGGGAATGAGTGTGTGTGTGTGTGTGTGTGTGTGTGTGTGTGTGTGTGTGTGTATGTGTGTGTGTGTGTGTGTGTGTGTGTGTGTGTGTGTGCGCGCGAGATGGTACGGTGTGTCTGTCTGTGCGGCGAGTGTGTGTGTGTTAGGTAGAAGAGAAAGAGGTGGAAGTGGTGGTGACTGTAGTGGTAGTGGCGGTGGCAGGGAGCAGGAGGAGGAGGAGTAGGAGGAGGCAACAGCAGGTGCACGCAGAGAATAAAAGCCTGTCCGCGACCCTTGTTATTTGTGGTGGCGAGAATGTCTAGGCAGGGAGAGGGGGTGTGTGGCCATTGTGCGGGCGTGTGTGTGTGTGTGTGTGTGTGTGTGTGTGTGTGTGTGAGTGGGGATGGGCGCTCAAGGGGGTGGAGGAATGAGGCCAGGGTGAATGTGTAGGGCTTGGTGGGCCGCGGGTTGTCGGTGCGTGTGTCATTACCTGTGTTATGTAGCCGCTCCAGGGAAAGGGAAAGAAAAGTGTGAACGTAGTGCGTACGCTGCTGGAGTTTCTGAGGCGGTGAGCGAGTCCAGAAAGGATTGGACGGCTCCCTGACAGCGGCGAAGGCTTCAGATGATGGTGAGAAGGAGTGCTGAAGGGGGAGAGGGTATTAGGAAAGCGAGAGAGAGTGAGAGGACGAGGCGAGGGTGAGAGCGTCTGGCAAGGGTAACCGAGTCTGGTGAGCGTGAATGCTTCTGGTGGTGGCAGAAGTGATTGTGTGTGTGTGTGTGTGTGTGTGTGTGTGTGTGTGTGTGTGTGTGTCGTGAAGGAAGGAGAAAGGGACTAGGAGAGGAGGAGGAGGAGGAGGAAAGGAAAGCGGAAGGTCTGGTCCGATAGGGTCCGGCTAGAGAGGGTGTGGGTGGTGGGAGAAGGGGTCTGAGAGGCTCAGTGTGTATGCAAATGATCATTAGTATGGAGGCGTCTCTGGCGGTGTTTGTGTGCAGGGATCGCGAGGGGTTGCTCCCTGCCGGGCGAAGGCTCACCGTGAATACCTCAGACGTAGATCGCTGGGATGGAGGGCAGGTGGCGGGTGATGGCGTGATCTGGGTTCATGGGCAGACAGGCTGAGTGAGGGCCGGGCTGAGGGTCGGGGTGGGGGTGAGGGTTGCAGTGGCGCGACTTGAAGCGAGGCGAGCCGGGGACAGGGATGTGGTAGTGGTACGATGAGTTGACGCGATCTCTGGTCGTGAGCACGGCGGTGGTGGGAGCTGCGAGCGGGTGGAGGGTGGTGGGGAGCTGCTGTCAAACGCTGTGTGTGTGTGTGTGTGTGTGTGTGTGTGTGTGTGTGTGTGTGTGTGTGTGTGTGTGTGTGTTTACGAAAAGATGGGGCTGCGGTGGTAGTGCGGCTTTGGCCAGGAAAAGCAAGGAGGTAAAATGGTGAGGAAAACATGTGAAAATGACGTGAGTAGATTACAGATGTGAGGAGACATGATGTGTGGATAAGCAGGGGGCGTGGGGCGGCATAGGGAGGGTCAGCGTGAGGGTCTGGGAGCCACACACGCACCTCCCGCCACTCATGACGGATGGCTGCCAGTCGTGACCATCAACCTCAAACTTTTCCCGTCCTGTCTTCACACTACTTGGCATTTTTTGTTTGTTTGTGGGGTCTTCTGGCAGCGCTGATGCATCGCTCTTTACAGGGTGTGCGTGTTTGTCTGTGTGTGTGTGTGTGTGTGTGTGTGTGTGTGTGTGTGTGTGTGTGTATAACTTCATCCCTTTATATAGAAAGTGTGTGTGTGTATGTGTGAGTGTGTGTGTGTGTATGTGTGTGTGTGTGTGTGTGTGTGTGTGTGTGTGTGTGTGGAGAGAGAGCGTAATACCGAGGCGGGTGGCGGCATCTCCCTCAAGCCGCTCAGGGCTGAAGGCCTCACTTGACAGCCAGCCGCAGCCACCCCGCTGCTCGAGCCGGCCCCTGGCTCCAGCCACCCACCACTCCCCACCCGCCTGCCAGACCCGCGTACCTGCCACCCGCCGGTCTTCCTGTCCGCCTCGCGCCGCCCTCGGCTTCCTCCGGCGACGTCATCTGTAGCTTTAAGGCTGTCTCGCGTGCCAACTCCCTGGTTGTCACCATCACTCTCTTCTAAGGCCCCCGTTCTGTAGCTCAGAGCAGTTTGTTAGCCTCTGCTTACCTTGTCATTTGTCGGGAGTGGGTGTGCAGCAGTGGCTGTAGGGAGTGAAGCGCGCTGCGGTGGGGGAAAGAGCTACTGCGGCGCGGGCTCTCCTCTGCTACCGAAACATATGCCTCTCTTGTGTTGTTGAACATTTTTATTATGCATTATTTTCCCTAAATTGTAGTGTGCGTTCGATTGGTGTACCTTTTTATTTTTTTTATAGACGTGAGTTTGTATATGTACGCGAGTACATTTCAGCTGCATTTCTGAGCATCGTATATCGTCAATGTATTGAAGACGATCCCAGCTAGATCTTCACGACTCTTTTTTTTTTTTTTTTCAAGCCTCTTTCATTAATATATTTACAGTTTGGTGCTTCTCCGTCCATCCCTCTCTTCGTGCTTTGGTCCCCGTCACAACGTTAAGCCTTTGTCGCCGCTTACTTTCCTCGACGTTCCATTAAATATTTAATTTTCATCTGGTGAAAATTCGCAGATATTTGTAGCTTACGGAAATGACCCTGTTGGCGTGCATTAAAGATTATCCTGTTTTTACCCGTGCTATCTTGTTAGGCATCACACAGTAATTGGCGGCGGCTCTCCAGACACGAGGTAGCGAGGACTCGTCGGGACACTTACACTCCATTTGTCACACACTCTGTTTGCTGTCAAGCGAGTGCTCAAGTTACAAGAATATCACCGAATTGTCATTCTTTTCCAGATGTAACAAGTTTACTTTGTCTGTGTGAAGTAAATTTCAGGTTGCAGAAGGCTGGCCGGGATGCTTCGTAAACACTGTAGCGTCACCAAGGCGGCGGCGCCTGCTGCCAATAACAACCACCAGGTGGGGTAGTTGTTCACCGTGAGGGCGGCGCGGGCGGTAGGTGGTGGAGGAGGGATCGCAGGGCCCCAGGGCTGGTAAACACCGCAGCAGGTGCCTTCCTCCAGGCCTCGCCTCTGCTTCACCGTCGGTTTGGTAGCTTTTTGTATCGCTTGTCTTGGCTCGCAACTCCTAACTTGTGTTCACGTCTGGAGGTTCCGCACGCTTCCCGCCAGTTGTGTAATTCACCACGGTCGCCTGCTGGTCACCCAGCCAGTCTTCCCTATTACGGAGCGAGCTCAGAGCTCATGGACCGATCTTCGGGTAGGACTGAGACCACAACACACTCCACACACCGGGAATGCGAGGCCACAACCCCTCGAGTTACATCCCGTACCTATTTACTGCTAGATGAACAGGGGCCACACATTAAGAGGCTTGCCCATTTGCCTCGCCGCGCCGGGATTCGAACCCGGCCCTCTCGATTGTGAGTCGAGCGTGCTAATCACTACACTACGCGGTGTGTGTGTGTGTGTGTGTGTGTGTGTGTGTGTGTGTGTGTGTGTGTGTGTGTGTGTGTGTGTGTGTGTGTGTGTGTGTGTGTGTGTGTGTGTGTGTGTGTGTGTGTGTGTGTGTGTGTGTGTGTGTGTATCTAATAGTTGTTTGTAAAAGCTCACAGTATCAGCCATGGCAGCACTGCAATCTCCAGGTTTGGTGCGCTGTAACACACAGCCGCCTGCACGTCTATCACAGCAGACCTGCAGTGATGCAAGTGAGAGGAAGGAACAAGGGTGCGATTCCTGTTGTGTTTCTGTAAAATCATCCGAATGAAAGTTTTTTATCGCCAAGGTTAGTCACCACAAAGGGGTTCTTTACATCATGTTCATACTGTGAATATGATGTTTCATATTCTAGCAGTAACATTCCATCCCCAATCCCTTGCCGATGAGGTATTGTGCAAGGTGTCACCTAGAATTGGGCCAGGCCGGAGGTGTTCTGCATGTTAGCTATAGTTACTGTATTGTGATAGTGCTGCGTCATTAGATCCTGCGGCAAAGCACGGTGATAAAGGAAAGCAAACCAGACTTTTAAACTGACTTTCAGGAAGCAGCGGCAAGTTCATGGTCGTGCATTAGTTGGTGGTGTATACGGTCCTGCGGCACCGATGAACCAGTGGCGCGCTGTGTCAGATTCCCCTCGTGTACATTAATTAAGGCTGATGCGAAGGCGAATCACGTGGGGAACACTTTGACGAGTGGCAGGTGTTGGCACCGAGGCCGCACCACATGCTGGCCACGGCCACACTTGGCCAAAAACACATGTGCTTCCCACACAGCGATGTGTCTCCCTTCACCTCCCGTCCAAAGGCCAGCTGGGCCGGCATGGCACCAGCCTCGCCTGACAACCCCTCATGAAGTGGCGTGTACCTCATCCCCCCTCCCCCGCCACACTGTGGTCCATCACTGGCTGACACACCCTCCCTTGTGGTCTCTACCACACCCTGCCGCCTTCCCTTGTGGCTCTCACCACACCCTCCTTGCGGCCATGAGCCAAATGAACACCTACTCGTGCGGTGTGCATAGCAGTTCACCACCACCACGCCGCGACCTCTATCGCCTACTTCCTGACCACCGAGTTCACGCGCACCAACGCTCCCTCGCGAATTGCAGAACAACAAATGACACACACACACACAGACACACACACACACACACACACACACACACACACACACACACACACAGTACGGTACAATCCCGTACACCACAACACTCCCCCATCCCACCGCCTGCCTTACCCCACACTGCTGGCCCGGGTGAAAGGGATGCATAACCAGAATGAGTTTTCGATAACTTATGACACCAGCTTAATGTCTGGGGGAACCGCGAGCCCAAACACCCGCATGGGATTAATTTAAATAGCAAATATGGCTACGGGCGGCCGCTGCCATGCTTGGTAAGGGAGGGAGAGGCGGGAGCATGGTGTTCCCGCTGCAGCTGCAGGAGGCAGTCCTATTTCTGAACCATTAGCATCTGTTCCTATCGCCGTGACTACTTTCGCTGCCTCCTGTGTGTTCCATCCGTGTTAGTAGTTGTTCTTTTGTTTCTTTAGGATCAAAATTCGTGATGTTGTATGTAGATTTCTTTCGTTTAGCATTCATAGAAGAGCCTGCTAGCGGGGCTTGGTTAGGCTCACCGTTTACCTAAGAGGCGGAATCCCCAAGCTGCCTTGTTGGCCGC
The DNA here is from genome assembly GCF_017591435.1 of Portunus trituberculatus. Lineage (NCBI taxonomy): Eukaryota > Metazoa > Arthropoda > Malacostraca > Decapoda > Portunidae > Portunus > Portunus trituberculatus. The sequence goes on along the minus strand of NC_059301.1, from coordinate 27,247,526 downwards.
GCCGGGTCTGGCTGTGACGAAGTGGCTGTTGTGACCGCGGGCTGCGGGGAACGTGCAGGTGTTACCAAGCCGGGTAGAGGCGGGTGTGGTGGTGCTTGGCTCGCGAGGCTGCGAAAAGACGTTTAGGAGTTAACGAGCTTGACATTTTTATATTTTCACGTGACGTTTAATAACCCTTGGACTTGGAATAGCGGGGTCGTTACGCCCTGTCTCCCCGCGAGGGAATCAATACGTGTTGAGGGGAGCCTTGATGGAACCATGTTTTTTTTTTTTTTTTACAATGAAGAGCAAAACTAATTGCAATTCTGATTTTATGAAGCGAAATTATGGTGCAGGTGAAGAGAACAGGATTTGGTTAAAGGTTTCTAGACTTATTAGTACACTCAGATTGTGGTGGTGGTGGGCAGGGCAGGGCAAGGCAGAGCAGGGCGAGGTGGGGCAGACTTGGTGCGGGTTCGATCCTTGCAGGGCCGCCCAGACTTACAGATCAACGAGGTCATCAGGGCCAGTGTGTGTGTGTGTGTGTGTGTGTGTGTGTGTGTGTCGCAGCGCGGTGAGGTGTGTGGGTGCTGGCTGCCTTTCCTACCCCACACTTGAACTGCCGTGCTCACGTCACTTTAACTCGTGTGTGTGTGTGTGTGTGTGTGTGTGTGTGTGTGTGTGTGTGTGTGTGCGTGTGTGTGTGCAGAGTCTTTCCACAGCAAAAGCAGGCAGCAGTAGGCAGGGGTGCGTGAGGAGCGAGCAGCGCTGAGAGGGAAACACGTGCGGAGCGTTGGAGGCCAGGCCAGGGTACAGGGTCCTGTCTGGCACACTCCTCTCGTCGTTGGTTTTATGTGCGTTATCTCCACTCAGCTCACCTCCCCCCGCGCCACAGAGCCTTGCCGTGTCAGTGGTGCCCCGCCCTCCCATCTGCATCAGCCTTGCGGCACTCAGATGTACCTGGATTTAAAATGGGGATCACATGAAGCTGTGTGTCGTTAACGTGAGGGAGCGAGGCCTCTACAACCAGGGAGGGGACGGTGGAGGTGCCGCAGAGAAACAGATGAAGCGGAGGGGATCAGAAGCATCACCTGGTGAAATTTATGAGCAGGATTCGGGTGGGTGGTTGAGGGAGGCGAGACACGAACAGAAGACGACCCTGAGGTGTGTGTGCAACAGAAGCAGACGTCGACACGCAGCATCTGGAGCACCAATGCCAGGCTTCATGCTGCGTCGGCGCCTGAATAAACTTCAACATTTTGCCGCAGGTTGAACATTCACTGGAACAACTACTGGAACGGCAGCAGGGGCAGCAGGTGGTGCAGTGAACGGCCGTCAGCCAGCAGGTGGCAGTCGGGTGGAGGCGGCCAGGCGGGACCCAGCCGGCCTGACGAGAGAAAACCCGCATGCACCATTAACAGTATCAGCTGGTGTGTCAGGGAGGGAGTGGGCAAGGGTAGAGGAGTGTGGGGGTAGAGTGGGGCAGTCACGCCAGCCTCTGCTCCACCCCGCCTCACCCCGGCCATGGCCCGCCAGGCTCGCCATTATGTGCGGTGTGTGAGGAGATCAACGGTGTTACCCAGAGTGGTTCACCCTTCACGGTCCTCGCCCGCTGGGTCAGTAAAGGGGGTTGAAGTGGGCTGTTGGGCTGAATATGTGTAGCTCAGTGGGCAGGGAGGGGGGCAGCGGCCGAACTCCTTGGGTGCGAGGTGATAAACAAGGCGGCTGTTAGATCAGCTCGTACGGGCCAGTGGGACGACGAACAAAAGAGGGAGAGCACCAGGTCTTGGTGGGCAAAGGGAGTGGGCGGGCAGCATGTTGTAAAAGGACGTGGGTGGGATGGTGGGTGGGGGAAAGCTGTTGTGGCGGTAGGTGAGAGGTGGTGGAGGAAGCGAGTGAGATGGGATGAGGGTGGGCCGGGGCCTTAAGGGGAGGACAGGGAGATGGCGGTGCCGCGGTCGGCGGCGTCTTGCCTTGGTGGTGAGTGTGAGAGGGGGAGCTTAGGTAAGACCATCTTGTCGGGCTCACTCCTTTATCCCGAAAACGTCACGATATTTTATGTGAGGACCTTCGCGGCTCTGGGCAGTTACCCGGAAAATAACAGTTACCGCGGGGAAGCAGGATGTCTGCAGTAAACCGGAAGAGACGGTCGCAGTGAGGCCAGTACAGCACCTGGGCGTACCGGTGCACGCCTCCTGGCTGGATAATGGCTGCATGGCGACATGAGTCTCTGGTGGCCGAGACTTGGAGGTGTGGAGGGAGGGAGGAAAGAAGGGCACCCACCTGATCTTAATGATCTTCCTTCTCTCATCCCCTTGACAGACCTTCTCCTTACTCTTCCCCACCGCCACATCAGTGACTTTGGCACATACCAATATACCGAGTACTGCACCACAGTGGTTGGGCCATCCTGGCCAGACGTGGCTTGGATCACGGGGTGGGGGAGAGTAGATTGCAGAGGAGGACCATTGCGTAAAAGGATCTGCTCCGTGAATTTGGGTCCAGCTGTGACGGTGACGGAGGAGCAGGGAACAAAGGGTCTTATTCCTGCCAGGCTTGGATTGGCGACGTCCAACACTACTTGTATTTACAGCACAGACGTTTTTCCGTGAACTGTGCAGCCGACCTTTAGAGTGAATGCTACAAGGATCTCCTCCATCACTGAGCAGAATACTATCACAACTTGCTCTGAACTGCTACATTGGACAGCAAATGATAACATTTTATCATGCCAACGAGCATGACGGATACGGGCGAAATGGCTGTGAAGCCTTAATCTGAAATAGTGGAGAAAGTTTAAGAGCGAGGTGTGGGTGTGGCGGACGCTCAGCGGGGCGAGAAGACGCAATCCATCTCCCACCAGCTTCTCTCCACCGCGCGCCGCAGCCTCGGCGGAGGGGGTCGCTGTAAGACTGCCAGCCTTGACGCAGACACTCCTATTCATTGTCTGAGAACACACATGCTGTTGCTTTCTTTTATTTAGCACTGATTCGCTTCCTGTGTTTTCTCCGTCATGTTAAACTTACCGAGGAGTCATGATAAGCAGTATTTACATTCCTGCACCATCTTCCGTTCCCGTTCCAAACCACATTTGTGAATTTTACATCAGTCGTTGTGAACTGTAAATCTTAGTCTCCGTGTTCGCAGCTGTCTTCATTGTGTTTCCTTGCCCTGTGGCCATGTCCCCGCACCTCCATCTTCTCTACCCCAGGCTGCTAGTGGCGGTGGTGTGGCTGGGCGGGCGGGGAAGCGAGACAGTAATGAGCCATGACTTAATTATGGGCGCGGGGAAGCGGGTGGCAGAGGCGGCGGGTGCAAGGCGAGGGATGAGGATCGGCTCCGGGAACGGACGGGATGCGACGCCACACGCCTCCACACGCCTTCTGCACGTCTTTTACATGCCTCTACACGCCTCTGCACGCATTCACACATCTCTACACGCCAACTCTACGCCTCCACAAGCCTCTTTTCATTGCCACTCGCCTCCATGCCGCTGCACGCCTTCTACACTTATCCACACGCTTCCACACGCCCTTTCCTCCGTCCCCCTCCCCAAAAAAAGAAAAATTCCGCCACTCCCTCATGTATGCAGAAAGTGCCGCTTCCAAAATTTCTCTCTCTCTCTCTCTCTCTCTCTCTCTCTCTCTCTCTCTCTCTCTCTCTCTCTCTCTCTCTCTCTCTCTCTCTCTCTCTCTCTCTCTCTCACACTCTGAAGAAAAAACAACAACTTGTGTGGGAGAGCCTTGTATCGTGATTAAAAGGGTGTGAAGGCGGGCCAGCATGTGGTGGTGCAGTGCGCAATCTTACTATGATATAACAAAACATTTTACTTAGGAATGGTTAAAAGAAGAGAGCGTGGAGCGGAGAGCAGCAGGGCATGAAGGGGCCAGGAGGCAGGGAGGGATGTTTATGCAGGTCAGAGGGAGGCAGGCAGGCAGGCAGGGAGGGAAGGAGGGACTTCGTGGTGGTAGTGGTGGCAGTGGTGGGTGGGCTGAGGTCCCCTGATAGTGGTGGGCGGCTGCTGCTGTTGCTGCTGCTGCTAGGGCTAGGGCTGGGGCTGGGACTAGTTGGGTTGAACGTGTGTGTGTGTGTGTGTGTGTGTGTGTGTGTGTGTGTGTGTGTGTGTGTGTGTGTGTGAGTGTGTGGGGTACATCTCGTTTCCAACCACCATCAGGCAACACCCCCACCAACACACACACACATCAATGCATCTATCTACCCTCTTTTATATGCATCTATCTGTTCATCTTTGCAGGTAGATAAACAGCTAGATGACCAGATAAATAGATAGATAGATAGCCAGACAGACACAAATAGGCAGATAAAGACAAAAGCAGCGGCAAGGGAGCGTGAGTAGCGTGAAATGGTAATCCGGTGCTCCCAGAAAGGAGACACAAATGGCTGTAGCGGCGGCATAGAGGGATATTGACAGGTTTATTCTTATATCCCGGATGACACCTTCCTCTCTCCCCGTGCTTCCCACTCGGCTCGCTGAGGTCGACTGTCTCCCAGCTGATGAAAAGTCGCCCGCATCCATATCGCTCCTGACTGTCTCCACTCCCCGCTCCCCTCTCGTTCCCTCCTGTCTTTTCAAGTATTTACTTATTCTTCGAGCATTGCAACGCTCCGAGCTTCTCCCGCACTTCACCGCACCTCCTGTCACGAGGTTTAATTAGTATTTTGTGTCGCTGATTTATTTGTTATTCGAAAGCTGTCCGCAGGATTATACGTGGAAGCGGAGAGGTTTTGATATTGGTAGTTTAAAGTCGGTGTAAGCGAAGTGAGCAAGTGAGCAGTCAGACATGTATTACACACACAAAAATGGTTTCCTGTACTTAACACACAGAATAGATTTAGTGACATAAGTTGGTGTTCGGCGCGCGATGTTTTATTGAGATCTCCAGTCAACATGTGAAATATTAAGGCACCACATGTGGCCCTCCGATCGATTATGTGTGGATCTCCCTCCCCGTGTGCGATGCTAGCCCTGCCCTGCCCGGCCCTCTGGCTCTCCTGCAGCAAACCGGAGACAGCTGCGTGTATGTTTCTCTTTTCATGCAGCCTTCCTCTGCTTCGTTTTCGTCCTCCTGCCCTCCTTCTCTTCTTTCTCCTCCTCGATTCTCTCTTCCTATCCTTCCATCTTACACACTTTTCCTTCATCGCTTTGCTCTCTCTGTTTTCCTTAACTTCTCCTTTCCACTTTCAGCCAGGTTGTGTTATCAAGCTTTTTTCCCTTCTTCTTTATTCAGTCTCAGTCTCACATTGGTCTCACAGTCCCTCTTGGCCTCTTAGGAACCGTTCTCGTCTGCCAGTGTCGGAGGCGCCTTGTTCATTTTCCCTCTCAGATCCCACCTCACCTGCTTCCTCCCCGTGCCCCGTGTAGCTTACCTGTCCGTCCTCTTCAGCCGTGCTCCCTCATCACCCTTTATCCCGCGTACATCACGTAACTACCTGCTTCCTCGCTCCTTTTTTTTGTGGCGTCACACGCGTCTCTCTTCCCCTTCATGTGTCCTCCGCGGTCACGCAGCCTTGTCACACTCTGCTAACTCCACCTTCTCTTTCCTTGCCCGAGTGGACACACACACACACACACACACACACACACACACACACACACACACACACACACACACACCTGGTAGCTCAGTAGTTAGAGCGCTGGCTTCACAAGCCAGAGGACCGGGGTTCGATTCCCCGGACGGGTGGAGATATTTGGGTGTGTCTCCTTTCACGTGTAGCCCCTGTTCACCTAGCAGTGAGTAGGTACGGGATGTAAATTGAGGAGTTGTGACCTTGTTGTCCCGGTGTGGTGTGTGCCTGGTCTCAGGCCTATCCGAAGATCGGAAATAATGAGCTCTGAGCTCGTTCCGTAGGGTAACGTCTGGCTGTCTCGTCAGAGACTGCAGCAGATCAAACAGTGAAACACACACACACAGCCGGCGCCGTACTGATCTGATTCATTCCCTGTGTCGACGCTGCTCCCTCCCTCCGTCTCCCTCTCTTCCAGGTGTCTGTGCCTACATTCCACTCAGCACCGCCTGCTGTTGTTCCTGCCATCACACTCCGTCTCATGGCACCTCCGCCTGCCAGCCGCCTCGCCCGGCACCTCTGTGGCCGCCGGGACCAGAGGCTGTAAGTCGTCACATTTCACCTTCACGGTTTCACGGTTTCGCGTAACTCTCGCATATTTGGGGCGTCTGGTGTTCCCGAGACCCAGGGCTTGGCAAGGAATGAGGCCACGGGGAGGCGTGCTGCTCGTGCTTAACTGCTCTCGCGGTGTCTTGTATAACCGTGCGGGGTGGTGCGGAGGCGACCCACACAGCGGCTCATATACAGGGATAATGGCCCGCACTGACAGCCGCGCAGGAGTGAGTGTTGCCTGGTCGTCACGTTCAAGGACCAGTGACGGTATCCATTTTCTGCCACGACTCCACTAACGCCACAGACAAGCATGTAAGACTTCAAAGAAAAACATGTTTTGGTGTCATGTTTTGAAAGTAAAATACCAATTGATCATGTGGAGTTTGTGTTTACGTGTGTGTCAGGATGGATGGCCTGGTGGGGGAGAGGAGAGGGCGGAGAAGTGGGAAGTCTGATTTGTCTGTTATACTCGGCAACACGTCCTCGGTTGAATCTTGCATGAACCACAACATGCAGGATAAACAGTTTCCCTGCCTGGGTGACTTCCTTCAAACGCACCCCACTGCTGGCCACTCCTTGCGTCTTCTGCTAGGAAGGATAAAAAAAATAAAAAAATAAAAAATAAAATAAAAAAATAAAAAAAATAAAAAAAATCAAATCAGAAACTTTCATAACGGCGGTCAATATCCTATATCAAAGGCAAATAAGGTCATCTCACCTTCAAGTAATGGAAATACCCTCTTAGGATGAGTATGTGGCGGGAAGAGGAGGAGGAGGAGGAGGAGGAGGAGGAGGATGCGAGTAGTACAGTACATTCGTGATCAGTAGTCAAATATATCCAGCTACACTCACATTTTACTCTCTCTCGTTCTATGCCTCGATCCTAAGTCGTCTGATCTACTTACAATCTCCTTACGAAGCCTGATAGTTGATAGATCTTTTAAATGAATTTGGACTGAGGGAAAGCACTACACACTGTGGAAGGGAGAGTGTGTTACTCGCCTAGTGGCCATGACACTCCACCCGCACCCCGCACCCTCCACCAGGACCCAGGGTCCAAAGGCCAGAGGTTTCGTTGGGCTTCTTTGTGAGGGTGAATGCCACCGCCAACCCCTTGTTAACTGGTCCCCTTTCTGCCACGGTCACTGTCATCTGTCTTCCCCTCCTTGGCAGAGGACACCATGTTAAACCAGAAGGATACTCAAGGACACCGCATCTTGCAACTGATCCCCAGCAGGCATTGTTGGACAAGCTCCTCTCGGCTCCCCTCGCATCGTTTCGCCTCGCTTCCAAGTCTTCCTCTGTCGCTCTTCATTTTCTTCACTCAGTGCTTTTTACATCGAGTGCTCCTGCCTAGGTTGCTGTGTTACGTTACAAGCTCAAAATGTGCTTTAGCTTAAATCATGTAAAGGAAGAGTGGTATCTTATGTATCCCATCTTAAGCAGTATTTATTGTGACATGTAGTCACACTAAATAGTCATCTCAATAAATAGAGTTATCATTCCAGTTCATTTCTCCTCAAATGTCAACGTGTGTCACAACCTGAGCTAGGGAGACTCTGAGTCGACGTTCAGTGGTTGTCTTCATTCCTTTCTAAGACTAATTCTACTGAGCTCCTGCTCTTCCAGGATTATGGCGAATCTTTTTAGTCGGCTGCGAATAATCTCTTACAAGGGAGTGGAGAGCAAGGTTCTGAGTGGATGCGAGGCTCTCCTCTGAGGGAGGGACAAAAGCCGTGTTGGGCGATGCCATCAGACGCGTGGTGTCACCGCTCTGGCGGGACTTTTCTTTTTCTTTTTGATGGATTTAAAATTTCTTTTTTCTTTTTCGTTTTGCGCTGTATGTTAACTCTGTAGTTCAAGGTGGGGACGTCGTGGAGGCTGCAAAGGAAAGCGTAACGTAACATTGCAGGCTTGTTCTCCTCCTCGTACGTAAGGAATAGCGTTACATAGCAAATACCACTATTGTCTGATTCCCCGTCATCATGTGGAGGAGACAAAGAGTGCACGAGCCCATTGCGCTTCTAGCACATCACCTGCCTGGTGGACGCGTCCTCCCTCACGCACATCAGGCCGTTATGAAGGGACCGTGCGCAAGGGAGAGGGGCGCCTGCCAGGGAACCGAACACGGGAAGGGACTCGGAAGAAGGGGAGGAGATGAGAGGGGCTCGTGCAGCAGAGCGTCGAGAGGGGAAGGGAAAACGAGGGAAGAAGAGAGCGCTGGTAACCTAACTGAGGAGAAACAATTGTAATGACAGGAGTAAGACGTCGACCGGGGAGAGTCTGGCCACGAGCCACCACACTTCCCTGCCAGCCCGCCCTCTTCCTCCCTCTCTCTCCCTCCTTCCCTTTATCCTGCCTACGCTAGTTAGACCTGAGGAATTAATCGGAAAAGAAAAATCGTCCGCGTTAACAGTGCAGCACTATTTTCCTTCTTGCACGCCTTAACGAAGTGCAGATGAAGCAGGTTCACAGAGCGGTGGTGCGTCACATTCATGTTCGTGCTTCGCCATGTAGAGCAGCGTGGCGTTGCCGTTATGCAGCGCGTCCCGTGCAGAGTTACATGCTCGGGTGGTGCGGGCTGTCAGGTGGCGGTGTAACTGGGCCTGGCGGTGCTGCAGGTGCTCTGGTGCAGACTGGCGCGTGACCTCTGCTCCGTGCACGCCGCCCACTGTGGTCTGGCGCACCCAGCCACCACAAGCTGGATATCTTAGCTTCAGTAGGAACAAAGTTTCTCCTTTTTCTCATATTCGGCCGGTAAATAAGATTAATCAGTGCTAATAGCAAGTCGGCACCTTATCACACTTTTGTTCCCAAAGTGTCAACAGCGTTAAATACTGGACAAATGTTCCGGTGCTGCTGTGTGCCTTGAGGTTCCTGCTCTTGTGTGTGTGTGTGTGTGTGTGTGTGTGTGTGTGTGTGTGTGTGTGTGTGTTGCAGCCCCATGGTGCACAGTACGAAAGATGCCCTGCAAGCATTTACAGCAATACAACGAGCGAGACGAGCGAGTAAGTCCCAGCAGCAGCAGTGGCTCTTGTCCCCTCCCTTTGCCTTCCTCGTCCTCCTCCTAGCCCTCCCCACTCCTCGCCCGCCTCACTCAACACCGGAAGCCTCAGCCGTCCATGTATAATGCAGAGAAACCAGGCGAGGAAGCCAGTGGTGGCGGCTGAGGCCCCGCTACCTGCACGGAGGCGGGTTGGCCAAGTATTGGGTCCTCGGGCAGAGTGTAAGAAATAATGTAGACGTGGGAGGTATGCTGGTGGTAAGTCCGCTGTTTATCTGAGACCCGAGGTGAGCTTTCAGGCGTGGCAATGTAGGAAATACCTTGAGCAATACGTGTTGGGAAATAAAAAGTTGAGGCGTGGCTACACAGGGTGACTGACTGGAAGAAAGGTGCCTTGCCACGAGAGGGAGAGATAAATGACAGGTAGTAAGAGGGCGCAGCTGCATACAGGAAACAGCTAACAGGTTTGTGGGATCTAAATGTGACCAAATGAGGCTGAAGTCGCAGGCAGCACCTCCGAGACGAGTTTTGTGACCGGTCTGGAGACAACATCGCCCCCCGCCGCCACTTGTTATCGTGTTGAAGGTTGTTTTGAATTTTAGCAAGTATGAGACGCGCTCGGTAAAAGAGATCGGACAAGCTGAATCATCTGTGTATCTGCGGCCCTCACACGCTCGGGTTGTTGTCACCGTCAATTATTCGGAGCGCAAGCTAAACCTGACCTTAAGAAGAGCCCGGAGATTGCTGTAGACAAGAACATGGCCAGTAATATTTTCTGGCGCTGCAAACATCGTCTCTTTCCCATGTAGCATGAAGAGTGGCTGCGGCAGAATAAAAGGCGGCCAGACAGCTGCTGCCGCACAAGATAAATCTGAGCCATTTTCCACGGGTGATGGTATACAAGCGCCCGCAGCACGGCAAGCACCAGCGACACAAACGCAAGAACTAGTATCAATAACACAAGCTGGAGCACCATCAGCATTATACCAGTAGCAGCACGGGGACATTAAACCAGGCGAGTCAGAGGCGAGGCAGTCAGGCAGCTAACAGGCTTAAGGGGGGAGTGGCCAGACGCGCCATAAGACCAGACAGGAGCCACTTGGTCATAGCCCGAGGAGGGAGACAAGGGAGGGAGGAAGGAGGAGGGAGAGAGGGAGGGAGACCTTGCGGGGGTGACACTCAAGCTTCCCTGCAGCAGCAGCTAGAGAAGACTAAGCCACATCCTTGCCTCCTGAAGTCACACTTTGGATATGAATAACTGCAAATGGAATGGACCGTGACGAAAACTACCCGATGTGTAAACATGTCCACGGCGGGTGTCTTTGTCGCCTTGCTGCTAACACACACACGCCCTTCCCTCCGCCTCCTTCTCCTCCTCTTCCTCCTCCTCACGTCGTCCCCCGCTTCTCTTTCACATCGTCTTGCTCCGGGCGCGTGGGGTTCCCGGCGCGACCCCAGCGGGAGTATCAGCTCGGTAATCCTTTGTGAGTGTGGGTGTTCCTTACCCAAATGAAGCGAGCTGTTTATAATCCAAGTGGTGCGTCGCCTGTTGCAGCCAAGGCCAGCATGCCAGACGCTCTTTCGCCCCGCTGAATCCTGACCAGAGTGAGAGAACAGCGTCGACACAGTTACGCTTGCCTTGCTTCGTCGCTATCTCTGTGTCTCTCTGCCCCTCAATTGGCTTGCTCCTCCAGCCTTGCCTGCACCGTCGTGTGGTCTACTTTGTTCACCTCAGAAATCATTGTTATATTCGGATCTTCGTTCTGGGCGAGGCTTGAGGTTTATATCGTAATTGCATGTCATCTTCACACACACACACACACACACACACACACTCTGTCTGTCGTGACTACGCTCCTCTTGGTGCTCATGCAAGCAACCCACAGCCCACAGCCCATAACCCATAGCCCACAGCCCCGCTGCATCCCAACCCTCCCTCCCGTCAAGCCCTCCTCACAATTTTTTTAACGAGGGAGCCTGCTTCCGCCCACCTCCTCACCGGCACTCTTCCCCGCATCAGCTCCCCTCACTCACTCCACACTCCACTGCCCCTCCCTTCCCTCACTCTCTCACACTCCACTGCCCCTTCCTTCCGTCACTCCCTCACACTTCATCTCCCCTCTCTTGCCTCACTCCTCCGCACTTCACGTCGCCTCCTCCTCCACGTCTCTCCTCTCACTTTCTCCCCATCTCTCATTCTCCCCCCCCCCTGCCTGGTCGCCGCCCACCTTTTCCTGGCCACCGTCACGGATTTGTCTCCTTTTGACCTGTCCATCACCATCCGTCTCGCCCTCCCGCTGCACCTCGCCGTACCTCACTTTCACGCTGCCTGTCTGCCCTGCCACCGACCAGCCAGCCCAAGTCTCTCCTAATTATAGGCCTCAGATCGGTATCCTGGCGACTCCTGCGTTCGGGTCGCGGCGAAAACCAACCGTCAGTCAGTCAGGGGGAGTTTGCGAGACGAGGCTCGTGAAATAGAAATATGAGACTGAGACTTTTGTGGAATTTCTCTTTACAGGAAGGTTGGGTGGAGACATGCAGGGGGTCACGGAGAGGTCACCAGCTGCCGCACACTTTCCACAGAAAGGCAGAGACTTTGCTTAAGTTCATGGATTATAGTGTCTCTGAGGGAAGGTGACCAGCTACCACCACACTGCCCATGGGGCGGCCCTCTCATTACCATATTCACACATCCCATGACGTCGAGGCGCACGACAAATTATTCATGACCTCGCGGCTGGGTTATTTACGCCAGGGATCATCAGACGCTTCTTCGGGACATGAGGGAGGGAGTGGCGGCGCAAGGGAGATGGGGAGGTCGCGTTAAGGGGGCAGGAGAGCTTCACCGAAGGGCTGTGTGCTGCTGCAGGGGGCGAGGGAAGGAGGGCAAGCGAACGAGCAAGGGAGGAGGGCTCAGGCTTGTCTCGTATACCAAATCTGATGAATGCACATGTTAATGAAACATTCATAAGCGGAAAAAAAACAGCACCATGTTGATAACACGTATGCCCACACATGGCACAGTGCTAAACACACGCACGCTAAACGTATAGTAGCAAGCACACACACACACACACACACACACACACACACACACACACACACACACACACACACACACACACACACACGTCAGCCAGTGCGTCGTTACGTTAGTCACCGAAAGGGCTGGTGGGCGGTACATCAAGCGCCGCCCGCACCGCCCACTCGTCATGTGGGTGTTGGCGGGCGGTACCAAGCGGAGGACAGCGTTAGGTTGGACCGTCGATATTCAAAGGTGGCGGGTGGAGGCAATAGTCCGAGGTTTGTGATAAGTGGCCATGGTCGTGATTGGTGGAAGATGTGGTGGTGGTGGTAGTGGTGGTGTAGTAGTGTGGTGTGATGTAGTGGTGACTTGTGAAGCTCATGGCCAGACGGAGGGTCACGCAGAGGGCTTGTGTGTGTGTGTGTGTGTGTGTGTGTGTGTGTGTGTGTGTGTGTGTGTGTATACGAAGCGAAGCCTGCTGAGCCATTATTTATCACGGCGCCTCTGCCCACACGTCACGCCTGGTTTGTGTCGGGCCACCCCTGCTGCTGCTGCTGCTACCTAGCCATCACCACCACCACCACCACCAATACCATCACCATCACCATTACCATCATCACCATCACCATCATCACCATCGCCATCACCATCACCGTCACCACCACCACCACTACCACTGCCACCACTGATACTAACAACAATACTGAGGACGCACAGATCCATCCTACCATCGTCACTATAACCGCAGCTGCCACCATCACCATCACCACACCATCGCAGCCGCCTCCAGGATATGAGAGGCGGGCGGGAGGGAAGACTTAGGGGTATCTCAATATATTAAGAGCGACAGGGAGCCGTTAATCGATATAGGGACAAATAGAAGGAATAAAACCACGGGGGAAAGAGCAATAAGGGAGCAGGACGTATTACCGCGTATATGTAGCCTTAGAGAGAGAGAGAGAGAGAGAGAGAGAGAGAGAGACGATGAAAACGAGGAAGAACACGGCTAATAGTTAGGGTCGTGGAACAAAATTTATGGTCAGGGTGGCCAAATCACGGACTTCTATGGTAGATTTAAAGGCCAGAGAGAGAAAGGGACAAGATAGGAAACGAATTGAAGGGCTCCACTATACCTTAACTACGTAGATTTTGTGGAAACTGGGACAGTGAATTTTAAGCACCAAAGTTAACGGTTTCAAGAATGTGATGGGCACGTGTTAAGGTTGGAGCGACAAATCCAAGGGTTAAGGTGGAAGATGTAATGGTCGGACTACAGATTTAAAGCTCAGGGAAGACGATTTAAGTGCCAGGAACGAGGGGAATCTGATAGTGTCAAGACGGACCCCTACCTGATTTAGGATCGGATGTTGGAAAGACGGGGAGAAGATACGTGATGGATGGAGGGAGAGGGAGAGAGAGAGGAGGAATGAGGAAGAGGTGTAGAGTGATGGAGGGAGAGACCGAGGATGGGGGACAGTAAATACACGATGACACTGATGAAATGAAGCGTAATATGGAGGGTGGTGGAAAGGGAAACTAAAGCAGATGATAAAACAAGTCAGCTGAAAAAAGGAAGACTGAAGTGCGTAAGTTTCAGCTCGGAGTATAAACACTACAACACTTTTTAATTCATGAAGGAGAAGCAGGAGCAACGAACTGAAAGGAAGGCGCATGGAGGAGGAGGAGGAGGAAGAAGAAGAAGAGGCGAAAATAGCGAGGTGAGGAGTGTGTAAGCCCGACAGTGTGGTCGTGATGAACGTGATAGGTATAGCAAATTAAGTGTGAATGATTCATTTATACGTTGCCAAACAAATGTTAAGTGCTGTTGGAGAGAGAGAGAGAGAGAGAGAGAGAGAGAGAGAGAGAGAGAGAGAGAGAGATGAGGAGAAAGATGTGGCGTGAATTGTTGCAGCGCGGAGGTAGTGGTGTTGTGAGGCTGCATTGAGTGGCTAGGTGATGGTGATAGTGGTGGTGGTGGAGGCGTGTGAGGAGCAGGAGGTGTGTGGCGCGCGGTGGGTGGCACCCTTCAGCGAGGTGAGTTAGTGCAGGTCTGCTCTTAGCTCAGGAGAAGGAGGGAGTGGGGGACGCTGGCAGGAAGGTCATGTATAAACCAGAGGAGAGGGATACATTTCCCCTTGCTCACTTGCTCGCTCTATCTTACCAACACACACACACACACACACACACACACACACACACACACACACAGACTTACAGTAATACGCGGTGATGCGTCTCGGTGCGTGGCACGAAGTCCCGTATGTTGCGGCTTAAGACAAGAGAGGTGTGGAGTCCAGACAACACAATTATGGAGTGGGGTCGAAGGTCAGTGTGGAGTAGGACGGAGGGGAGCCTTGGCACCGTTCTTACGTCTTCAGTGGTCTCTCTCTCTCTCTCTCTCTCTCTCTCTCTCTCTCTCTCTCTCTCTCTCTCTCTACTACCTGCTGACCACCACTACTTTAGGGGCCATGAGAGGGTCAGGCCACAAAACAGTAACGAGCACACAGCGTCGCCGCTCCGTACAAACGCTCGGCTCTCAAACAAGGCGCGCCACATCTCCGGCCGCTGAATAAGGAAGCAGCAGTGTTGAAATGTGAGTAATGGAGGTCGGGGAAGGCACAAGTTAAGTGGGACCGATCAAAAGCCGTCCGGTACGAGCGAAGAAAAATGGGAGCGAGCGAAGTTTTGTGGAAAGGAGCGAAGGCGTGTGGGAGCGGCGGAAATTAGCGACAGCTCGCGCCCTGGCCTCTCCCATCAGCCGCACACGCACGCCAGCCCTGCAGTCCCTCTCAGGATGCCAGGCGCCAGCACATCCAAAACTTTATCACACTATTTCGTCGCGTCTTTGTTGCTTGAGTTGGAAATAACTTGTATAGTTTTGGTGTGTAGAATACCAAGTAATGTGGAGTGTGTTTCTGTGGCGCACTGAGGGCGAGGGAGCGAGCTAGGATGGGGGAGGGAGGCTGTGTGACCCCCCCCCTTCAGCCACCTGCCCGTCTGTCGCAGCCAGGGCCCCGTGTGGTCGGGTGGTCGGGCGTTTGGGAGGGCGGTCGGCTGGCTCAATACCGGACCCTCTCACCACCAACACGGCCGCCACCACCGCCACTACCAGTGCCACCGCCCCTCGCTGCCACTCAGCTTCGCCCGTGTGTCATTTTATTTCGGTCGGCGTGTGGGTGGGTTGATCCAACGCTCCGCGGGGGGCGGCACGAGCCTGACTTACTTATCGCTCTGCCTCAAGCATTTTTCCTGCTTTTTTTACTTTTTCTGACTCGAGGGGCGCGGTGAACCCCAAAAATATGTTGTAACGAGGCCGAGGTTGAGCAGTAGCTGCGGGAGTAAAAGGATCCCCTCGGAGTGGGTTTTATTGTGGGGCGACGTGACCGCTACAGCTGTGTGTGTGAGCGACAGGAAGAAGGTAACCCAAGTGGACACGAGAACACTTGTGTACACAACCTGGCGACCTGGCTATCCATCCCCACACATATTGATGCCCGACTCCGTATTCACAAAGCATAGCATTCCTGTAACGTACGAGCAAACAGTAATAAAACATGCACACTCTCAGCGCAAGGCGAGTAGCATTAAGACGCCCCCATCGTTCACAGGCTGAACGCACCCGGCGGCAGTCAGCGGGGATAAAAGCACTTGTCGCCTGCTGCCCCAGTCACCTAAACACGTGAGCGAAACAGCGAGATGTGAGCGGTGTTGTGGCAGCGGCTTTAGCTACAGCTCCCCTTGCCGCCTCGCCTCGCCTCACCCTCCCGCCTTCATGTTTTACAAACATGCCAAGCTAAGATATTCATGCACACATAACCTCGAAAGGCGACACTTCCTTGCGTCCGGCGAGGGACCCCGAGAGGTCTCCAAACAGAAACGGAAGCCAATGTAAAATTGCGGAAATCCCCTGGAGGCGCGGTCCCTCTCCCCTTCCCCATGCCAAGGAGGGAGCGAGGGTGACTGGTAGGGTGGCGAGGGCACTAGCGCTGTTAGTGATTATGGTGCGAGGTATTGTTGTCGCCCTCGGCAATGCCAGCCACGCTTACCACATTTGGTGTGTAGCGCAAGAACAAGATATTCTCGGCAAAAAGACAGTGACAGGCTTCACCTGACGCGCTCTCAGCTCCGTGATACGTTCAAAGAAGCAAGCGCAGCAGAAATGTAGTCATGTCCCGCGCGGCGATAACGGCATGAGGGCAGCGTGATGTGTCAGTGGTGTAAAGCAGGGCTGGCGCGGTGGTAATGGCTGTGGTTGGCGGCAGGCGAGGTGGGCGGCACCACGACCCGCCTGGTAAAGGAGCCTCCAGGGTGGCGCGGGAGAGGGGACCGGGGAGCGGGTCTGGGGGAGCGGAGGTGGGAGTGGAGGGGAGGGGATAAAATATGAAGACGAGCTTGTACCGCTGCGATCCCGGCCGGGCTGATGAGCGAGCCCAGCCCCGCCGCCTCCACCCTCGACCTTCCACAAAGTTTAGTTCGCTTCGTTCCGCTTCAGAATGCTTCGCGCCCGGCTGTCGCGGCCCGGCCCGGGGAAACTGGATGATGATGGGTTGTTATTGAGGCGGGGGCGGTGGCATGGAGTGGTGCGGTGCTGGGGGCGTGACGGGAGGGGTTGGAGGGGAAAGGGAAGG
>NC_059301.1:27218249-27220749 GCF_017591435.1 Portunus trituberculatus | reverse complement strand
CTGGGCGACAGGAAGTGTTTCTCGGCCTGATGGTGGCGGCTGACCTTCCCTCATGAGCCCCACGCAGTCTTAATGCTCACATGTCGCAACCTCGAGGAATCCAGTCCGCCACTCGGGGCGAGAGACTGTTGTCGTTCATCAAGCGTCGTGCTGTTTTTTCGTTTGCCTGATTTCATCGTAGTAGTGTCAGACTTTCGTTTGGAAGTAGGAGGTGGTGTGTGGTATTGATGTGAACGAACAGTGACGGAGGGTGAGGGGAGAGCCGGGGCTGCCTTGGGCTGGGCCGCGTGTAAACTGTGTGCGCTGCGTGCCGGGCCTGCTAAGTTGCCGCGTCGTCTCTACCAGCTTAGCCACATCACGTCTCAACGCTTCTGTCTGCCAGGCTGATGGCAGGTCGACCGCAGAATGCAGAGTCTCTTGTTTCTGTTTTGTGTTAATTATGCTACTGGGCAGTCAGTGATCTCGTTGGGGATGCATTAAGGTGGGTGTTGAAGTCGGCTCTTGTTTGCCTCGCCGAGTGCAGCTGGCGCGCTCAGATTACTTTGACACAGTATTGTACTCACTATTGCCTTGATATTCACTACAGTCAACCTTTTGCTATTGTGAGCGAGGAATCTGCATCCCCAAAAGTCCCGGCAATATGATTTTACCAGACTTTTGTGAGTCCATTAAGAGAACGAGGCAGGAGGGCGATGGGCTGGCGCGGACGTCTGTTGTGGTGCTTTGATCCGCGCCAGGTGTTGCCTCGTGGTGTGTTCATTCATGCAGACTGAAGACAACTAACAATGTATTGTGTCGGTTAGTTTGGCCTCCATCTCTGCAGGCCGTCCTCGCCCCCTCAGGTGAGAGTGGAAATTATGGCCTGACTCAGAGCCTGATACGGTTACTAGGCGCCGGCGTGTTTTGATATTGCCCTCCAGGTCTAGCCGACCAGTCACTCTCTGCTGCAGGACGAAATATACTGTTGTTGACGGAGTCCTCCCCACCACTGACAGCTCTTGCTGCTGCTGCTGGTACTGCTGTTGCTGCTGCTGTTGCTGCTGCTTCGCGTTTTAGAGCAGATTCATACGTAGAAAACATATACAGCAATAAATCGTGCTCTGTACCCCTTCCCTCCTCTGTCTTTGTGATAGCGCTGCGGGTGGCGGTGATGGTGTTGGTGGTGGCGATGGTGGTGGTGATTGTAGTAGTGGTGGTGGTGGTGCGGCGCCGACTGTAGCTTATCTCCACCACACTCCACTCCACTACTCCAGATAACACCGCACCGTCCACCACCCACTAGCAGCCAGAAAGCCACCTTACGCTCTTGTCATGCTCCTCTTTCTTCTGTCACGTCTCTCTCCCTTCCTCCCTTCCCAGCATCATTTTTTTTTATCTTACTCCTTCCTTCTCCTCTGTTTTCCTCGTGTCGCATTACTTCCTTTTCCCATCCTGCGTCTTGTCAACCCCTCCTCTCTCTCTCTCTCTCTCTCTCTCTCTCTCTCTCTCTCTCTCTCTCTCTCTCTCTCTCTCTCTCTCTCTCTCTCTCTCGTGGTGTTCCCCTCTATATATCTCTCGGTTTTTATGTCCTTCCCATCGTTTCATCGTATCATTACCTTATTATTTCATTCTCCCCGCCAGCCAACTTTCACGTCCCCTTCGTCCAGTACCTGTCTTGTAACTTTTGAACGACTTCTCACTCTCTTACTCTCTTCCTTCACAGACATCGAAGAAAAAAGATGTTCTCTGGCTGAACAACAGTCAAATGTAAACATGTTGGAGAACTTCATTCGCTGGCAACACAAACAGACATACAAACGCAGATACCAGGGTCACACACACACACACACACACACGCGGTAGCTCAGTGGCTTCATAAGCCAGAGGACCGCGGTTCGATTCCCCGCCCGGGTGGAGATACGAGTATTTGGGTGTGTCTCCTTTCACGTGTAGCCCCTGTTCACCTAGCAGTGAGTAGGTAAGGGATGTAAATCGAGAAGTTGTGACCTTGTTGTCCTGGTGTGTGGTGTGTGCCTGGTCTCAGGCCTATCCGAAGATCGGAAATAATGAGCTCTGAGCTCGTTCCGTAGGGAAACGTCTGGCTGTCTCGTCAGAGACTGCAGCAGATCAAACAATGAAACACACACACATGCACACACCCCTTCTCCCCGCCAGTTGCCTTTCCTGACTTTTTTGCGTGTAATTTCCTCTAACTTGTGTTTATTAGATTCCTGGAGTATCGGTGGTGGAGTAATGATGTGTGGCAGTAGTGGTGGAATGTGGTTGGTGGATGTATGTGAAACCAGAAGACAGTGTGAGATCGTGGTGGTTGCGTAGCATGTGGAGCAGTACAGGCAGGCGACGGTAGGAGGCGGCCCCACCGAGCCCCATCCCCCACGACCTACCTCCGCCATCACTGGTGCTCGTGGCGGCGGTAATATCGTGCGTGTAGAGGCTTGAGTGATGGCTCCGTAATAATTGCGTCGAGCGGATTCAGTCCCGGCTACACCAGCACAGGAAT
>NC_059301.1:27208249-27213249 GCF_017591435.1 Portunus trituberculatus | reverse complement strand
ATGCGGAGCGACTAGGCGAGGCGAGACTTGGGAGGCAGCATGGGGCCGTGGCGTGGCGTCACAAGACGGCTGTTCTGCTGCCGGGGTTGAAGGCCAGGCAATAGAAGCAAAGTATAGTTCGATAAAAGATTACGCACTTGGCATGATAAATGGCTTGACGCAAAGTTTATGACTGAGTACGCGTGTGGATGAGGGAGGAAGGAAGGAATATGAAAGGGGCACTGGGAAACATTACAACGAGACCGCATTCTCAACCTTGCCTACTCCTTCTGATAGGCTCTTTTGGAAGTTAATAGAGCTACCAAGAGTGTTTTCATGTTATTTTAACGTATAATTTGCATTACCAATTGGAAAAAAATATCCGTGTGAACCCGACTTGTGAAAATGTTATTATGAAAAAATGCAAGGCCAGCTTAGTGTGCCGGGAAAGTTAGAGAAGAAGACATATTACATTGCAGGAAAGTGGAGACATTAGTTGAGGCCAGAAAGAAAAGGTACCGGAGACGTAAATGCGTATATCAAATTCTGCATCTCTGATTTTTATACCAACGCATCATAATATAACTGAGCCTTGCGGATGGGAGGTTAAAGCTGTATGTCGTGTGTGTGTGTGTGTGTGTGTGTGTGTGTGTGTGTGTGTGTAAGAGAGAGAGAGAGAGGGAGTGGAGGCGTAAAAAGTAGCACCATGCACGCCACTTATGACGCGAAGCTATAACATGTTCGTCTTTCTACTTTTAGACAGACAATTCTCTCCATCACTATCTACAATTTTTCTAGGCTTTTGTTCTTTCCCTGTAAATAGTTATGTAGCTTTTAAAAAATCATATCAACCACCAATTCTCTCTCTCTCTCTCTCTCTCTCTCTCTCTCTCTCTCTCTCTCTCTCTCTCTCTCTCTCTCTCTCTCTCTGTACTCAATCTGTGTACGTGGAGACAGTCTTTTACAGTGTTAGGAATGTGAGGGTGATCATAGCAGTGAAAGTTAAGAGAGGTGGAGGAGGTGCACTGACTGACTGAGTGGCAACACCACCGCCCATAGTAACTGAGCATAATGAGATGAGAAGAGCTGAACACACACACACACACACACACACACACACACACACACACACACACACACACACACACACACAGCTAGGGATAGGCACGGCGAGGTACGTAAACGCAGACACAACAAACAAGCACAGCCAGTGAACTCACTCTGAATGAAACCTGATACGTATTTACTTGAGCAGGGAGGAAGGGAAAAAGCAAACAAACAAAGCATGTACGTACATAACCACACACTCAGCATCAAATACATACATAAACATTAGTCTTGTATCACGGTGTGTGTGTGTGTGTGTGTGTGTGTGTGTGTGTGTGTGTGTGTGTGTGTGTGTGTGTAATTCACCACGGTCATCTGCTGGTCACCCACCCAGTCTTCCTCATTACGGAGCGAGCTCAGAGCTCGAAGACTGATCTTCGGGTAGGACTGAGACCACAACACACACTCCACACACCGGGAAAGCGAGGCCACAACCCCTCGAGTTACATCCCGTACCTATTTAATGCTAGGTGAACAGGGGCTTCACATTAAGAGGCTTGCCCATTTGCCTCGCCGCTTTCCGGGACTCGAACCCGGCCCTCTCGATTGTGTGTGTGTGTGTGTGTGTGTGTCATTGGCGTACTGAAGGCGTTAATGAGACTACCTAGGGAAAGTCAGGGTAGGTGGGAAGGCAGGCGGGCAGGCAGGGTCGTGGAGGCTGCAGCTGCTTTTAGGGAAGTGGTCCTGGTGTCTAGAGCGGCCGCTATTAATGGTCTGGAAGTCCCGGCAGGCTTGAGAGGCGGTTAGTGGTGGGTCTTGAGCACGTTAGATAAACACGGTGCTGTCGCGCAGACAAACTCCTCTGAGCAGGTCGCAAGGCCGGTCAGAAGATAAGGAGGGTGGTCAGGACGCGAGGCAGGGAAGGGAGAGAGAGTAGAAGGAGAGCGAGGCTGCAGGGAAATGCTTAGGAGGACGGTCTGCTGGGAAAGCAAGGAAAATTGCTGCCTGGAATGCAGAGGAGAAGGGACAGAAGAAGTAAAGCTGGAGTGAGAGAGAGAGAGAGAGAGAGAGAGAGAGAGAGAGAGAGAGAGAGAGAGAGGAGGAAGCAGGGGCAAAAATGAACGGCGGTTGGTCGACAGGGATGGAGCGGGTAACAGGGAAAACAAGACGGCAGGGAAACATGACTTTAAAGCTAAAGTCAGGAGGTAGGCTTGGAAGGGCAAGAGAGGACGAGAAGCAGAGAGAGAGAGAGAGAGAGAGAGAGAGAGAGAGAGAGAGAGAGAGAGGGGGGGGGCGGCGAGGAGGATGAAGTCAAGAGAAGCAGACCAGACAGGGTGGCATGGAGGTTTGCAGGGGTGGGTGTGGCGGCAGGGGAGCAGCATGGAAGGGAAGGTGGGTCGACGGGTGTGTATCCGGTAGCAACCCTCGAGGGCGCGGCCAGAGATTGTTAGCTGCGACACCCAGTTGTTAGGGTGAGGGCGAGGCGAGGTGCGGGGAGGCGGCAGAGCGAGGAGGAGCGGCCCGGAACAAATAGGAGGCGAATTAACATTGGCTTTATTAAAATAAACCTTGAGAGAAGTGCTATCAGGTGAGAGAGAGAGAGAGAGAGAGAGAGAGAGAGAGAGAAATTGTGGAAGAAACAAAAATAAAAAGTTGTTTTGGGCCCCAGTGGCGACACGGCAGCCTTGAGGGGCCGCGCCAGTCCACCGGTGAAACTAAAATGAAAAGTTAAGTCAACAAAAATACCGGGAGGCAAGAAGGCGGGGCGTGGGACAGACACAAGTCTGGTACTGGTGGTGGTCAACGGACACACACACACACACACACACACACACACACACACACACACACACGCACACACAGTTAAGACTGACCGAGCAAAGATGGGATGTGTGTGGCTGGCGAAGGAAAGGAAACCCCCTCTGAAGGTTAAGGTGCGAAGAAAAAAATAAACGAGAGGCAGCCGTGGCGTCAGGGTGTTGTGGCCACACAAGTCAATAAAGGGCAGGACCTGCACCGTGGAGCAGACCCTCGCACCTCCCATCTCGACCAAACAAGTGTTCTTTTCAAGTGGTGATGATAGTTGTGGTGGTGGTGGTGGTGGTGGTGGTGGTGGTGGGTGGAGTAATCTGCGATGACAAACAGGAAACCACCGGCTGGCGACATCGCTGCCCAAGCCCTGTAAATGCGCTTCCCTTTACTAAAAGTCACTTGATTCTGTTACTCTAGCGGAGTTGACTTAATACTCTGA
Source organism: Portunus trituberculatus (assembly GCF_017591435.1). NCBI lineage: Eukaryota > Metazoa > Arthropoda > Malacostraca > Decapoda > Portunidae > Portunus > Portunus trituberculatus. The sequence continues at coordinate 27,209,972 of NC_059301.1, read as the reverse complement.
AAGGAACTTGGCCGCCGTGTCCGTGTGGGTCGACCTGCGGGGAGCATTACCAAGAATGAATAAATTGTCATGCCGCGGACCACAACAACAGCCCCGCGGCGAAGTTGTTATTTCCCTCACGGCTGCACAAAGGACCCCCATAAGGGTGTAATGTAAGCTGAAGGCGGTGTGGCGCCTGCCTGGGTGTGGCCGTCTGAGGACATGGAGCCTGGCCCTGTCTTGGAGAGGGTCAACCTCCTCGCCGCCCTTCCTTGCGTAGCCTCGAGGTCCTTTTGAAAACATCGAAGCCGACTCATTCTCCCGGTGGTCGGTTTCCCAGGAAAGGCTTTATAAGCTTTACACAACCTGAGAGTGTGTGGGTGCGAGGTGTTTGGACGGTAGTCGCTATGTCGGGGGCGGGAGTAGGGCGTCTGGGGCCAGGTGAGGGCTGGTGGGAGTCAGGCTGCTGCTGCAATACCGCAGATGGGGCCACCACTCCCCCATTAACTTGCCATCAAGCGGGGCCGCCCTCACTGACTCACCCACGCAAGTGTTGCCTAGCTGACTGACTCTCTCTCTCTCTCTCTCTCTCTCTCTCTCTCTCTCTCTCTCTCTCTCTCTCTCTCTCTCTCTCTCTCTCTCTCTCTCTGACCGTGTTCTTGCCTGCATAACTCAGCACCACCCTCACACACACGCTGCTCGCAGCCCCCGGCTGGGCCGCCGGGCCAGACGTGTGAACAAGTGAGTCTCGCAGTGCGCCTCTCCCGCATGTTTCCTTCATGACCCGCATGTTACTGACGCGCCCATGTTTGCTCCCGCTCCCACTCTGTGTTCTATGGTCCGTTTTTTTGTTTCGTGCTCTCTCTCTCTCTCTCTCTCTCTCTCTCTCTCTCTCTCTCTCTCTCTCTCTCTCTCTCTCTCTCTCTCTCTCTCTCTCTCTCTCTCTCTCTCTCTCTCTCTCTCTCTCTCTCTCCGTCACCCCGTTGGTTTTGCCTCCCATGTGTGTGTGTTCTTCACTCGATGTGTGTTTGTTGTCCCATATTTCTTGGCCCTTTATTTGTTCATCCCCATATTTGTTCGCCCACCTGCCTTCCCGCAGTGGTTGTTATTCACCCAGTGCAGCCCAGCTCCCCTCTCAGCTGGTCTCTGCTGCTGCTCCCTGTATACTTATGCAACACATGGCAGAGAGAGAGAGAGAGAGAGAGAGAGAGAGAGAGAGAGAGAGAGAGAGAGAGAGAGAGAGAGAGGTTGCTTGAGGTATGCATGAGACTTTACGAATTGGGTAAGAGGCAAGGAACGGATCTTTAAAAGCGAGCCTGAAGCAACAGAAGCAGCATCAGCAACAACTCGTGAAGAACCCTGCCTCCCTGCCTCCCTGTTTGTCTGCCTACCTACCTGCCACACCCCGCTGTGGCGCCCACACATCACGGAGCCAATACAACACAGAACACAAATGCAAGCCACACACTCTTTCCTCCGGACAAGACGAAAAACTCCAACCCGCAGTGTCCGTCTATCAGTTGACGAAAGTTGCCGCAACCAAGACCCCGACCCCGCCCTCGACCTCTGTGCCTACCTCTGACTACTCTAACTTCTTCCCACCCTGACTCCTTTCTGCTCCTCCTCTTTCCCTCCCAGTCTCACCCAAAGAAACTCAGTGAACCCACCACCTTTCATCTCTCAGGGGGTATTTCCTGCTTTCCCATATACCTTTTTCGGCTCACGATAGGCAATGAGAAGCCTG
>NC_059301.1:27185749-27200749 GCF_017591435.1 Portunus trituberculatus | reverse complement strand
ATCCAAATGGCAGGGGAAAACACAGCGAGAATTTATCAGCTCTCGCGAACTGCACTTGCCGGCCGCTTCCTTCCTGCCACCCGCTTCCTGGGGAAAAATAGTCACTGGGGACGAGGAAAAAGGAAGTGATATTGGAAAACTTCTCGATCCGAAATCTTGCTCATCAGCTCAGCTAGTAAGTTACGTAAAGTTTAGTTCGACATTTTTGCACTAACTTATATTAAAAATTCTTCAGATCAGGAGGAAAGAGAAGCCGCGTAAATTATGTAAGAAAATATCAGCAAAATTTCCCACATGTGGCAACCGAGGCCGTAACTTGGGTAGAGAACAGAGCTGCCGACACCACTACGCCAGCAGCAGCTCCATGGACGCATCCCGCGCGCCACTGCCTGCAACTCTGGACCTTCCCGCAGCCCGCCATAGAGGCGGCCATCCTCCACCACAGACCGCCTTCATGCAAAGCTTTATTACACCTGGGGTTAGAGGACAAATTCGCTTGCTCCCCCGGGGAGGGTTAGGACTGGAGGCTGGGAGTTGGGTGCAATCTGGCGCAACCTCTAATGTGCGCGCCGCCGCCACCACCACCACGGGGCTCAAGTGGCCGGCACGCGGGGACACCCGGGGACAACGGGAGGCCTGGTGGGGGAAGCAGGGTACATGGTTGGGGTGACTCCCAGGCCCTTGTCTCTGGATATCTCCGAGAGACAGGAATGTTCAGAGAACGCCGTGTAAAGTGGAAGGAGGACAGAGAGAGGTGATGGTGTTGGACACCAGGACACGGCGAGGGCACGCGGAGATCCAAGGGAAGGAGGCAATAATATTTATGATGTAGGAGCACGACGCGTTGCTGAAGAGCGAATGGCATCACTGTTACAAAGACACCAAGACGCTGTGGGAGGACTGACCTGAAGGACCTGTTAGACTCGACCAGGCAGGGTGTGGGAGCTACAAGACGCAGCTCTGGGAGCCAGTTACCGCGCACGCTGTTGGGGTAAAGTCAGACAAGGCAGGAAAAACGAGGGAAGTGGGAGGTCGGACCCCGGGTGTCAGGAGGCGAGCCGTAATAAAAGGCACTGGACTGGATTACTGAAGGGGAGGCGGCGGCAAGCGAGGGCGGGGAGGAGCAGGTGTGAGGATGGCGGGTGAGGGGGAGGAGGAAGGGGACGTGGGGAGTTCACGGGAGGTGGAAGGTCGTGTGGGTCCAGCAGCGCGGGGTGGGGCGGGGGAATGTGAGCGGCATGATTAAATCTCACCTGGGAGGGAAGGCGGTGGCCACCGTCTCACCTGCTTATTAGTAAACCTGTGCCTCGCTCAATACTCGGCCCCTGTTGCCTGCCCACTATCTCCCGGCGGTGCACGAGGAATGTGCACCCACGACTTGAAAGCGCCCCAGCCACGCCGCCTCTAGCCCATCAGCCTGCCCACCCAGACGCGCCTGGAGTCACCGCCGCCTAGGATGACGCTCCAGCTTGTGGCCAAGTCAGCAATCATCTTATTACTCGTGCGTTCAACTCCCCCAAAGAGCGAGGGTGCACTTTAATGCTTCTCTAACCTGCTTGCCGGAAAATACTAATATTAGAGAGATGCTTTCACTTTTATCTATCTTTATACCCGCTATTTTATTACTCTTATTTTACAACGTGAGCTTACATATAGTGTAAGAGGCAAGGAGTGACTCATTACCGTGTAGGCGGGAGCAGGGAAGGGAAGGAAAGGAAGCACTGGAGGATTGGCGGCGATGGGTCGAGGCGGCGGCTGCTGCAGGGTATCAGTGGCAGCTATCAGCGTAATGGCTTGTTTGACGGAACAGCTCCCCTTTACCGGCTGACGTAACGTGAAGGATTTAAGAGGTTATACTGAAGGTTATGTCGACGCGGATGCTGCTACATGGGGTGCAAGGAAAGAGCGACCGACACGTATCGAGGAAGGTGTGTACACGGAAGAGGGAACACTAACTGAGGCAAAGACAAGGATGGCGCAGGGAAGGGAAGGTGATTTGCAATACGGTGTACAATTTATGCAACCCGACCTGTGTGGCTGACATCCAAACTACGAGGATGAATGATTGCGCAGGAAGGAGGGCAGGTGAGGACAAGGTGCGGAGGAAGGTACAACGAGCATGTGCAGGGGAGCTGAAGGGACAGGAAGAATGAGTAGCCACGGGTAAGGTAAGGACGGGTACTTAGGGGCGAAGATTGAGGATGTGTGGCAGGAAGTGTGAGGCAGGTGGTGTGAAGAATGAGCAGGCGAGGGCGGAGAGGTGTGCGTCAGGGGCAGGATGGGCGGGGCTGGCTGACGGGCGGGACAGGCAAGGACGGCCAACTACGTACGGTCCCCCACCCTCCCGGCCAGTCGTGGATAATGAACCGGAAGGACCATACTTTGTATTCTTTTACACGCGCTCGCCTACCCGCCCTCCCGCTCTGCTCACTCGCTCGCTCGCTTGGTTGCTTGGTTGCTTGTTCACTTCCCGCACGCATGTACACACACGATTATAGTATACGTACACACACACACACACACACACACACACACACACACACACACACACACACACACACACACACACACACACACACACACACACACGTTCCATCCTGAGAAAAGAGGAGACGACGGAGAAAAACACAATCAAAATAAACACAATGAACCGACGAGCAGAACGCTTTAAGAACGCTGTAAAAACAGAGACTGATTCCAAACACAACGCAAATAAGAAGCAAGAACTGAAACACTCCAAGCACTCCAACCGATCGCTCGCTTCCATTTTTCCCCCTGTAGGTGCTTCATTCCCCTTTACAGTATTTATCTGAGCCATAGAAGCAAAGCAAGAACAAAGGAAAAGGAACTGAGGCAAGGTGATATAGTGGACACGCGAGGAGGGGAAGGGACACCTGCCAGCAAGGGATGAGCCGCAAGGGAGAGGGAAAGAAGAGAGAGAGAGAGAGAGAGAGAGAGAGAGAGAGAGAGAGAGAGAGAGAGAGAGAGAGAGAGAGAGAAACAGACAAACAGAGAGAAATTTGGGTATAGTAGCAATGTATTTAAAGAAGAAAACCCACCTCAGTTTTATGTTCTTAATATCAAGCTTTACAGTTCACTAGTGGAAGGACTCTTGTTTGTGTGCGTATTCGTGAGTGTGTCCAGATTAGTGTTTCCAATAGATTTAGCTCACGTACGTACCTCTACACATCACTTCAGTCACCGTACGTATTCATGACGTAGGTGTGGCGGAGTGTGAGTGCAAGGGCGTGGTATAGGAAGGGAAGGGAAAAGGAAAGGGAAGGTTGGCGTCACGTCCCACTGGTATGTATGAAGTGTGAGGCACGAGCGTGAGTCCTGCCTGGGTGTAACTTTCTGCTCCCGTGAAGGTGGAACATTGAGGCGGAAATAGAATGTGATGGATATGAAGTGGTTCCCGTGGTTTCCTCCCTCGGTCTTTCGGGACAGGTGCGGCCATTGCCAGGTGTGTCTAGCTCCAAGGGCGGTGAGTAGTGGAGGGCAGATTGATAACATGAACAAGGAATGGTTTGCTTATTGACTATAGTACGTTCATGGTTAGGCATCTTCTGTGTTCCTTTTATTCATATTCCTTTTGGCGTCTCATCTGCGGTAATTCTAACAGCCTGTAGTGGAAGTTACTGGGTTTTCGAGGGCGTTTTCATGGTTTACTTATTCATTATAATGTGTACTTCACGGTCAGAAAATGTTAGTGGTCCTTTTCTTTAGTATTTGCAAAACGCTTCATCTCATAATAGCCTTTAATGGACTTTACTGGATTTTTCAAGGTGTTTTTTTGGTTCTTATGATTGTTCAACAATGATTCAGCGGTGCAAATAGGAAAAATGACCATAAGAACCTGATGATTAATTTCCATGGCTTTTAAAAATAGTCCTAATAATAGCTAAAGGGTTTAAGAGAACATGCCATTTTCAGATCGTCTCGCAAATATTTCAAGAAGCCCACGCCGTAAAGTGGCAATAGAACGTCGCTTATATAGTTACTTTTTCTTCACTATTTGTAGCGAAGGAAAGTGTCAGCCATAAGGAGAGCAGGGAAATGGATGGAGACGGAGGTGATCGGCCGCGGGAGGAGAAACCCGTGGTGAAGGAAACTATACCAAGAAAAGAGAAAGGCGGGTGATGATTGTGGTGATAGTGGTGGTAGTGGTGTAGTGAGCACCAGGGGCTGCCAGGACGACCGAGTCAGGGAAGTGGCGGCGCTTGTGGGGCTTCCGCTGAAATGTTCCAGCCGCCCAAGAGGCAAGGGTGTGAAGGGCGGCCAGCGGCGTGTGATGGAAAGTGGGAGGCGCGGAGTCGAGGCGCGCTGGGCCTCACTCGCCTTATTCACGCACAGGGTATGAATATATACGACGTGTATCTATCTGTCTATCTATCTATTTGTCTATCTCTCGGTGTGTCTATTGATCTTTCTTTATTTCAATGTGTCTATCTACCCTTTGAACACACACACACACACACACACACACACACATATATATATATATATATATATATATATATATATATATATATATATATATATATATATATATATATATATATATATATATATATATATATATATATATATATATATATATATATATATATATATATATATATATATATATATATATATATATATATATATATATATATATATATATATATATATATATATATATATATATATATATATATATATATATATATATATATATATATATATATATATATATATATATATATATATACACGTGAGAAAGAGAATCAAGTCCCGAGACTCCTTTGTCACTGGCTGCCTGGCCCAGAGCCCCGCTTCGCCCGCCTTCACCTCGCTGTCGGCCTCTGAGTAGCAAATTGCGTTTCGTTATTGACTCAGAATGCTGCCGCCTCTCCCACATTCCCGAAGCGTATATATGTGCTCGTGGCGGTGCCTTGCTGGCACGGGGGATGCGGCCATGGTGTTAGGGGAGGGTGAGCGTGAGGGAGCTAGGCGATGAGAAGTGAGGACAGCAGTTGCAGCAGGAAGCGGAGCAGCCGCAGCATGAGATAGGACGGTGGAAACATGGTCGAGGTTAGGTTCGGCACTCGTAAGTAACTGATAACTCGCTTTCAGGGAGTCAACTTTATGACGTGGTTTTCCTCTTGGTCGATAAATGTAGTGGTCCACAGCAATCTTGGTGGGTCTCGGGACTGCCGCTGTGAAAGACTGAGGCTTGAAAAGTGAAAGGGACAAGCGCATTGCGGATGTGTTGTACTACCTAATGGTAATGTTGTTGGCGCGTATGTGTGGGTTTGTGTGAGTGTCGAGTAGCAGTGCGATACCGCTCGCTTGCTCATTTGTTCCTGAACAACACCACCAACAGGCAGTGCTCGCCACCACACTACATGATGGACGAGACCCAGCGTTCCGTGTGCGTCTCGCTCCCGTATTCAAGATGGTGCATCTTTAACCATGCAGTGGTTCAATGCTTAATCCATTTTTGCTAAAGGCATGAATTGGAACAGCTTGAATATTTACTCGCATGCAGACACAGCTTCATCACTTTTATATGCTTGCCGCAGGGTACCGAAGTTTTCGGCTCGTAAATGTGGCGGTAATTATTTGCCGTCGGGCGATCGAGCAGTGAAATGAGAGAGGGAGGAACGAGGACGCTGGAGTGTGAAGAAATATCTCTTTTTTCTTTCCGGGATGAAGAAAGGGTCGAGGGTGAGGCAGGTAGCTTGCGGAGAGGATGACCACCAGGGGCCATTTACAGCGCGGGGAGAAGATGATGGGTCCGACGCCGTCAAATCAATTACGACGACCCTAGACAGACCGCTAAAGGGGCGGATTGCAGCTTGATGGCGGCTCTGAAAGCTCTCCACGACCAATCTAGCGGTTAATCTTTTCAGTGGAGCCAGGGTGGAGAAACCGTACAGACTAATAAGGCCTCGTCAGACAGAGCGAGACGAGCGACGACCGGTACACAGGCGGGAGGGAGGTACTGACACCTCCAGCTACCAAGAGCGACGAGCCTGGAACTAATCTGGAGCATAGAAGGGCTCTGGGGATCAATGTTTGGAACGTCGCCCCGTGTGGCCGCCCTCCCTGATTATGATGGCAGGAGGGAGGCAGGGAAGTGAGGAAGGGAGGGAGGGAGGTGAGGGAGGAAAGGCCAAGAGGGACGAACGAGGAGATGCGGGAAAAAGAAAAATGGAACGAAGAAGAAGAAAATGCGTGGGGGTGAATAGAAGAGGAAAAGTTCGTGAAATAAAAGAGAACGAAAAACTGAGATAGGAGAGAGTCAGAGGGGAATTGAGAGCCTGGTTACTTGCAGGTATGAGAAGCGGAACACAGGATTGTTAGAGATGACTTGTTGAGAATCAAGAGAGAGGGTAGGGAAGGAAAGGGAAGAGACAGGAAGGAAGGAAGGAGAGAGGGAAGGCCGCGGGGGGATATTGAAATATAACGGAGCCATAAAGACTTGGATGGGAGGATGAGCCGAGATGAAGAGTAAGGATGAACCGCGCCAGTTACTTGACGAGATGCGAGGCGAGGAGGCGAGAGGAAGGAACGAGCAAGGACACACACACACACACACACACACACACACACACACACACACACACACACAGAGAGAGAGAGAGAGAGAGAGAGAGAGAGAGAGAGAGAGAGAGAGAGAGAGAGAGAGAAAAAATTAATAGAATGTCCGGAAATGACGTCATATATAATCAGAACATAAAAAAAGTCGAAAAAAGTAGTGATAAAACTTAATAATTCATAAAACACTGAGAGGAACAAAAAAATCACACATTGTGACTTAAGGACTTGAGCTTCTCTCGCGGCACGTACTGTATGTGTGTGTGTGTGTGTGTGTGTGTGAGAGAGAGAGAGAGAGAGAGAGAGAGAGTAAAGGGAGAGTGGGAAGGTGGGAAGGAAGCAGCGGGTGAGGAGTGAGGCTCATGGGGTGTGAACGGGCGTGGCATGTCAAGTACCCAACCGGCTCTTCACTCACCACCATCACCACCACCACCATCACCACCATCACCACCACCGCCACTACTACCCGGCGCGCCCCTGGGCTGAGTGGCGCCGCCGACCCTTGCGAGGTTTTCTGGTGTATCATATTTGCACCTGTTTGGCTGCGTCGTCACTTGTCCTGGTGAGAGAAGTTATGGCGCGCACCGGTCACCAGGTCCAGATGTTCCTTATGCTCATTGTTCGTCTGCGGCGATGGAAACAAAGGTTTACTTTTTGTTTATTTATCTTTACTTCTTTATCTACTAATATCAGACGCAAGTGTTGACTGGTATTTTTTTTTTTCAGTTCATATACTACTATTGGTGTTACTACTACTACTACTACTACTACTACTGCTGCTGCTGCTGCTACTACTACTACTACTTTTGCTGCTGCTGTACCACTAGACAAAATTCTCCTCATTACTACTCTACTACTACTGTTACTACTACTACAACAGATCAAGACGCGTCCCATGTTCTTTTATCCAGTCAATAAGTCGTTCTCCATTTTTTTTTTTTTTTTCTGTTTACGTCCGGTTCCCCTATTACATTAGGGCTAGGACGGTGCCTCCTGATAGAGGAGTCAGGAGGACTTTTGTTTTGGCATTTGGGAACCGTTACCCCGAGTGGATGCCCTTCCTAACCTCGGACCGTGGACAGGATTCGAACCCGTGCGCTTCAGAACCCTGGAACCCACAAAGCGTGCGCGGTCCCACTGCACCACGGCGGCCCCGAGTCGTTCTCCATGCAGCATTCATCGTTTATTCATGTCTCATTTTTCTGTTATTTATCCCCCCGCCTTCAAGCGTCACGTGTTAATGATAAAACACCTTCAAAGCGGACCCCAGATTTTATGCGTGTAGCTTTGCATTGGAATTTAAAGAGCTGGATTCGTTGTTTATTTATGCATGTCTCGCTTTTCTATCATTTAGTCCCGGTCCTTCAAACTCCGCCTTCTGATGAGGGACGGCTCCTGATGTAAGTTTAGTCTTGTACTTAGAGAAGGGGACAAAAAAGTGTTGTTATGTTCAAGTGATGCTGGTCACCATGTATTCACACTCTTCTTTGCCGCAATCTTTCCTGGCAACCCTATAGTTTCTCCTTTAAGTTTTCTTTTAGCCTTGCTGCGCCCACAGAAAGAATGCTGTCTTATTCAAGTGATGCTGGTCACTTTATGTACTTAAACTTTGCCGTCATCTCTCCGCCTTCCTACAAATCATCATGGAGGACACTACATTTTTCTTTTGGTTTTATTGGCTTTACTCTCATATAAAGAATATAACCGTTGCCTAATTGATGCTGGTCAACTTACGTTCTCCTTTTCTACCATTCCCTCTCTTTCTTGCAAATCATTACGGAAATGTCTACATAATCTCTCAGGTTTTCTTAGTGATATAATGCGTTTACACACTTAACATAATTAAGACACGATAGCCAATGATGGGAAGAAAAGAATAAGTGCAGCAACGTGTAACAGACTCGTCTTCGTGTTTCTGTCTGCCTGTGGTCTGGGACGCCTCACTCAAAAGACGTTGAGCGGCACTATTATGTATCACAGGTAACTTGTTTTGCATGTTAAGTTACGTGTCGATCAAGCGTCGCCATGGGGGAGAGGATAGGGAGCGGGACGGCAAAGGTGCGGCGGTCGGCGGTGCGCTGCGGGGAACTACATCAAGGTCCCAATAGCTTGAATAATGAAGGTGTCGGGCCTCGTTTAACTGAACCTTAGGGCTGCTTGCCGCACTATTGCTCCCTTCTCCGGATCAATCCGGCCGCACTGATCCCCCTCAACGAAACAGGGCATTGATCACAGCGCTAAGAGACAGGGCGGTGCAGGGTTGTGCGGTGCGTGCGGATACAAGGTGAGTGACAAGGCAAACATAAGATGCAGGGCGATATTATGCTGTAAAATTGACAGTAGACATAAAAATAATTTATTGATGAAGAGATCATAAAAGATATCAAGATCGATTACCGCGTAGTGATGAATGTACACGTGTGATGGAACACTGCGGACCTGTACACCCTTGCCCTTCCCCACCCCGCAGACGCCTCGGGAACATCGCCACACCCATGACTCACCTCAAGCGTATTACCACTCAAAGTTCGCCTTTAGCCTCGGTCACCTGGACGTGAGTAAGGCGGCGAGAAGTTTACCGCGGCGCTCCTCCCCAGCCATAGAGCAGCGGCGGCGGGTCCACACATCTTGGTTATCGGGTCTCGCCGTCTGGCAGCATCTGGCTCGTGCTGTGATTTACCGACCGACTTTGGCTGGCTAGCTGTTACCCAGAAGTGTTGTGGCCTAATCCATACCGCTTGAGCTTCACGCCGCACCCTCTTGAGAACCCATTGTTGGATATTGCACAGAAGCATGCAGCTAAAACACGTATCCGATGTCTGGTCCCCAAAGGTAAAGTTTGTGGCGGCCACGTAACTAATGGTGCGCCTCCGGGAAAGGCTGCACATTCTTATTTCTTGTTACTTATGCTTTTTCTTCTTCCTTTATGAGAAACGATCATGATATTAAAATTGTGATTATTACTTCACTATAGAATGACGTTAAGAACTAAAAATATGTATGTATGTAAGAACGATGGACTGTGAACTGTGGCGTAGATTGTCTGGTGGTGGACACATGCATTGCAAAGACTGCTCCACCGTAGTCAGATTACATCCAAAGTCCACGTCAACATAACAATCCAGGAATCGTGTTTCTCTACCGTCGCATTCCACAGAAATCAGCCACATGGCCCTATAATATAATGTATTGAATATTTGTTGCTAATTTTTTTATGGTATATCGGTGACCCCGAGGGGAGCCCGCCTCGACCCGCGCGATGCGACAGCAGCCACACTCGTCCCCTCCAGCGCGGCATTATTAAGTCATTCTACACCGCCGCGACCTGTGGCCGAGCCTGTCCCTCTCACTCCTGACACTTACACAAAACTCACCAACATGGCGGTGATGGCAAATGTAATATTTGTCTCTCGAAACAACATCGTGGACCTTTTTTTTTTGCAGTATGCGCCAGTTACTTTTTCGTAGTAAACAACTGAACTGATTCCATATACATGTCGTATAATGAAGGGTAGTTACTGTACTCCTGTGACAGCACAGGCCAGTGCAAGCAAGCGTTTGTGTTTTAAGAATTAAATACTTGAGTGTAGGGGCCGCCGCCGCAGCAGCAATACACTGAGGTGTGCCGACGTAACTGAAATGAGAAACGCTAGTATTCAAGCGACAAATAGGGGAGTGAGGAATACTCGGAGACCTCATCTGCCGACAAGAGACATGAGAGAGGGAAGCAGGGCCTTGCCGAGTGGGTGGCGGTAGGAAGGGTGACGAGTGGTGTGACGGTGTCGTGTGGGAAGCGAGTCTGGGCTGGCGTGTGGGAGGGGAAGGGAGGAGGAGGGTTGGAAGCGCTAGCACCCGCCTGTAATGTTGTTTGTCAGGCGGGAGTGGCTGTCGCTTATATGGACCAGCGGCGGCCAGTGTAAGTAGGGGTCGCAGTGCGTCATTAATCATCGCCAGGTAATTGGTCTCACCGCAAATGGGTCAACACAGTGGGCTGGACCCTTGTTTTCTTCGCTTGTTATTGCTTCTTTTATTATACCGCGCGTTGTGTGGACATGCGGAGGGAGACATTCGCCGGCCATTACCATTTAGCTGCCAGGATGGGCCGTCATTGTGTGTGTGTGTGTGTGTGTGTGTGTGTGTGTGTGTGTGTGTGTGTGTGTGTGTGTGTGTGTGTGTGTGTGTGTGTGTAAATCTCGCCACCAGATTTCCACAAAACGATTCCTTATCCAGGCCTTTTTTTTTCTGCACACACACACACACACACACACACACACACACACACACACACACACACACACAAGCAAGAATTATTAGCACACCAATTTCCGCAGAATGAAAGTAGATGCAAGGGTCTCGAATGGCGCATTGTGACGTGTGTGTGTGTGTGTGTGTGTGTGTGTGTGTGTGTGTGTGTGTGTGTGTGTGTGTGTGTGTGTGTGTGTGTGTGTGTGTGTGTGTGTGTGTGTGAACCGCTTCTCCCTCTGTGTGTGCGTGTGTGTGGCGCCAAGATCAGAGGTGCCACGGAAGCCACAGAAGTGCAGACATGTGGCGTGATGTGTTAAGGGGAAAGGGGCAGTGGTGTCGCGGTGTGGTGGCGCTAAGATGTTGGTAGTAAGAATTGAGGTGATGTTAAGCGGTCATGGTTGGAGGCAGTGGTAGTAGAAGTGCTAGGATTATATTGCTAAGAAGTTATAATGGTGTTGCTGCAAGATTGATAAGGGTGATGAAGATTAGGGTGAGTTGGTTTGATGATGGTGATGAGGTGTCGCAATGGACGTAGTGATGGATTTTAGGATGATGTTGCAAAAGAAAAAAAAGAGTTAAGGCATTGTTGCAGCAAGATCAAGGTGACGAGGGTCGGGGATGAGTCAATGCAGTGAGATATTCTAATGGAGAGTCATGCTGCGTGGTATTCTTCTCTCTCACTCTCTATCGGTGGACGCAGGTGAAAGTTTGGTGAAATTTCATCCAAGAATTACAGCATTGCCTTGGCTGTAATGTGAAGCAAGGATTTCCAGCAGCGAGGTGTGTGTGTGTGTGTGTGTGTGTGTGTGTGTGTGTGTGTGTGTGTGTGTGTGTGTGTGTGTGTGTGTGTGTGTGTGTGTAGTGTGCACACATGTACGAATACGTGCTGCTTTAGGCGAGGGAATAGCGTCTGATACGATCGAGGAAATATTTGTGTCAGTTCGTCTGAGTTTTACTGGGGGAATGTTGTTGTCTGCCCGCTGGCCCGGTTTTCTATGCGAGGATTTTGGCGTAGCTACCTGGAGAGCGGGGAGGGAGGGGGCCTGCGGGCTGCGGCGGGGTGAAGGTTAAGCATACAAATTTCGTGTAATTGGGCTGCTGAGCTGAGAGGAAAAGTGCCCGCGGAGTATATATTACCTAGCGGGACGAGCTGAGTACGGCTGGGAGTGAGCCAGGAATGAGGACAATAATAACGGGTGAAAGCAAAAACAAGACAGACGCAGCAAGGGAAGAGGGAAGAGGGCACGATACAAACACAGGCAAGAGGACGCGGTGAGAGCAGAGGCCAAAGGGTGTAGTAGTGCTTGCCGAGAGGAGGTCAAAGAGCACAGGACAAGCGAGGCATGGCTCAAGCAGAGACCAGCGAGCACGGAACGAGCAGGAAGGAGGCCAGAGGGCACAGAGCAAGTAGGCAGGGGGCCAGAGGGCACAGTGCAGGCAGTGAGCAGGACGGGAGCCCATTAATTGGCCGCCTCACCCTCGCCCTGCTGTTTGCAATGGAGCTGGAGTTGGTCGTATTGCACGTGGGGACACGCTCAGGAGCAGAGACTATCGCTCAGGCCCGTGGTGGGTGGCGCCTGCCGGACGATGCATTATGAAGTGGTGGCTGATGTGGTACAGGGGAGCGCGGTGCATCCACTTGTGGCTCTGCCAGGCGAGTATCGATCCCAAGCGGAATGTTTCGTTCAGGGTGGCGGCAGGACCCAGGTGGCGGGCGAGCGCTACGCTCTGCAACGGTCGATCGCCCGCTGCCGCCTGATAATCAGCCGAGCAGTGCTGATAGCGGCTGGTGATGGTGGCTTTTAGCGTGGCGGCTGTTGATCCGCGGCGCTGTCGCCGGGCCCTGCCGCGCCCCGCACCTGCACCCCGCCTCTCTCCCCCTCTCGCCCCGGCCGTCCCCGCCCCGCTCCGTCCCGCCTCACCGCCGTCACTTACTTTTCTCGCTACCGGCACCTTGTCCCGACCTTGCCTCTGGCCACTGCGCCCCGCACACCTGCACACACGCCCCGCCTCGCCCCGCCCCGCCTCGCCCCGCCCCGCCTCACCCCACCTCGCCCCGCTCTTTACTTTGTTGCTGCCTCAGGCTGTTTTCAGGCCAACTCCGCTCGCTCTTCGCCTGAGCAGCCAGCACACCCTCGCAAGCCTGTACGTCTGTATGCCAAACCGGCATGCGTGCTTGTTCCACTCTCCATGCTTCGCCTGCAGTGCTCAGAATTTTTCAGCAAGCCTCCGAGAACCCGTGTTTCTTCAAGCTGGTGCGGGAGCGATGCACGATGCTCGGCCCGCTGCTGCCAAAGTACCGCCAGCTGGCCGCCAGGAAATACAAACAGCATAATAGTGTTAAGCACGTCCACGCCTCGTAGCCACTCGGTGCTCACTTATCTCACCCGCCAACTCCCCTCGCTCACGCAACCTTGCCACGCACCAAGTCCACTGACGCCCCCACATCTGCTGTGCTGCTGGTATTTAAATACATCCATAAATATCCGCCCTAGTATCTGTGTGCACGCACGAGCACTAAGGATACATGGGCGGCTATCTGCACCGAGAAACTTTGGACATAAGGAGGCGACGCGTCACTTGAGCGCTGCACACCTGCACTTCTACGCTGTAATCACCCGCACATTTATTCCCGATTTCCAAATCTTTTCATTATCAGTTTTCCCGCATTCCGTTTCACCCTTTCATCACCACAGACTTCTTTGGCCCCTTCGCTCTCCTCCTCCCTCCCTGCCTTCCTCCTTCTCTCCGTTCATTCCTCCGCGTCCTCACCCTGGCCACCCTCTACTCCCGGGAACCTGCTGGGCCCCTCCCATGACGCCCCCAAACAAGATAACATCAGGGGCTCCCTTCCCCCACCGCGACACTGATCACAACACCAGAGGCTCGCACCACCAGCTATTGCCATCACTCCCCTCTCGCCGCCTTCCCCGCGCATACTTACACAAAGAACTTCATCCGATTAGTTAGTACAAAAATGTCTGCAGATCGTCAGACTCGTGGCTGGATTTAGATGCTTTGGACATTTTACCTCATTTGTTGCGTATCAGTATTGACTCGCGTGGCGGGGAAATACGTGAGAAAAAAAGAGAGAGAGAAAGAGAAGGTCTGACCTTTTGCTCCTTGAAAGGTGAGTCAGGGATGAGTTGCGTGGACAGATTCCTTGAACCATTGTTGTTTTGATGCTGAGGGTCTCGATGACGCTGTCCTCTCGTGCTCTCGTCCTCTCGCCCGCTCCTCCCCTCTCCCTGTTTTCCCTGACCCTCTATCCACGTCCGAGTTTGATATGTTGTCTCTCTCTCTCTCTCTCTCTCTCTCTCTCTCTCTCTCTCTCTCTCTCTCTCTCTCTCTCTCTGCACCACCGCCTCGACGCTCATGCCCGGCTGGTGCTCAGAAGAGACTCGTTCCGTGTGGAAAATTCAGGGAGAGTTGTCAGGTGTGGGGGCGAGGGCGGGGAGATCTTTTCGGACCGACACGCTCCTCAACTCATTCCCCCTCTCCTCCTCCTCCCACTCCTCCGCCGTCTCTACTCCCTTCCTCCCGGTGCTGAGACCCCCTCCTCGGCAGCCGCTGTTCGCTCGTGGAGGGAAATAACGGCGGGAAATTCTGGCCTTCATTTGCAAGTAAGATGGGAGTGAAGTCATCCAGAAACCAGGTTAAGGAAGTTTGCTAATCTCGCCGTTAAGAAGGTTAGCACGAGTAAGTGTTGTGCGTGTTTATCGCCGGGACAATGGTGCGGCCAGGAGCGCTGCACTCCACGAAAAACGATCGAGGCTTGCTGGAAATTTCAATCGGGTGGGAAAACTTCGGGAGAGGCGGCCGCTGCTGCCGCTCACTCCGCCGTTTGGTTTTTCCCCGCCAGCTGCCTCCTGCCACGTCCCAACCACAGGCCTGACTACGGCTTCTGTTTCGTTATTGCATTGCGAAACATACGAACTAGTACAATGTTTTTGCTAATCTTTTACTCAGACTCCTGGTAATACACGTTACATTCCTAACTTGTGATACGAAAAAGCATTGCCCGGAAATTTAGCGTTGTCAGTGACTACGCATCGGCTTTAGCACGACAGCGGCGAGTTTTAAGAGTATAGGTAGAGTACAGTTAGCGAAGGTTCCAACACAGCGGGTGGGAGGGATGCTGGTGGGCTGTGCCGTGACTCGGGCGTGTGC
>NC_059301.1:27148249-27175749 GCF_017591435.1 Portunus trituberculatus | reverse complement strand
ACACACACACACACACACACACACACACACACACACACACACACACACACACACACAAACACGAGCGTGCGCACGCAATCACACGCTCACATGTCACAGATAAGACCACCTCTTGTTACGAGAGAGAGAGAGAGAGAGAGAGAGAGAGAGAGAGAGAGAGAGAGAGAAAGAGAGAGAGTGAGAGAGAGATCATCCGTATCCTTAATTTTAAACTTTCCAGTACGCAAGTAGAAGCTAACAACATGAAATAAATTCTCTCTCTCTCTCTCTCTCTCTCTCTCTCTCTCTCTCTCTCTCTCTCTCTCTCTCTCTCTCTCTCTCTCTCTCTGGCGGTTTGTTCAAAACATAAAAAAAACTCGGTTCTTTCTGTGAGTATTTTATTGGCTCGAGCTATTCCGAGTTTTTTTTTTCTTTTCTCTCTGAAGGGCAAAGCAATGACATGTTTCCACACTTTCTTCTTTTTCTTTTTCTTCTTCTTTTAACTATAGTACTGTGTCTCTTATTGGACTTCAGCCACTGCAGTACATAAGAGACGTAAAAATGCCAGTGTTGGTTTGAATGTTCTTCCTTCCAGTCACTCGCTTGTGGTGTGATTCTTGATTGCGTTACTCTGTGTGTGTGTGTGTGTGTGTGTGTGTGTGTGTGTGTGTGTGTGTGTGTGTGTGTGTGTGTGTGTGTGTGTGTGTGTGTGTGTGTATCTGTGTGTGTGTCTCTCTCTCTCTCTCTCTCTCTCTCTCTCTCTCTCTCTCTCTCTCTCTCTCTCTCTCTCTCTCTCTCTCTCTCTCTCTCTCTCTCTCTCTCTCTCTCTCTCTCTCTCTCTCTCTCTCTATGAAATTTCTAATCTAGCCAACACTCCCTTCACTCCCACCGTTTACCTACATGAGCCAAAGGTATTAAAAAACATCGAAAACTCACGTAATCTTTCCTTTCCCTCCCTCAGTCGTCATCTGGAGGAGCAGCCAACGTCGGAGGAGCAACAACAGTCCTGCTACGCCTCGCCAGTACACCTCCACCAGCACCACCAGTACCTCCATACACGCCAGCACTCACAACCACAGTCACCACACCCACTACCACAATCACCACACCCTCCACCTCCGCAGTCTCCTCACCCACCACCCCCGCCGCATTCACCACACCTCCACCTGTCGCAGAAACACCACCAGCAGCACCAGCAACTGCAGCAGCACTTTCAGGAGTCGAAGAAGTCACAGAAGCAGCAGGAGGCGGCAGAGAGGCAGCACCAGCAGGAGCAGGAGGAGGTCAGCAGGCGGCAGGAGGAGGCGAAGGAGGAGGATAATGATAACGTAGAGCTGAAGGTGGATGGGGATGACGAGGAAGTTGCGGATGTGGGTGAGTGGATGTACGCTAAGAGGGTGAGCGCCGTGAGTTCTGAGGTGGATTACAGGTTGCCCATCACCAGCATCTACCTGAAGCACTGCACCAATACCTTCGCCGCCGCCTACAACAACCACTTCAACACCCACTACATTAACAACAACAACAACTACTACAACAACTACAACTACTACCAGTGGAAGGTGAGTACTGCACAGTGAGAGAGAGAGAGAGAGAGAGAGAGAGAGAGAGAGAGAGAGAGAGAGAGAGAGAGAGATTCATCCACGAACGCCTACTCGTCTTGCTCAGAGCTCTTAGTGACCGCTATGTGTGTGTAATTCACCTCAGTCGTCTGCCCCATTACGGAGCGAGCTCAGAGCCCATAGACCGATCTTCGGGTAGGACTGAAACCACATCAACGCACAGTTCCAGTGTGTGTGTGTGTGTGTGTGTGTGTGTGTGTGTGTGTGTGTGTGTGTGTGTATGTTTGTGTTTGTGTTTGTGTGTGTGTGTGTGTGTGTGTGTGTGTGTGTGTGTGTGTGTGTGTGTGTGTGTGAGTGTGTGTGAGTGTGTGTGTTACCTAGGTTGCATTATCAGATTAGGACTAGCTGGCAGAAGCCTTCTCCTTCACGCTCCTGTACCTGACCACTAAAAGTACACTTCACAGGAGAACCAAGGACAAACACTAACGAGAATTTCAAGTATTTGTATCATATTACTTATTCTTGTTATAAATGTTGTTTCCAATTTCCCCATAGTATATATTGTTATTATTTGAAGTAGCTTGGGTCGCTGTCCGCTTTGTACGTCTTCTAGATATCGTAAAGAGAATATGTGGATCCGTCATGGATATATAGAGTCTGGGTACTGATCTGTCGATGTCGAGTATATGATAAAAGAAGATATGGGTGATAAAGACGGACAATTCCAGTGGGTCTCTGTCATGCCTGCCGCGTCAAAGATATATATAGCGTCTGTGTATTGATTTTATCTATGTCGATAATATGACAAGAAAATGCATGAGAGATAGATGGCTAGATGAAGAGAGATAAGTGTTGCTTGGGATTCCTGGAGTAGACAGGAAGTCGATAGAGTGTGCGCGGTAAACATACGATATTTGTCAGTCTCTTTCCCTCCTCGAACTACTTAAAAAAAAGCCGTCTCTGAATCTAAATAGACCCTAAACTAACCAGGATGCATGATAAACTCGTGATCTTTGGAACTCTACCTATCTATATATGTATTTCCAGCTTCTTTCCTACTACTTGAATGATTGTTTTGAAAGAAAAGTAACAATGTACCTCTGAATCTTGAAATGTCCTACTACTAATTAAATATCCTATAATCATCTTTTTAATTAATTATATAATTAGAGGGAAATTTTTCTATCCTTTTTTTTTTTTACCCTTGGCCAGATTCCTTCATACGTTAGAAAAGAAAGAAATATAAAACGTTGAAGTCTAGAAGGTCCTGCATTGGGCTTAAACATGATAGTAATAATGGTGATAATGTTTGAAGTATCGGCAAAGGTGCGGGTCCCTGTCATCTCAAGCGTGCAAAGGTTATGGAGGGAGTCGTTAAGATGAGCGCCTTCCGCCTCCCCTTCCTCTCTGGTCGATGTAATTGGCGCTACCTCAGAGCATAGCGGTGGTGACGGCAGGGACGGGGCGACAGCTGGAAAATTGTGCGTCCATTCCTCCTCCTCCTTCAATTTTCTTTTTTCTCCATCATCCTTTTCTTCTTCTTCTTCTTCTTCTTCTTCTTCTTCTTCTTCTTCTTCTTCTTCTTCTTCTTCTTCTTCTTCTTCTTTTACCTCCTCCTCCTCCTCCTCTCCTCCTGCTCCTCCTCCTCTTCACCTATCCTTGATTCCATCCTGGAGAAAAGAAACGGAAGGAAGAACGAAAAGAAAAGGAAAAATTAAGGTTCTGGGAATTATTTTTAGGTGTTTTCATTAATTTGTCTTCCTTGCCTTGAGAAAACTCGTGTTATTTTTGTCTTGTTCTCTCTCTCTCTCTCTCTCTCTCTCTCTCTCTCTCTCTCTCTCTCTCTCTCTCTCTCTCTCTCTCTCTCTCTCTCTCTCTCTCTCTCTCTCTCTCTCTCTCTCTCTCTCTCTCTCTCTCTCTCTCTCTCCACCACTACCACCGCTAAACACATATATACCACCTCCACACCGGTTCGTCTTCGCTTCATCCTTCTCCAAGAGCTTGTTCAAAGACACACCAGCTATGGATTTATTGAATGGCCTTGTACATTGAACATGTACATTCCGATAATCCTGGAATTACTGCGAATCGTCCTCACGGGGTGTCTGCTCTTCATACATACGCACACGCAACCACACATGCTCATCTTACTCACTTATTCACTCTTGCAAGACACGCGGACTCGAAGAACGGGAACAATTTCTAAGTTTATTAAGTAAAGGCTTGAGTAAGTGAATGTGTCTGCCTGTATGTGTGTGTGTGTGTGTGTGTGTGTGTGTGTGTGTGTGTGTGTGTGTGTGTGTGAGGCGTGAGGATATTAAGTGAGTGCGTGCAGAGGAAAAGGCCGTTAGCTGCTGGTAAAGGAAGATAAGTGTAAAAGGTCGAGTGAGTCCAGAAGAGTGTGGGCGTGGGAGGGTGAGGGTGTGAAGAGGAGGAGATGTTTGAGAGAGTGTGTGGAGAGGAGAGGAGACCTTTGGGTGCGTGTGAAGAGGAGGATTAGTGTTTGGTTTGAGTGCAGAGAGGAGGACATTTAAGAGTTGAGGGAGTGTAGAAGAAGATGGGAGGTTTGGGTGGTAGTTTTGGAACGTTGGGATGATTGCGTATGGAAGTGGAAAGGCGTGGCTGAGTGCATGAAGAGAAGTGTGTGTGTGTGTGTGTGTGTGTGTGTGTGTGTGTGTGTGTGTGTGTGTGTGTGTGTGTGTGTGTGTGTGTGTGTGTGTGTGTGTGTGTGTGTGTGTGTGTGTGTGTGTGTGTGTGTGTGTGTGTGTGTTTATGTTGGGGATGGAAGGATGTGAATTGCGGGCAGAGTGAACAGGCGTGGTGTGAGTACGTGCAGACGTGGGGAGAAAGAGGTCAGAAATAAAATAAAACAGCCAAATTCTTTGAGTACACTGGGTTTTTTTTTTTTTTTATCGTTCTCCCTCCCACCACACATTTTTTTTTCTTCCTGGACACTCAAAATACAAAGTTTAGCCAACTAACGTGTGAATGAAACGGAAAGAAGGAAATAGACTAAGTAAATAAATAAACCAATTGAGGCAGGTCAGGGGTGCGCTACCTGCAGACTGGCGTAAGGTGGGCGGGACGGGTGGGCGGGAAGGGGTGGCACAGCGCTCCCGCCGCCCTAGAAGCCCCTGCCCCCTTGCGTCCTCATGGCGGCGTCTGGCTCCAAACAGCTGCGATGCCTCCCAGGGTGTGCTCTTGTATTTCGTAATACTGCGTGAGATGGATGTAGCACTCCCCCTAACCTCTATTCCCTTCCATCTACTTCCCTTCTCCCTCCTATCCGCCTGCCAGTCATTTTCCCTTCTTTCTCCCATCCACCAGTGTCAGTGTCTGCCTGGGAGGTGCGACAGTGCCTTCCTGCCTCCGGAGTTCAATATATATTAATCAAGAGAAATACTGAGGACAAACAGCCAGTCTTTCCAAGTAACAATGATGCACAAGATGAAAGGCTTTGAGTTAATCAAGGAAGACTGCTCCTCACATCGTGAAGTGCTAATAGCGTTCGATCTTGCTCCGTTTGATGTGTAAGAATGTCTTTGATCTAATTATTTTCCGGTTGTATTATTTCATTATTACTGTTAGTACTTTTTTACATTAAGGGAAAACCAAATTAAATGCGGTGTACTAGGAAGACCTGCTCCTCCCTGTCCTCCTCCTCCGCTTCCTCCTCCGAGTTGGTTGCTAAGATGTTTTCCAAAATTTAGGTTGCCTATTTTCAATAAATTAATTTTACATATATGGACTAATAACCCTTGTAACACTTTTACGTTGATGATAAGGGTAATATGTACACTAGTAGAAAAAAATATTGCAAGAAGTATGGGAAAGAGTAATTTTGTAATGGGGAAAAACAGGCCAGTGGCAACTGCGCTCTGGCGCTACCAGGGACTTGAGCTTACCATTGGCGGCTCAGTGTGGCTGTGGCCGGCGGAGAGTAGGGTTGTGTTCGCGCTGATTAGTGTTTGTCATTACTTATGAAGAATAGTTAGTGGATTTTAAAGTGAAATTAGTAAGTAAGTGAGGATGACTGATCACAAGACTTGGAAAGCCAGATAAAAGCTTTTGCTGGATGTCTTGGCGGAACAATAAAGGGTATGGAGGACCATCATAATGACATGTAATCGAGTATATAGATATTTCAACGATTTTTCCTGAGTGCAACGAATGGCTCACAAACGAAAACCCTGCAGCGCTGCGAAGGTGAGCTGCTCGACACGCCGCTGCCTCGTGCAGGTGTTTGCGTGTGGCTGTGTCTGTGTGCGAGTGTGTGTGTGTGTGTGTGTGTGTGTGTGTGTGTGTGTGTGTGTGTGTGTGTGTGTGTGTGTGTGTGTGTGTGTGTGCGTGTGTGTGTGCGTGTGTGAGGCTTGGGGAAGCTGGTGTAGTTTGCCGCGGATCTACCATATGCCCCCTTTAGATCAATATTGATGTACCTCCCGCCTGTAATTACCCCCTTCAAGCCACCCATAAAAAGTGGAAAAATTAATAGTTCACGACAGACATGCCAGCGTACTCTAATGGAATAGGGTGGCGAGGGGAAACTTTTGATTTAGGTTTAGATTCTCCTTGCTTGGTGTTTCCTGCGTGTGTGTAGAATCGACTCCTGTATACTGTTTCTTTTTTTTTCTTCTTTTCTTTTCTTTCTTCTAGGCATGCACGTTGTTTGTGACGTAAGATGCAACACGTTTGGAAGGTGTTGTCTGGCCTAATCTCCTGTTTACATCCTTATCCTTTCATTCCTCTCCCTGGTATGCTTGAATGTAACAGAAGCTATAGGATGGTGGTTCTGTTTATAGAAGAGCCACCTGCAGGTTAAAAAGAATACGGTAATAGTAGTAGTCCTGTCTCACCATTGTCCATCTCACTACACCTGACACAACTATACCGTGCTGCCGGCCTTGTAACACCTGCCATCCCACACACACACACACACATCGTATCATCATCACAGCCAGCCGTACACAGCGACACCTGCCCTTTGTTAATCTGCGTGTTTCCCTCCACGCTCCCTTAGTTTTAGTGAATAATCTTAGTCATACTGTATCTATCTATGTTCCTAGTGTCTGTGGGTGTGTGGTGAAGATGAGGTGG
Organism: Portunus trituberculatus; assembly: GCF_017591435.1. Lineage (NCBI taxonomy): Eukaryota > Metazoa > Arthropoda > Malacostraca > Decapoda > Portunidae > Portunus > Portunus trituberculatus. Next base: position 27,169,114 of record NC_059301.1, on the reverse strand, counting down.
AAAGTGACGCGGTGTTTAGGTCTTGTGAGTGATTTATGTGCCTCCACGCCGCCACCTTGCTTCTTTCCCTTACCTTGTTTGTACCTCCCCTCTACCTGTCTGCCGCCCTGTTTTCTCCCGGTACACACGCCGCGCCACGCTTGGAGGTTAAGGGACGGCGGCGGCGGTGGTGGTGGTGGTGATCGGAGAGGGGAACTTTAAGAAGTGGCCCTGCGTTTCCATAAGTTGGGTAACATTGGACCCAGCTGTCCCCACGGCGGTGGCGGGGGTGTAACCTGCCCCGCCCGCCCACCTCCCCGCCCGCTTGCCCGCCAGCCCGTATGACGGTAGCCCGCCCGTCGAGCTTCACTAGCCCATCCTTACCAAGTATGGTGGGCGTAACTCTCCACGCCCTCTTCTTTCAAGACAACGAATGACAAAAACATGAATGCCCATTCATACATGTAAGGAGTGTTTACGCAAATCAGATACGCTTTGGAAAACTTTTGTTTATACGCAGTGATTACTGGACGTAAACATTAATAAATGTTTTGCTTTCTTCTGGGCTCAGTAATGTTACGAGGAAACACATCGTCGTTTCTTCCAAACATACGTTTTATCTCTTTTGTTTTCTCTCTTCATTCACCTGTGTGCCTCGCTACCTTACCATATCTGGATCTCTGTTATAAACTGCCTCCACCTTCCTCTTCCCTCTTTCCTGGTCACCTTAACCTCCCCACACACTGTCTTGGAGGCTGCCGGCGGGACTATGTGAGTTGCGTGTTGCTAATGACACGGTTAAAGTTGTGCTTTGATCAGGCATTACCTTGCGTGAGGATAATTGCCTGCGGCGGCGGGCGTGGTGGTGGTGGCAGCCGTGGTGCAGGTGTGTTAGGGAGAAGCATCCTGCCGCCTCACCGCCTCGCCGCGACCCTCCCTCCCGTATCCAGCAAGGAAGGATGTCGGTCGCCTTGGCTGTCTTCCAAGAGGACCCACTCCGGAATACCAGCGCTCCCCCTCTCCACTCTTGTTTATGCGTGTCATTGGTGGGTGTAAGCCGTCCTGAACCAGTGCACCTCGCCATGAAAAATAAAGGCAATGGCCGAACTGAAGGAGGAGAATCACAGGACTTGGGTTCATATTCCCTCAAGATCTGAGGTGATGTTTTGTTGCCTGGTGGGCCTGGTGACTCTAGGGAATTGAAACCTGTGTGTGTGTGTGTGTGTGTGTGTGTGTTACTACTTTATCCTTCTTTTTTATTCTTCAGTGCCAATCACCATTATATGACGTTGTATTAATGTAAGGAAGGGACGAGAAGGAAGAGAGACTGGTGATACAGATGGGAACAGGCGTGAAGCGTAAGAGGGACAGGATAAACAGGTGGCTTGGAGAGGAGAGGAAGTGCAGTGACAGGTGTGGCTCTCTCTTTTCTCCTTCCTCTTCTCCTCCTCCCTCTATCCTCTAGTCCCCACATACACCAGCTGCCTCCTCCTCCCCACCTAGCGAGAGGGATAGGAAAGGCTTGCCAAGATGGTTGTGCCAGAGGAAGAGGGAGGGCGAAAAATTCAAGACGCCAAGAGTGAGGTATTGAGGCAGGTGAACATTTCGACACAGAGAGAGAGAGAGAGAGAGAGAGAGAGAGAGAGAGAGAGAGAGAGAGAGAGAGAGAGACCTCTAACAATGACTGACTTAAGAACACTGGCATTTTTTATATTTCTTCTTGTGATATCTTTGGGAAAAAACAAAAACAAACACAAGTCAGCCTATCGAATCTCTTTCTCAAGCAAGTTTCAACACATGACGAGGAAGCTTTCTATAATATTCCCTTCCACCACCTACCTCTTCTTACTTTTTGTAGACCTAAAGAACACGTCCCCACGTCACTGGTTGTTTGTCTCACTCAGCACAAGAGTTGTTTGTACTATAACCTCCCGGTACAAGTGATGGAGAATGTCAGATGTGCAGCCAGGGTCATAAGTTAGTTAGCTTACCAGACTCATTTATAATGTGTTTGTTGTTTTCTATTGATCTGATATTCTCTGTTTCTTTTCCTTCTTTTCTTTTTGTTTTTTCTTCTCTATGTATCACAGAGAATTATACTCAGTTGCCACTCCCAAGAGCAAATTAGGAGTAGAAAAAACAATATGAAAAACAGCTAATTATCACGCTTTTTGAGATCGCCAGCGGGTAAGAGATTAGTAAGTAGTAGTACACGACTGTTTTGATGATTTTCGTTTACGTTAAGGGAAGGATTCCTGTTGTGGCTGTTTTGAAGCGTATCTTGTGGTGAGCTAACATGGTGGTTATTTAATCTTCTGTTTGAGTAACTCAAGACGAATTTATGAAGCAAAATACCAGAATACTCTAACTACTCGATAACTTATTTAGCTGTCAGTGGTTTAGTCATAGTCATGAATTTTGTGACCTGTCATTCTGACTTCTACTGTGTTGTTTCTCCTCATTTTTTATTCCTGTGATGTGCTGACGAAACTACACAACTGATGTATTGTGAGCATATCAGAGAGCAAGATTCAGAGAAAGCATTAAACTCAATAGAAGTAAGTGTGGCAGGTTACATGACTTCCAACCATGACTACACCTTTCCAAATCACAGTCCAGACTCGCGCCAGGCCATTCCATTAAGCTTCAAGGGAAACCATAGCAGTCACGGGGTAGCAACGGGTAGTAGAGCCGAGCAGAATCAAGGCTTATGACTCCCGTGGCGTGTCAGCTCCCAAGATGAGTGGCCACCGCGAGACCAGCTTATGACGCCACCTCGCCCGGGATCAGACACTAGAATCTCGACCCGATGTTACTGTTGTGCAGGGCGGGTCGTCACTGCAGAGGGCTCAGGGGTCTGCTTGGGTGCCGCCTCTGCTTTGCTGGTTCAGTTTTCATGTTTCCGCGGCACACAAGGTCAGAGACGAGAGGTCTTTGCCCCAAATTCTGGTTCCTGAGTGGCCTTGAGATGTAGGAGTGAGCAGTGATGGATACGAACAAACTTTTTTTTCTATTTATTCTCTCTCTCTCTCTCTCTCTCTCTCTCTCTCTCTCTCTCTCTCTCTCTCTCTCTCTCTCTCTCTCTCTCTCCTTTCGCATGATCCCTGAGGTTTACGGATGTGTGAGGAGCTTACGATACGAACTCTCTCTCTCTCTCTCTCTCTCTCTCTCTCTCTCTCTCTCTCTCTCTCTCTCTCTCTCTCTCTCTCTCTCTCTCTCTCTTTCTTTTCAAGCCAAAACGAAGTACCCTATTTTTTCTCCTTTCTTCTTCACCACGAGTTCTTATCTTCCCTGCCGAGGTGGTGCTGGTGGCGGTGGTGGCGGTGCGGGTACAATAACTTGCTTCCTCACTCAAGTATAAGCGGAACTCCTCGCTGGCTCTGGTTCTTGCCAGCCAGAAGGTCCCCTCCAGCGCGTGTTGGGGCGTTAAAGAAAAGAAAAATATGTTTACGATCACAGTTAGTAGTTGTATAATTACCCCTGCATGTTTCCTTCGGCCGTAACACCCACGCGATTGGCTAGTTTTGTGTCTGCGTATGGTTGAACTTCAATATGTTTTAAGTTTTTTTAGTTAGGGAATTTTTTTTCTGTAGTAATTTTATTAAAAGTGTTAAAAAAAACCTGTAGAGGTTATTCAGAAAAGCATTGGCGTGTTTATTCCTTGCTGGCTGTAAGTGGAAGAGGACAATATTTTGATCCATATGATGAAAGATCTGAAGAATTGTAGGAACTATTCGGAAATTTACTGGTGTGTTTATTATTTCTATATTGTGGGAGAAAAGGAATGTAAGACCTGAAAAGCAGTATGAGATATTCGGAAATTCATTGATGTATATATATTTCATACAGATTGCGAGTAGAAATGAATGAGCTTGCTTGGTAATTTAGCTCATTTTGTGTCTTTTGGGTTTAATTTTTTAAGAAGATATAAAAATAAGGAAAGTTGCAAGAAGCCGTCGGATTTACCCATGACGGTCCCTGTAGTAAAAAAAACATACCTACGTTATTCCATGTGTTATCCCTATCCATAAATGTCGCTAATCATCCGGTTCATTTTGAGAACAGGAAGGAATAAGAGCCCACCCGACTTACACTTGCCCCTCTGTGTATAGGAACATAATCTGCCTACATCCTCCCATTCTCCCTATCCAGAAATATTTAAAACTTCATATTAACTCGGGTCTTTCTAATGACTAATGGTGTTTGTGTTTTGTTGCAGGACGGCGCGGTGATGGCGGAGAGTGACGGCAGCGAGGATGAACTGAAGACTGGTGAGTGTGTGTGTGTGTGTGTGTGTGTGTGTGTGTGTGTGTATGTGTATTTGTATGAAGCTGACTTTTGGACGTCAACCACTTTTTCGTAATTTTCCTTTATAACATGCTCCATTTCCTACCCACTCTCTCTCTCTCTCTCTCTCTCTCTCTCTCTCTCTCTCTCTCTCTCTCTCTCTCTCTCTCTCTCTCTCTCTCTCTCTCTCTCTCTCTCTCTCTCTCTCTCTCTCTCTCTCTCCTCTCTCCCATCCATCCTCCTCCCTCCCTCCGTCTCAGTCCCTCACCATAAAAAGGATTTTGATATCTGTTACGTCCACCGCCTTGAGCTGTTCTGTTGGCTGGGGTCTTTGCTGCAGCTTCCAGCCTGGCGCCGCTTACTTCGTTCTGTATTGGTATCCCTTCACTTTGATGTCTATGTTTCGGATTGTACGTACTTTTACTTAATTTGTGATGACTTGTACGTTTCAGCTGTCTTAGGATCAATCGAGATCAGGTTAAGATAGGTTAGCTAATGTGCAACGTCAGCCATCTCAGCTAGTTTTTGGACTGGTTAGGTTAGCTTGGTAACTTCACACATTTCTGCTACTTTTAGGTTGTTTTTTTCAAGTAAGATTAGGATAGATTAGCTAGCTGATGACTCCCGCGTTTTTTGTTAATTTTGCGCTGGGATATGTAAGAATAGGTTAGCTGACTTGTAATTCTATCGATTGCAGGTGCTTTTTGGTTAGGTTAGGTTGGGTCAGATTAGAATATAAGATTACTGGTAACCTAAGTCATTCCAGTTATTATATCGTACTTGTGCGTCAGTTCTGTGTAGAATGAAAGGAATGTGAGTATGAAAGTTGCATGAGGAATGTGCAAAGTGCTGAAATTATCTTTTGTTCGAGTATTTCTTATGAAGTGTAATGAAGCAAGAGACTCAGATGCGGTACAATGAGTAAGAATAATGGAGTGATGCCAGCGAGTACAAATGTTGTTTTTTCATTATTGAATATGAGGAGTGTGCAAATGTGCTAGAACTACTCATTATTTCTTGTCAAACGTGAAGGTATGAGGAGAAGAGGACGCTGTTTATTCTGTGCTATTTATGTTAATTAGAGTGAGTTATTTCTTTTATGAAGAATGTACATTGTAGTGAAATTATTCGTTCTTTCTTTCCGATTATTTCATGGTTAAGTATTTTAGAGAGGTAAACCAGGATGCTGTAAGTTAAATGGAGTTGTAGAGTAATGCTGGCGAATATTGGTTCCCTTGGCTCGCTTGGTAATGGGACGTAACATTCGTGGAACATTGTTTGTTATGCACAGGTGCGAAGGATAACATGGTGGTTTAAGTGTATGGTGTGTGTGAGTGTGATGCCTGTCCTGGAGAAACTGACTAGCATGCAGGTCGCGGTGTGGCTTCACCTTAGGTATACGCTCTGTGATGGACCGTAATGTGAGTATGAGTGTTACATGAGGGACGTACAGTGTAGTGAAATAACTCCTCTTACTTTGTGGGTGTTTCCTGCTCGGCGTGGCGGCATGACAAGCTGTAGGGCGCCGCGAGGGGGAGGAAAAGAGGCAGTAAATTAAACCGTTCAAATAAACAAACAAACAAGGAAGTGAGAGTATTTTGGGGAAGGTCAGGGTCAGGACAGAGCAGGCCAGGCCACACTAGACCAGACCAGACTCACCTAGACCACGCTTGGTGGAGACAATTCTGTATTTGAAGAATAGGAAGGCCGCGGGAGAAGGAAGGAAGGAAAGAAGGAAGGAAGGAGGAGAAAGAGGAGGAGGAGGAGGAGGAGGAGGAGGAGGAGGAGGAGGAGGAGGAGAAAGAGGAAGAGAGAAGAGGACGCTGCAGTGCTGAGGCGGTGCTGGGGCGACGCCAGGCAGTGGCGGAAAGATTTCTATATTTATTTTTTTTTTTTTTACTAACTTGCCTACATGTCCCTTGCTGCTCTCCTGCGCTGACTGCCGTGTAACCTAACCTATGTCAATATAGGCATGCTTGGCTTCACTGTAGTGCGGCCTCACTTAGGTAACGTCATGTCTCTTTTTTCACCTTTTTGTTATCAATACCTGCCTAACTGACCACCGTGTAACCCTTCTATTAACAACAGTATATTTCATCGCTTTATACCTTAACTGATTCACTATCACGTCATTCCCTATCACTGTAATAGACATTTACGTCAACACCATTTTTTTTCCGGCAGCGTTACATAACTAATGACCAGCTTAACTCAATCACCATGTAACTCAGGTGCATAAGTTAACTTCCATCAACATCATGTTTATTTGATATTCCTATAAATTCATCCTTGCATCAAAACCAGGCTCGTAAACACCATAGGGAAATTATCTGTCCTTGCCGAAGTTCCCAATAAGACTGTAAGGAACTGGTTGGCTGCATGATGGGGAATATACATGCAGCAAAGTGTGTGTGTGTGTGTGTGTGTGTGTGTGTGTGTGTGTGTGTGTGTGTGTGTGTGTGTGTGTGTATAAACGATGAGAGTAGTGGTAAGAGTCTGGTTTCTGGGACGTATCATGATTCTCTCTCTCATTCCCCACTCTCCTCCCTCTCTCTTTCTATCGTGAAGAAAGACTCAGAAACAGGGAAAGGAAGTAAAAAAATTACTGTTAAAAACTTACTGAAGATCGAAGGACATCTCAGGTTTCCCGAGTTTTGTACAGTACCTGTTGACAGTCTCACCTTGCTTCCGGAAAGAGCGATTTGTTGTGGTGGTAGTGAAGGTGGGTGATGGTGGTATATAGTGACGGTGATGTTAGCAGTGATGGTGGTGATGGTGATGGTAGTAGAAATAGTAGTAGTATTAGTAGTAGTAGTAGTAGTAACTAGTAGCAGCAGTAGTAGTAATGATAGTAGTAGTAGTAGTAGTAGTAGTAGTAGTAGTAGTAGTAACTGCAACTGTAGTGGTAGCAGTAGTATCAGCACCACTACCAACATTGTCATCATTACCGCCACTACCATCACCACCGACAACAGCCACCGTCATCAAATAAACCACAATCGCCATCACTGATTCGTTCAAAATTCCTCGCTGTTGGCCGAAAATGATAAAAGCCCGAGAAATTAAATTAAAAGAAGACGGAGTTAATACCCAGGGCTTAAAGAGCGAAGCAGAGAAAATATGAACCAGTGAACGTAAATATAAATATGAAAAACGTTGAGATATGCCCGAGAGAGAGAGAGAGAGAGAGAGAGAGAGAGAGAGAGAGAGAGAGAGAGAGAGAGACTATAACATAGCCTATAGGGAACGTATAAGGGAAGTGTGGGAGAAGAGAGATGATAGTGGAAGTGTGAACGTGAGGTTAGAGGCCGGGAGCAGGAAAAAAGTGGTGGTGGTGGTAGTGGTGGTGTTTACTTAAAAGGAAAATTATCTAAAGGGGAAAAGCAATTCATTTGTTAAGAGTTCAAAGCTCCCATGATCTATTGCGTTATGTGGCATGTTAGAGAGAGAGAGAGAGAGAGAGAGAGAGAGAGAGAGAGAGACCCCTCAGGCTGGTGTTTATTGCTTTCCAGTTCATGAATATTATCTCTCTCTCTCTCTCTCTCTCTCTCTCTCTCTCTCTCTCTCTCTCTCTCTCATCCTCACCTGCTGCTCTGCCTTCATCCTCACCTATACCTTTCCTTCAGGCTATTTTCAGTGGCTCTGCTCCTCCCTTCCCTCCCACCAACAGCCAGCCTGTGCTCCCTTTCTTTCCCTTTTCTCTTTTTCTCTCCCTTTCTTCCCTCACACGACACCGTCACGCTCACCCTTCACTCCCCCATCCTCTCTACCCCTGCTATTACCTCTCTCCCTTTTCTCTCCCCCAGTACAGGGCGTCATCAGGTTCCTCTCTCCCCTCTTCCACCCCTCTCTCTCCTCCCGCCATCCCCGCATCAGCGTTTGTCTCCCTCCTGCCTTTCCTCTCTCCCTCTACCTCTCCCCTCTCCCCCATTACTGACTCAACGGGTCTTCTCTCTCTCTCTCTCTCTCTCTCTCTCTCTCTCTCTCTCTCTCTCTCTCTCTCTCTCTCTCTCTCTCTCTCACAGACCCCTTCTTCATCTTCCCTCTTCCCCTCAGTTCACAGCCTGCCGCCGTAGTAATACCAGGGTTCTCCTTCTCCTCCTCCTCCTCCCTCCCTCCCTCCCTCCTTCCCTCCTTTTCCTCCACTTCCTCTTTCTCCCCCATTCCGGTTCTGACCTCATAATCGATATAAGGGGCCGCTGTGACCTCCACGTGAGCCTCAGTCCTCCCAGCTGGACCTCCTGCACTCATTTCATACTCCCTTGCTGGTCTTACACACGCTAGCTTACCCACGCGCTGGATAAGCTCCAAGGAAGCTCCGCTAACCTCCTAAAACTATGCTAGATTCTGTGGTATTGGGAAAGAGTTTTTATCTTCCCTTATCTTCCTTGGTACTTTTCCTCGTTGATCTTACACACGCTAGCAGACCCACGCGCGGTACAGCTTGTAAGGAACCTCACCTAACCTCCTCCAACCATGCTAGGCTCAAGTTAGAGGAGGTGAAGACTATCTGTCTTTCCTTTTTTTTCTTAATACTTTCTTTTCACTACGCAGACCCACGCGTCGTGTAGCCTAATAGGGACTGCCACTGTTTCTTTGCGTGGGAACTTAACCATGCTAGTCTCTCTCATCACTTACCTTCTATAGTGCTTTTTCTCTCGGTATTCACACACATGCAGACCCACGGGCAGTGTACTCCCCAAAAAAAGAACTCATTTAACCTTCTGTAACGTAAGAAAACCAGGCTCGAATGTAAAAGATATCCGTTTATCTCCTTCCTTCATCCGTTTTTGTACTTTCATGGTAGTTTCTCTCTTACGCAGAGACACACAGTATATTATAAAAAGGGAATTTATTATTTCTTTAATATACTTAATTCCTGAGAGAGATTGACTTATATATAGATGAAGCTCGTATGTAATGTTAGCAAGGAAGTTGCCTTTACTATGATGTGTTTCTCTCTTTAGAGTAGTGTAGTTTAATCACAAGCAATTTTCTCTCACCTGGTATAAGTTAGGTAACAGACGCGACAAGCAACTTACTGAGATAACTATATGAAAGAGCAAGAAGTGGAGTCACGGAGGCTATTAACGACGACGATGATGATGATGATGATGATGATGATGATGATGATGATGATGGTGATGGTAATAGGAATTACCAAGGACGAAATGGATATCTGAACTGAGAGGGATTATGATTATGACGGCGATGATGGCGATAATGAAAGAAGTTAACCTAGACCTTATGCACGTGTGACCTTTTTGAAAAAATGAGAGAGAGAGAGAGAGAGAGAGAGAGAGAGAGAGAGAGAGGGAGGGAGAGAAGAAACAGCCACCATGATACACAGAGCTGCTGACAACGCCATCACCACCCATCCCAGGTCCCATCCCTCTCATACGAGTCTAAGCTGCAGCCCCTCACGGTCACCTCTTGAAATCGGCGCCGTGACCGACCTGTGTATGGGACCTGTTACGCGGCCACACCAGCCAGACAGAGACAGACAAAGTTACGGGTGTGCGAGAGACGATCTGTAGTGTGTGTGTGCGTGTGTGTGTGTGTGTGTGTGTGTGTGTGTGTGTGTGTGTGTGTGTGTTTTATGTCCTGGCCTATAGCGCCTGTAGGTAACGTGAAGAGTATTGGAAGCTCTCTAAAGGTTTCACCCATTAGTGGCGCAGGCAATTTTCTTTATAGTGGCACCCATATTAGGGCCTATATCACCACCCAAGCGCATCTTTGGTGTAACCACCTAGAACCTGGATATCATGGTGACATGTAGGTAACTTTAAACCATTCGACAAATGGTAAAGTATCAAGGCGATGCATTGTGGGAATCGAACCTACGCGTGGACGTCTGCCTGATCCCACTCTCACCACCTTATCCACTGTGTGTGTGTGTGTGTGTGTGTGTGTGTGTGTGTGTGTGTGTGTGTGTGTGTGTGTGTGTGTGTGTGCGAGTCTGTGTGTGTGTGTGTGCGAGTCTGTGTGTGTGTTGCTCGGTGCGCATCAGCAGTGTATGTCAGCAGATGGAGTCAAAACGTCATCACCAGAGAGAGAGAGAGAGAGAGAGAGAGAGAGAGAGAGAGAGAGAGAGTTTTCCCCCTGGGTCCATTCGTGTACAAATAGTAAATAATGAAAAGAAAATATTAATAGTTTTCCTTTAGTGAGAGAGAGAGAGAGAGAGAGAGAGAGAGAGAGAGAGAGAGAGAGAGAGAGAGAGAGAGAGAGAGAGAGAGAGAGAGAGAGAGAGAGAGAGAGAGAGAGAGAGAGAGAGAGAGAGAGAGAGAGAGAGAAAATGGGAGAGAGAAACGATACTTTTATTGGTAAGGGAGGGAAGGGGGAGGAGGAGAGAATACATGTCTGGTATATGTCTGTGTGTGTCTGTGTTCATGTGTGTGCATATGTGGTGTGAGCACTGAAATACTATAATATACTAGGTGAGAGTTGAGCGCAGAGTAAAGGGGAGGCGACGGTGTGTGGACAGGAGAGACAGGCAGGCAGGCAGGCAGGGCAGGGTGGAGAGATGGAGAGAGGAGAGCACTGGGAATTGTTGGAATAAAAGAAAACTGTTACAATAGAGTGAGAGAGAGAGAGAGAGAGAGAGAGACAGACAGACAGACAGACAGACAGATAGAAATAAAGGCAGACAGACAGACAGGCCGTCAGACATACAAACAGACAGAGAGAGTACCCATAGCCTTCGATCCCACAAGGTATGACTTCCCTCACTCAATTATTTCTTCCCAACCTGTTTCTCGTGACTTTTGTGGGGAGAAAGGACTGCTAGGGAAGAAATAAGGGGAGTTTATTGAAGGAAGAGAGGGAGGAGGGAGTATATTGAAGGGATAGAAGGACGAGGAATTTCGTTAAAAAGGGGAGATGGAGGAAGAGGAGGAGGAGGAGGAGGGAGCTTAGTGTTAAGGGGGAGAAAAAGGAAGGATTATATTGAAAGGGAGAAGAAGATGAGGTTGTACTGAAGATGAAGGAGACCAAAAAGAAGGAAAAGGAGAGGGAAAAGTACGTATAATAGAGAGGACAAGGAGAGTGAGGTGTGTGAGGGAGGATAGGAGGAGGAGGAGGGAGTTTACTGAATAGACGGAGGAGACGAGAGATATGTTAGCTTATTTACCAAAAAGGGGAAAGTGTTGGACTGCTGCTGCTTTGCCTTGCCTCCCTTCTTTGTGTCTCTCAATAAAAGATAGTATTCTGAAACTTTTCTTCGCCTCACACAAGCTACATTCGAGCGGCTATTGACGACATTACACGGGTTTTAAAAGATTATTTTTTTTTTATAGTCCTAGTGACAAATTAACGATATTTCGTCACTGCGAACAATAGGAACAGTCTTAGACGGGCCACCCATAGCCCGTGTGGGTTTTCTACCCACGAAGATAAAGCAAGAACAGTCTTGTGTCCTCCTGTACTTATTGAGTTGAGTATATGCTCTGACTTTTGTATCGAGTGATGACACATACTAACTCTCTCTCTCTCTCTCTCTCTCTCTCTCTCTCTCTCTCTCTCTCTCTCTCTCTCTCTCTCTCTCTCTCTCTCTCTCTCTCTCTCTCTCTCTCTCTCTCTCTCTCTCTCTGTCTGTCTGTCTGTCTTTTGCTTTCACTGTCGCTCTTTCGCTCATGTCGTCCTTAAAAACAGGATAAATAAATGGTGCACCTGATTACGAGTATTTCATCCAGTAACTCATTTATTCTCTAATTAAAGACTTCCTCTGGCACTTCCCCTTTAATGTTTGATGATCCGTGGAAGAAAAAAATGTAAAAGAAAAGGAAGAACTAGGAACGTAAGAGAGAGAGAGAGAGAGAGAGAGAGAGAGAATGTATAGTGGTGCCGCAGAGGAGGGGTGTACAGTGTGTGTGTGTGTGTGTGTGTGTGTGTGTGTGTGTGTGTGTGTGTGTGTGTGTGTGTGTGTGTGTGTGTAGAGGCTGCTGGCAACTCCGGGAGAAATTATGGTCTGAGCGGAAGGAAGGAAGGGAGGGAGGGTGAAGGAAATATGGGAGGGAGAGGGAGAGGTAGTGGGTAGTGGTGATCGTAGAAGGAGAGAAGGTTTGAAGCTAAGAATGTGAGGAGCGTTGAAGGAAGAAGCGTGATCAACTACATGGATTACAGAGACGAGAAAGAAAGGAGATTATCTTATTACTTCATATTTTTAGTCACTCGCTGGATGTGTTGTGGCGGGCACTGAAAATGACTGAAAATGTGAATAGGAGTGTGAACCGCACTCCAACACATCTTATCTCTTCCATCTAACAGGCTGGAAGCGTAAACACCAATTTTGCATCAACAATAGGAAAATCGTAACTTATCATCTCCGTGGGCTTTGAAAACAGTACTCAAATAGTATTGGCAAGAGAACAAAATTTTAAGAATACTGATCTATGTCTCTTCTGAATTAGATTAAAGCATCCTCTAATGTGTTTTTTAAATGTTTTGCTGGATAATGTATTTTGGCAGATAGGAAAAATAAATATATGAGTTCCATTATTACATGAATTGCATTGTTTCCTTTAAGCAAGAAAAGTAATTAATTTTGATGTTAGGACATATAACAAATTATCATAAATAGCCTGATTTCAGTACAGGTAAGCTAAAAGTAGTGATTAAATAGTTAAGATTGAAAGAAGAGGAGAGATAAATTTATGAATATCTCAATCTGTACATGTACAAAATAAAAATAAGAAGGGAAAGTCAAAGAAAATATACTTGAACTTAAATTATAAGAAAAATTACCAATATAAATGAAGGCAGAGTAACAATGAATAAAAGGTATTCAGTTATCTAACAACAATTCGGAAATAAATGATAAAACAATAATCAGAAAAAATACAGGTTTAGTAAAAAAGAAAACAAGAAATGAATAGGTAGTTGCGTGCATCAAATTAACCTTTCCAATTCTGTGATAAAATACAGCAAAATTGAAGCAAAAAAAAGGAAAAAAAAAGATGTGGGTGAAGCTTACATGCCGAATGGGAAACAGCGCCCGAGGGAGCATCTCGTTAAAACGGCTAAATGCTGCGTGCGCGCCTGTGTGTGTGTGTGTGTGTGTGTTGTTAGTCTGGATGATTTAAGAGGGCTGCTTTTGTAAACTTTTTAATATTTACATATAAACTTTTAATCTATTTTAAGATAAATTTCCTTCCATTTTTTCTTCCTTTCTTTCTATTTTTCATCATTCCTTCCGTCCTTCCTTTCTTCCTTCCTTTCCTTCTTCCTTCCTTCCTTCCTTCCTTCCTTCCTTCTATCCTTCCTTCCTTCCTTCCTTCCTTTCTTCCTTCCTTCCACACACACTTACAACCTCTCGCATCTTCACCGAGCTTTTCTCTCCGATTCCATCCCCACCACTATTGCTATTACCGCCACTTCTGACACCTTTATCCACTCCCATCCACTAGAAGTAGATAGATAGATAGATAGATAGATAGATAGATAGAGAGAGAGAGAGAGAGAGAGAGAGAGAGAGAGAGAGAGAGAGAGAGAGAGAGAGGAAAGGATGCTCATATCGTGTCATGAGTAGCGTCGTGATCCTCAGTCAAGGAAGGCTCCTGTGCTGCTGCTTCTTCTTCCTCCTTCTCCTCTTCCCTTTCTTCTTCCTCCTCCTCCTTCTCCTGGTGACCCAAATGTGAATAGCCTCGCACCGGCGTCCTCCAGCACCATTCCCCGCTGAGACTCTTGGTGGCTGTTTGAGACGATGTGTGGTGCACGAGCGAGAGCATGCGTTAATACACTCACTGGCTCACTCACTCACTCACTCACTCACTCATCACGTGTTGTGAAATACTGCAATGATACCTACAACATTTTCTTTTATGTGTTTCCTGGCAGTTATAGTTTTATTGTTTTTTTTTTTCGTTCTTTAGCTTATTGTTTTTTCTTTATATTTTCATTAATTTTTCTGCTTAAAAATGTGGAGTTATGTACTTCGTGAAAGCCTTAATGCCTACTTGGTACAGCACAATATTGACCATCTTCTTCCTTACAATTATAGATGTTATCTCTCTCTCTCTCTCTCTCTCTCTCTCTCTCTCTCTCTCTCTCTCTCTCTCTCTCTCTCTCTCTCTCTCTCTCTCTCTCTCTCTCTCTCTCTTACTGCAGTTTACTAGTTTTTACTCTCACTATTTTTTTTTATTTAATAATGTACTGTATACTCCATAGAAAGGGTTAATGGGCACTTGGTGCGTGACAATAGTATTTGCGTTCTTCGTTGATTTGTTCCCTATATTTGTATTTATTTATTTGTTTATTTACTTATTTATTTATGTATTTTGCAGCGTACACTCTTTTACTCTCACTAATAGTTCACTTAAGTAATGTACTGTAAGTTCCATAATATATATATATATATATATATATATATATATATATATATATATATATATATATATATATATATATATATATATATATATATATATATATATATATATATATATATGATATACCAAAATACATTTTTTTTTTTCATTTTACCCCTCATAGCTTTCTTTCATGCCTTTCCATACATTTATATTGTTTTCTTTTTTCCATCGCCAATGTATTAAGTTTTACTCGCATATATACATCATCTTTTTCAGTAATGAGTTGTATAATTCACGAAACAGGTTATTAGGGACGTGGTCTAGTTGCTAGCACACACACATAAACGCACATAAAATTAAGAACTAGTAGCATCACCCGTCGAATAGTAATAGCAAGGTAGCGACTCCATCGGATGAACTCCACGGTCCAGTTTAGCCGCATTTCACAACACATGGCAGGTGGTAGAGCCCTGAAAGATACCGTGTGCCTGTAATAGCGATGGTGCCGGTTGTTGCCAGAGTGGAGAGCTGTTAGGAGTATTGTTTACTCGTATTTCAGCAATAAATCATACCTATTAAGTTTATACATCTGAAACTGGTATTTATCCATGTTTTGGTAATAACGTTAAGACCAAAAACACACGGTACTTCATTGTTTTGGAGTCATAAAAAATCCTTATCTCAAGTGGAAATTATTTGGTTAGTGAGGTTGGAAATAGTTATAAATAAAATGTGATTATTTTCAGAGATATTTTTTAATCTCTTGTGAAACACGATACGAAAACGCCACCAAATTTTGTGCCACATTGAAAGGAAATTATCTTTATTCATGGCCTGGTACCATTT
Source organism: Portunus trituberculatus (assembly GCF_017591435.1). Taxonomy (NCBI): domain Eukaryota; kingdom Metazoa; phylum Arthropoda; class Malacostraca; order Decapoda; family Portunidae; genus Portunus; species Portunus trituberculatus. Next base: position 27,153,695 of record NC_059301.1, on the reverse strand, counting down.
CCACATTTGGATATTTAGTTGCAGTAACGTGCCAGTGAAAGCCATGTATCGCCAATGTAGCGCGGACAGTTTTACCAATGTCACACTCGTGGTTCTGTTGTAATTTAGTCCACATTTTTATCCAAAGAGAGAGAGAGAGAGAGAGAGAGAGAGAGAGAGAGAGAGAGAGAGAGAGAGAGAGAGAGGATGATTGGGTGGGTCCATGTAGCCAGGTCGGTGTTGAAGCTTTACTCCAGGTTGCCCTCTGTTGAGTGGGGCTGCCGACCCGACACACGTCAGAGAAGTGGGGCTTCTCGCGGCCTTGAGTGGCGGCGGGAACACTGTTTGGCTTGGCGACTTGGCAGGGCGTCGACAGGAAGCCACTCGTAGACTGTATTTAGTTTCGTCTAATGTTATGTTTTCGAAAACTTTGTTGGGAGAAGGTTGTGTTGTGTTGGTGTTGTGTGATCACATAGCAAGTACAAGAAGGACGCGTCAGAGAAGCATTTGTGGAAGTTCAGGGTGGTGCAGCGCGGTAGGCAGTCAGACAATGTGGTAGAAATGGTGTACTAAAGGAAATTTGCTCTCTACAAACTAGGAAACTGTGTGTGCATGAGCTAGTTTGTGTGTGTGTGTGTGTGTGTGTGTGTGTGTGTGTGTGTGTGTGTGTGTGTGGATGAATGGGTTGATAATGTGCATATATGGATGACGCTGCATCGTGAGAGGGTGTGGATGTGTGGTGTGCAGCATGACCGCACCTCAGGACCTGGAATTCTCCCCGGTGACCCTAGAGGCAGGGATGGGGGCCAGGGTCCCCTTTGAAGGACAACCTTCAAAGTTGGGAGTTGTTTGGTTCTATGTGAAGATTTGAATAAAATAATGTAGGTGGGTGTGGATCTGCAGGTGTATGTTGGTGTGATGTGGCTGGAAGAAAAGATTATAGTAGGGGGGTAGGGTGTGGCAGAACGCGTGGGCTGGAGTAGCTCTCAACTATCCAGGAGAACTGCAGATTCGATGTGGACATCTTTCCAGTGATTGGTAAACAGACATGTCTTGCAACTAAGATGGAGGCAATGGCGTGTTCAGAGTTAGGGGGAAGACATCTTAGATGCGTCATGAGAAACTGTAAGTGGTGAGGTGTGGGGCGCCGGGCAGCAGAGTGGTGGGGGCGGGAGCAGCAGCAGCAGCAGCAGCAGCAACAGAAGGTGGGGTGGCCAAGGCTGCGATCTGGTGTGTGCAGCGAAACCTCCAGTCGCACCACCTACGCTCGCAGCCCGGTGCCTCCTCCCTTGCCAGTCGGTGTGACTTACCTTTGTAAGCTCGTCCCCTCGCCTCTTGCAGTGTCCTTATGGGGTGTTTGAGGGAGCAGGGCATGTGGTGGAGTCTTGGCTTGGGAATGGTTAGCCGGACTTCAAAGAAAGTGGACGAAGCTCACGTGAAAACCGGGCCCGGTGGCGAGCACACGTGAGAACCTCGATCAATACCTCCTCCCCGGGCTGTGTGTGGCGCACCCTCTCTCCCCTCCTGCCCGCGCCTTCCTCCTCTACCTCCCTCATCTCTCTCTCTCTCTCTCTCTCTCTCTCTCTCTCTCTCTCTCTCTCTCTCTCTCTCTCTCTCTCTCTCTCTCTCTCTCTCTCTCTCTCTCTCTCTCTCTCTCTCTCTCTCTCTCTCTCTCTCTCTCTCTCTCCTCCGACTCTCTCTCTCTCTCTCTCTCTCTCTCTCTCTCTCTCTCTCTCTCTCTCTCTCTCTCTCTCTCTCTCTCTCTCTCTCTCTCTCTCTCTCTCTCTCTCTCTCTCTCTCTCTCTCTCTCCTCTCTCTCTCTCTCTCTCTCCTCTCTCTCCTCCTCCGTTTCCCTCGCCCTGCCCCTCTTGCCTCCTCCGTTTCCCTCGCCTCGTCTGCTTCCCTGCTCCCTTTTCTTGCCTCTGTTCTTCATCTCTTCCCTCTCTTCCTCTCTCCCCCTCTCCTTTCCTCGACTTTATTCTGCGTTATTACTTTTACTTTTTTTTTCTTGCGTTTTGCTTTTGTATTTGGGTCGCTGCTGGTATCATTTAATATAACCCTAGCAGTTTGCAGTCATGTTATCTTCGCCACTGCAACCACCATCACCACTACCAATAATAACGTCTCCCTCCTCCTCCTCCTTCTGCTCCTCCTCCTCCTCCTCCTCCTCCTCCTCCTCCTCCTCCTCCTCCTCCTCCTCCTCCTCCTCCTCCTCCTCTTCATCATCATCATCATCATCATCATCATCCCCCTCCTCCTTTTCTTCTTCCTCCTCTTCCTCATGCTGCTGCTTCTTAGTGGAGGGCACAGCACAGCGAATAGAGTCGCCTCGTGTGGTGTGACCCAGGCTTCCTCTACCTGCACCAGTTCCCCTTCCCTGCGTCTGTTGTTCTGCACCACCCTTCCTTTCACTGACTCCCCCGTTACATACACTACTCTAATGGGTATTTGCCGAACCACTGGGAACACTTAGTATCACAGAAGAAACAGCCTAATTGTGTCCTGGTGTCGTAGACACAATATTCTTGTTTCTATAGGTATTCAGGCTTTTCACGGCTCTGTGCTCATTCCTTGGTAGTTGTTTTCCCCGTACAATGTAATTACACCACCTAACTGCAGGTACCTGATGATATATTAGGTTATGTGTGATATAAAGCGATCGGTTAGTTCGATTAAGGATCTTTCCATGATATGTATGGTGAGATGACATGCCCTAGCGTTCTCTGCTATTCATGTAAGGAAGATGGTTGTCGTGGTCCCATCCTACCTGCAGCCACACAACACTCCACTTTTATGCCTCCAGTGTGCTAGAGCCTCGCGCCCAGCCTCGCCGCCTGTCTCCGGGCGGCGGAGAGAAGTGCCTCCCTCACCTGGCCAGCCACGCGCTCGCTTCTCTCCACCCCCTCCCTCCATTTCCCTCCATCCTCTCCACCCAGCCACTGTCCCGCCGCCCTCTCTCGCCAACCTCTGCCTCACCGCCCGCGCCAGCCATCCCCGGCCTTGCTTCCCCAGCCAGCCCCCACCTTGCTCCCTCACCCAGCCTTTCCCTGACAACCTTCCCCAGCTACGCCATACCTTGCCACGCTCTCCACCAACCATTCCCCCAACAACTCCAGACACTCCTTACCTCATATCATTCCCCACCCAGCCCTGCCAGCCACGTCTTCCTCCCACACATCTCATATCCTGCGTCCCCGTCTCCCACTATCATCGCCTGTTCTCTTGACTCTCCACAAACAACCTTTAGCCTTCAGTTCTCTATAGATACTAGTTCGTGCCTCGCCTTCTTCCCTTCTCTGATCAACCCTTGCGCCGGTCTCTCCCCATCAGTTCCTTCTTCCTCTTTCTCCTTCTCCTTCTCCGTATTAGTTTCGTCTCCCGGTTATCGTAGCGAACCACAGTTACTCCTGTCTACCACCCCTTCTTTCTTGTTCCCTCTACCACACTGTCTCTTCAATCTCTCCCTCCCTCCCTTCCTCCCTGCCTCCTGTGTCACCACTCCTGCACCTCCGCTACTACGCTTCCACTCACACTCCTTGCCTCCTATGTTACAGGCTTTTCCCCTCGCCCTTTGTGAGTTCTAGTGCTTCTCCCTTTGTAGGCAACTTCTCCTCCCTTTCGTGATTGTCCTTTTTCTTTCATATATCAGGTGGTCGTGTGGTGTTTTCTTGATATATTCTTTCCCCCATTATCCTCTTTTTTTTTTAGGTTTTCCGCCATCCCTTACCTGTCTCTCTCTCTCTCTCTCTCTCTCTCTCTCTCTCTCTCTCTCTCTCTCTCTCTCTCTCTCTCTCTCTCTCTCTCTCTCTCTCTCTCTCTCTCTCTCTCTCTCTCTCTCTCTCTCTCTCTCTCTCTCTCTCTCTATATATATATATATATATATATATATATATATATATATATATATATATATATATATATATATATATATATATATATATATATGTATATGTATGGAGGACATGTTTTACATATACGTAACATCATACACACATATACACTGCCATACTCTCACACCAAATTTCAACGAACGCGACCCAAGAAGAAAACACTTTTTTTTTTTTTTTAGCAATTCACTGAACTTGGAATTTTTTTTTTTTTTTTTTACATGATAAGAGTAAACAGAAAGAAAAGACGAATGAGGAATTTTGCTTTTTCCATGAAGTAAACCTTTGCTTCTTAACAGTTTACGTAGGTCAGAATTTTGTCTTTAAAAACTCAAGATTGAAAGCACATAAACATGATATTTTTATTGGTGGTGATGGTGATGTTGATGGTGCTAGGGCTTTATATGGATAGCGTTCTAATTGATTCTTACGTGAATGTCCATGGGTGTGATTGTGAAAGTGCGTGTGTGATTTCGTGGGAGTGTACGTGCGTTTTTGAGTGGATGTGGGGTGTGGGTGTGGATGGGTGGGTGGATGATTATGGAAGTTTTTTCTCTTCAAACTGCCCTTCTTTTAGTCCTGCCTTTCGAATAGAATGTCTCATAAAAGAATATGAAGGAATAACGAGCAACATTATATCAGTTGATCTTTACGAGGATAAGCTATATTATTTTATCTACTAAAGTGTAATGTACGAGAAAGCGACCACACTAAGAAAAGTTTGCTTAAATTGACAACACTACGTAAGGATAGTTAGACGAAAAAAAAAATGTAATATAGAAAATGAGACAGTGGATGGGAAGGAAAGTCGGGACGTAAATGGAGTGAAAAAGTGATCGGTGGATAAATGAAGAAAATGTGCTTAGAAAAATAAATCGTAATGTAGGGTTAGTTAGACGAAAGAGCACGGTGAGGTAAAAAAAAGAAAGACAGTGACAAGGGAAAGATAGACGGGGGAATGAATGGAGTGCGAGGGTGATCGGTGGTGACCTAGATCGAGCAACATCGACAAAACCAAGGAAACCAGAGTCAACACCCGAACTTATGAAACAATTCTTTTTCCCCTTCCCAGAAGTTGTTTCCGTTGGCATACACTCCCTATGCATGGTTGGTCTTGGCAGATAATTTTTCTTTTCTTATTATTATTACAACGAGGGATGAGAAAGATTGGAAAGTCGAGTTTTTATCTAATCACAGGTGAAATAATAGTGAGGTGTAAGCGTGGTTATTAGTTTTGGAAGATATTGCTTAACTTATTGCAGCAAAGATGAAAAATATTGATATTGATTGACTTTTTCGTAGACATTTTCATGTAAGTGCCCTGAATAGTTATGGAGAATTGCCAGTGTCCGTAGACAAAAGTTGGAAAAATTAAGTCTCTCTCTCTCTCTCTCTCTCTCTCTCTCTCTCTCTCTCTCTCTCTCTCTCTCTCTCTCTCTCTCTCTCTCTCTCTCTCTCTCTCTCTCTCTCTCTCTCTCTCTCTGATTCTAAATAAGGTGAAAGTGAGTAGAGGGCTTTTTTTTTAAGTATAAACAAATAAATGCTGCAAAGATATTTGAATTACTCAGTCATTCCAAATA
>NC_059301.1:27113249-27145749 GCF_017591435.1 Portunus trituberculatus | reverse complement strand
TGGTGTTTATTACTTACTCATGTTCTATGCTCCTCCAGATGTTTGTGCGTCTGTTTGTTGACGAGAACCTTGACCGCATGGTCCCCATCAGCAAACAGCCTAAAGAAAAGATTCAAGCCATCATTGACGCTTGTGCTAGACAATTCCCAGAGTTTGCCGAGCGCACCCGGAAGAGAATCCGTACTTACCTCAAAAGCTGCAGGAGGAACAAGAGGACCCGAGATTCTAATGGGTGGGAAACAGTAAGTTGAACAGAGAAGAGTGAAGTGTCTATACATAACACTAGGCCCAAGTGCCAGTGAATCATCATCTACTTTCTTGTCATGTCTCACTGGCTAGAACTTCTCGTGCTAAATATTTTGAAGTCCACATGATAGTATGTGTTGCTATTAATGATAAGGTAAATATCTAGAAAAGTCCTTCCTCCCTATCATCACCAATCCCTTCCCCATGAACATCAAACTTAGGGACCTTGAGGGAAAACAAGGTCTTTGGATGGGGAAAGCTAAAATAGACCATTTTTGGCAATTAAAAAATCTAAGGGATAAATGGCATTAATTTACCCAGAAAGAAAAAAAAATTTTTGGCCAAATATTTACCTTTCTAGATTAGCCAGGGGGGCTGCACCCCCTGGACCCTCCTCTTCACTAGCTGGGGAAGCTGCTCCCCACTGGACTCCCCTCTAGACTAGCTTGGGGGGCTGCATCCCACCCCCTGGACTGCCCCCTGGTTTCTAACAAAACCTAACCTAAGCTAATTTTAACCTATATACAAAATGTAGTGAAGCATTAGGAATGCTGCTCACCAATAGCAGCATGCTCACCACAGCCACTCCTTTCTAACAGGCTAACAGGGTGCTGCTGTGCTGCACCCTTTCAGGGAAATCACAACATTGGAAGCAAAATGAACTTATGATGCACGCACAGTCGAACTCTTGCGTTTCTAGTTTAGAGAGATAAAAAAATTTTAAAAACTTAACTCGCAGTCCGAGCAGTGGACAGGCTGGGCATCCATGGTAAAAACAATTTACCCACTGGTGCTTCTGGTAGAAGCCGAATGCTGATGTGTTTCACCCTCTCTTAGGAAAAAAAGTGCAATACTGTTACAATTAATTCTTAGCATGGCAGGCTCTCATTGGATGTCCTATAGACGAAGGTCTAAGATTGGTTTTGCCCTGATATGTCATTAACTAACTATCGGCATGAGTGGCTCTCATTGGACATCTGTGACACTTGATTTATAGACACCACAAATCCCACAATTGCAATGCCCTACTAATGTAAACAGCTACAAGAAAAAGAAGAATAGGAAGACTGCGAAATACCACTCACTGGACTCAATTTCTCACGCGACTCTGAGTTTTCCAAAAAATCTGTATAAGCCATTAAAAGGCTTGCGCTAGAAAAAAAAGTTATAAACATTAAGTAAAGTGAATATATTGACACTATATACATGTAGTAGTTTTATATGCTACTAAGAAAGACCAATTCTAAACATTAACCAATAATAACACTGTCAGTGTTTCTTGAAAATTAATGAGCTTCCTTTAGATGTGTCACATTTACCAGTTTAATTTGGTTAGGTTTAGGAAGTTAGCAAAATAACAACATAGTGATTTGCACATAAAGTGATGGCAGATTATTTTATTTTGTACACAAATTATTTCACACAAAAATCATTCACCTCAAATAAGCAAAAGCTGCAAAATTTCAAGAGTCTATTCCACTTCCCACTAGGCTACATATTAGCTACATATTGCTATGTTAGACTGTGGCAGGCTACATGAGGTTATGCAAACTTATGTGAGGTAAGTTATAAGGATGGATGCTTAATTGGAACAGTAACAATACAAGAAATAGAAAATAGAATGTGTAATTAAATAAAGTAAGACAAACACGAACAAATAAACCATTGGCATATTTACCTGATAATAATTACTACTAACCTCATTTCTCTCATACTTGTCTGCCATTCTCCTAGCAACATAAAAAAAAATAAATACAGTAAAAGAAAAGTTTTGTTAATCATATAATCAATCACACGCAGAAAAGAAAAAACGAACTTAAAAAAAAAAAAGCTTTTATCGCCTTCCTTCCCCTCTTAATCGTTTTGTCTCTGGCTTTCAACACTATATTCACCTCAAAATGCACAGGTGTTCTAGGCAGGGATGTGGAGCACCTCATTATTCAAGTGAAGGAAACACTTAGAAAAACAACACAACACAAGACAAATTCTTAACAACACACGAGCAATGTGATTGTGTTTGCATTCCCAGATAGTATTAAAAGGTGCGAGAATAAAAGTATGGTCCATACCATAGACTCTGTAACTTTATAAGTCCATGTGCATTAATCGTGGAGGTGTAGTGTACATACAGAATTTGATAAGGCTTGGTAAAAAACTAAAGTCATGCTTTTTTCTGTTTTGAGACTTTGCTCACCTAATATTTTGGCAGTTTTGCCAACACACTTGACGTCAAGTATCTGGAGTCTATGGCCTTACTAACACAATTATTATCCCAACTCAGATACCTTTCTCTAAGTATATGTTTTCTCTACAGCCATCTCGCCCAACACCACCTCACCTCACCAGCATTCAAGCTGAGCAAATTCTAGCAACTGCTTGTGAAAATGAGGCTCAAAATGCCAAAAGAATGAGGCTTGGTTTGGAACCCATTGCCCAACCAAACCCACTCAACCCTCAACCTCCCTCACAAGTGAGTATCATTATCTTCCACATAAATGAGTTCACAGTGCGAGTATGCAAGCTTCCATCTTGGAATATATAAATCTTTTAATAGTACAATGTAGTGAATACTCCTTGCTTTCAGCTATTCCAATAATTGTTCCATGGCAGTAACTCTCTCTCTCTCTCTCTCTCTCTCTCTCTCTCTCTCTCTCTCTCTCTCTCTCTCTCTCTCTCTCTCTCTCTCTCTCTCTCTCTCTCTCTCTCTCTATATATATATATATATATATATATATATATATATATATATATATATATATATATATATATACATACATACTTGATGCTACCAAAATTTGGACCCCAAGATTCAAAATATGCATGCTTGAGACTATTTTGAAGGAAGGAACTTAACCCTTACAGAACCAAAAATTCTTGGCAAACTGCCATCTGATGACAAAGGTCAACATGTATAAACATGAAACCTGTTTATCAAAAATGAAAAATAATGAAAAATTTGTGTCTATACTTTCTATATTTGAGTTCTTTAGTTATCTTTAGGTACCTGTTGTTTATAGCTTTTAATTTCATACTTTCCAGATTTAGACAATGGTTAAGAAATGTCAAGTATTAAAGATAATTTTCTCAAACCATTTCTTTTATGTTTCAGGTTGGTTCAGACAAGCCTTTGTCCCTGGTTGATGCTGTAATCAAGACTGAGTCCAATGCCCCCCATGTTTCTGCCCTAGCCAAAGCCTTAGAGCGGCCACTCGCTGATTCTAAAGTTATGAATGGCTCCTCCATGTACCAAGCATCATTCCAACAGAGCTTTCAGAAGGTGACCACATTAACAGGGTCCACTGTACACACCCAGCCAGGCCTCACTCCTCTCCTGGCCACTACCTCTGCACCAATGATAGCCAATGGTGAGTGTTCATACTGATGCATATGATCATAGAAAAGTCTTGTTAAATATTTCAATATTGTCCATGTAACTATCATTGTAAAGCAAATTTAGATGGAAATATACTACATAAAATCAAATTATAGCCTGTTCTTTGGTAGTAGATATAACAGTAGTGACTTTAGAACAATTGTGACTGTAGTAGTTAAGCTAATATTGGTGTCATTATTCACAAGAAAATTTCACTGTCTTGCATTAATGATTGTATTTATTGCAAAGTCCTTTGGAAAATTCTCCTAATATTTCCTTCTTTCTTTCAGGACCAACAGACCTGAGTGTCAAGGGGACCTCCAAGCCCACTCGACCCTCACTCAATGCTGTGGAGGTGGCAGCTGTCCGGCAGCTTATTACTGGATATCGAGAATCTGCTGCCTTCCTATTGAGGTCAGCTGATGAGCTGGAAAATTTACTAATTCACCAGCAGAGTCCGTAGTGTATAACTGAAGTAAATGTATAAATGTGAAGTTTACACTGTGTGCATACATTGGATGGTGTATATGTGACATTGCTGGTGTTAATGGTTGTCTTAATGCTGCTCACTTTTAAGATGTATATGGTACAATTTCAGTGTTTTATGAAATATAGCTGTAGTGAATATATTTATTTACAGATCTAAACCTATTCTTTTTGTTTTTGTTACTCCAGTTAGTAAGAAAAGAGCATGAATGTGAAAATATTGGTGCTGTCCTTCATGTCCAGTCACTGCATAAGTGAAAAATGCTGATATTTTTTTTTTTCTGCTTTGAATTTTGTACTGTAAATGTTGAATATTTATTTTCCTTATGATATGGAAAATCCCAATACTTAAAACTTCTTTATAGAAAATTTTCTAGTTTACTATGGAAGTGCCTCTTCACCATAGAACAGTTTTCTTCAGGGGAGGTGCTCAGGTAACAGTGTACATTTGTCTCATGAGTAGGTGATGTCATAAGCTGGCTAATAGATTGTGCTATCTTCTCATTAAGCTGTTGTTAATTTACTGTACACTTATCTGTACATAGGAAAGGATGTATTCTTTTTGCAGCACCAACCTTTGATAGTGTTCCTGCACCATCTCTGCACCAAGGGATAGTTGCAGTACACATTTAGAGTGATATTTTCTGCTGCCTATTTTACATTCTTTTGTACAGAGTGTTTCTAGCCTGTGTAGGAAGGATATTCTAGCAGAGTACTAGTAAAAGCAAAACAGACTATGGCTGATGCTGTTTTGTAGTCTGGCAGCCGTGACATCACCTGCCATAACTCAAACAATGCAGAAAGACAGTGAATATTCTTTCTGCATCAGGGGTATTATTGACCTTTGTTATTGTTAATTTTCCTTTCAATAGTGGGCAGTGAAAAAATAATGCTCTAAATGCACACTGCATGGAGAAAATGTAGAATGATAACAAAGGTTCCTGCTTCAGAAGACTATTCACTGCCTTTATATAAATAAAACAAGTAAGTGTTACTGCAAGCACAGAGAAAAACACTTGCCACCTCATTCATGTCATTGGACCTGAATGTGTCTCCTGAAAAAAACTCCACATGTACATTGTAGTGGGATTTTGCCTAGATGACAGAAAGCAATGGTAAGGATAGTAAATAGAGGATTTCATAATACTGTGTAGCTTTTCTGATATTGTGGGGTAATACAAAACAAATAAAGTTAACCCCCATGTGTTATATACATAAAGTAAATCAGTGGCAAGAAGAGCTTATCATGTACTGTACTTCAATCAAGCCTGCTGCTTCACCTTCCTTGGTCATGTGTAGGAACAATGGTCATTTCGTTAGGAAGTAATTCTGATACTAAGTTTTTTTTTATTTTTCATCATAACCTTCTTTGATTTATCAAAAATAATGGAAATTGTATTTTGATTTCATAATATTTATATTTTAGGTAACAGCTCAAACAAAACTCAGAAAAGTTATATACTTTTTTTTTTCCCTCCATGTATTATATGGAAGATTACTTTCCAGTTTTATGTTGATAATTATTGTCTATATTATTAATGTATATGTATAGTTGTATATAGGTAGAGCCAATTAAATTATTGGAAATATATTATGTCCAGTGTAGGGTGTGTATGTATGCCATAGACTGTTGTGAAATGTTATGGAGATTTGGGCATCCACCATTGTCAAGTTTGTTCTCCAGGAAATTGCTCCTAGTTAAAATGTAGGAAATTTTGAGGGCCTTCATAGTTTGGTTTTATAAAAAAGAAATTTATTTGGTCTGGTTTCATTGTAATACATTATATTGATTTGCACTTGCTAACTCCAGCATATCAGCAGCAAATCATGTTTAACATTTGACTGATGAGTTTCTTGTATGAAAGGTTTTCAGAATACAAAATATCAGCATCGGAGGGTAGCTCTCTGAAATATAAAGTGAATAGGTATTCAAAATATATGCTATTTATTTTAAAATTTTCTTCTTGATTACTAATTGTGACTGTTTGATGTGGAGGTTTGTGCAATCTGTGTTTTCCTTATATACTATCTGATTGTATATTTTTTGTATGGGAAAAAGAAACATTCATGTCCTGGATAAGAATTTGTAACATACTGTTTTTATTTATTGTTAAGTAGTTATACAGAAACATATTGTGTATACAGTAGGCATTATTCACTAATGCATTTATAAGAATGATTCAGTACTTCTTCAGGTTAATGAAAACCTCTTGTTTTCTAGTCATGGTATACTCCTCATAAATTGTATTTCACACTGAGAGATGTACCTTTCATTGTAAAGATGTACATACAAACATGCATGTGTAATTCCATTATACATCAAAGTTATATGTACATATTATTTTTCTTATCAACTCATTTTGACAATCATTGGCTTAAATAGTAGTGTATGGGAAAAGTTAGACCTCTCATATTTTTTAAAAGTCTGAATGCACTACTAGAAAATTAATGAAAACTATTCACTTGGGGGATTTTCATTAACAGTGCAATGCAATTATTATTATCCAACACCCACAGTTCAGTGTTATGTTTAAAGGGTATATACAGGCTTCAGATGTTAACTTTGGGAGTCTTTTCATGTGTTGATAGTGAACTCCAATATACCAAAGAGAAGAGATATGTTTGATCTCATACATTTATGATAGTTATTTTTTCTACTGTTGTTTTGGACAGTGGTGTATTAATTTATTTGTGTTATTTTGAAAATATATGGAGTATAGAAATATATATTATTTGGATATTTCATTTATTCTTTAACCTTGTAGATATTAATTGATTTATTATCAAGACTTATTACTTCTTACTATGATTTTCATGAGTATTATTTTATTACGTTATTATTTCAGTGGACATAAGTGATGCTTAAAGCTTAAACGAATAAAAAAGTGACTTGTTAATTTTTCACTACTATTACTTAGGTCAAGAAGCTAAGTTATGATGATTTTGGACCCACATGGTAGTAAACTAGCAGCAATATTACCTGCTTTATTCCCACAATGATTTGCATAATAGTTTCCAGTAATGCTAATTGCCACTGAAGTTATTTCATATTGTATAATGAAATTACAAAATTAATGAATAGTACACATTTCTTTTTTACAAAAAGATCAATCTAACAGTTGGGAGATGGACCTATATAATTTATATATTTACTTATTTTCATTTTATAATTTGGTAACTGGCTGCGGTCCTAACACGGCATGTCCAGCTTGATTATACATGTGGGCTGTTCTCAAGCCAATTTATGAATGAGAAAAAAAAATCGCTTGCCCAGAAGTAGATCCATCAAGCCAACCCATGTGCCACTGTATGAGACAAAGATTGTTACAAATGGAAATATTATCTTTGTACTGAAAAAAAAGAAAATAAATGTAATTGTTAGATGGAATTTCCTTCAACAGTTATCTTAAGAAATAAAAGCATCAATACACTGTAGGTTACATTGTTCAACACCAGAACTTCGCACTTCTCTGTATCATCGGAACCGTGACTGCTATCACATAACTGTCAAAAGCTGGAAGTTCCAAAGAGTGAAAAGCAGAAGTAAAAAGGGCACAGTCCCGGGTCAGGTCCAAGGTGAAACCCTGATGGAAGCGCTGGGAAGGACGTAGGGGAGCGAAGTCTCCCTACACCCCATCAACAACAACAAAACACGAGACAGATTTTTTTTTCTTTTTTTTATGCAAGAGGTAAACTTGCTAAGGGCAAAAACAAACATTAAAAGAAAAGGCTCACTTGAATGCAAGCTCCCTAAAAGAATAGTAAAGAATTAGCTGAAAGTCCAAGACAAATATCTTAGAAATACAGAAGCAGGAGTTCCAAAGTTTATGAGAGAAAGGTATGAGGGAGAATACTGATTAACTCTTGTATAAGACAGCAGGACCGCGTAGTGTAGTGGTTAGCACGCTTGGCTCAAAACCGAGAGGTTCCAGGTTCAAGTCCCGTTCCAAAGTTTACGAAAGAAAGGTATGAGGGAGAATACTGATTAACTCTTGTATAAGACAGCAGGACCGCGTAGTGTAGTGGTTAGCACGCTCGGCTCACAACCGAGAGGTTCCAGGTTCAAGTCCCGGGAAGCGGCGAGGCAAATAGGCAAGCCTCTTAATGTGTAGCCCCTGTTCACCTAGCAGTATATAGGTATGGGGTGTAACTCGAGGGGTTGTGGCCTCGCTTTCCCGGTGCATGGAGTGTGTTGTGGTCTCAGTCCGGTATATGAGTTCTGATATCGTTCCATAATGGGAAGGGCTGGCTGGGTGACCAGCCTGTCTCCCTCATTATGATTTATAAATCTTAATGCTTTATTTAGCACTGATTGCAATTACTTTTTATTTGTTACTGCCGCTGAACATAAGGGAATTTGAGGGTATTCTAAATTTGGTATGAGTTGTGTTTTTATCAATAACGTTTTTAATTTTGGTGTTGAACCAGTAAATCTTCTCAATTTACTTAGTACAGCATTCCCTTTATTTTTCAAGATAGTACAGTGTCCTCCTATACCAGTATGTTTTAAATTAAGGCCCAGAAACTTTCATTCCTTACTGATATTTATTTCTTTATTATTTATTATAATTGGATTAGTTTTATATTGTGTAATTGGGATAATTTTGAATTTCTTTTCACTGGTTTTAATTTTCCACATCTTTTCATATCTGTTGATCTGATTTATTTTGCGCTCTACTTTTAGTTACATCATTGACTTTGATTTACTTTGCAAAGTTATTACTTGGGTAATGTCGTCAGTAGATATTGTTATTAGGCATCCAAGACTAGCTTGAGGTAGATCATTTGTATATAAAGTATACAAGGTGGGCGACAATACACTATCTTGAGGAACTCCGCTCAATAAATTTATGATGTTACTATTGTCTTTTCCTATCTGTATTTTTGTTGTTCTATTATTTAAGAAATTACACAATGTTTTCTCAAGTATTAATGGCAGTCCAAGTTGTAGCAATTTATATTTAAGGCCATTGTGCCATACTTTATCGAAAGCTTTCGCAACGTCACGTACATGTACTTGTATTTGTACTTGTACATGTACTTGTTCTTTGTTTGCAAGTGCATTTGCCACAGTTTCGTATGTTGTTGTAATAGCAGTATGAGTTCCTTGTATGGCCTGAAACCATGCTGTCGATCTTTAATTACATTATTTTCTGAGAGAAGTGTTGTAAGCCTTGCTAGAATTATCCTTTCATAAAGTTTTCCCGGAACTTCAAGCAGAAAAATTGGTCTATAGTTTATTGGATTGATGGGTGATTTATCTTGTTTTGGTATGAATTCAATTATTGCATTTTTGAAAATTAGAGGAAAATAACCAGTACTATAACACGCATTGTATATATTTTTTAGTTGTTCTATTGCATTATTAGTGCAATTTTCAAACATTACTTTACTTATTTTTTGATACTCCAGGAGCTTTATTTTTAATTCTCTTTATGATTCCTCTAATTTCCTCAGTTGTTACTTTCCTAGTATGAACGTTTTGATTATCAAGTCTGCTCATGTCAACTCTCTGAAAAAATCCAGTCCTGTCAACATTTTCATTCATATATGAATCTATATGATTTGACTGCTGGATGTCATAATTTTGCTCTTCCTCTACTGTGATTTTGAAAATCTCTTTCCATTTCTTTTCAAATAAATCACATTTCTCTTTATCAGTATAATATTTGTTTCCCTCTGAATCTTTCATGTAACTAGTATAAGTCTTGTTACTACCTTTTAGTGTTTTTATTTTCCTCCAAAACTCTTTACTGTCTTTGCTATAATCTATTACATTTTTAATCTATTCTTCCCAATTTTTATTTTGTGATTCCTTGCATTTCTCTCTTAGTTCTGCTCTTATCCTTATATATTCTCTGTAGTTATTATAAGTCCATCCATTTTCTAAGTCAGCTATTTTATACTCACTAAATTGTCTCTCTAAATTTATTATTTCATCAGTGTATTTTAATTGACTTATTCGTTAAAAGTTACTTTTAGGAATTGCTTTATCCATTGCTTTACTGATTGATTTTATCCATTTATTCATTTCATCTTCCAGTATGTCTGTATTGCTTTGATTCAAATTAGTTATAGTAATTTCATCCCGTTGTCCCGTGATTATTATAAAGTGTGGCTGTCAGGGTTTAGATGCGTCTTCTGCGCATGCGCGCCCTAGGAGTAGACGACGCCGCGGCCTGCTGTGGTAGTGTAGCATGGAAGCATCCAACGGAATTATGGAGAAGGTATGTGTGCTTAGTGTATACATTTACGAGTGTTGTATATTCAATAAAGAATATTGTGTGTTGAGGAAAGTACGTTGTCCCGTGATTATAATAGTGTGGTTGTCAGGGTTTAGATGCGTCTTCTGCGCATGCGCGCCCCGGAAGTAGACGACGCCCAAGGAATATACAGATAATTCTTGACGATGCCGTGGCCTGCTGTGACAGTGTGGCATGGAAGCATCCAACGGGGTTATGGAGAAGGTATGTGTGCTTAGTGTATACATTTACGAGTGTTGTATATTCAATAAACAATATTGTGTGTTGAGAAAAGTACGAGGCTCTAATTTTTTTACTGACACATTTCAAGGCTCAAGTTTTGTACATTATTGAAAAATGACCTACATTAACAGTTTTGATTCACACACTATTTTTGGCCACCCATATGATACAGAGTGTGATATCTTTACTTCATAATTATCTTTTTCTTACCACGGGACACCATGGTGGTGTGTGTTTCTTTGGTCAGTTGGTGTATCGGTGTGTATGGGGCTGAAATCCACGCCAGCACTAGCATAGCCATTAGTTGTCACTGTGATTGTGAGTAGCGCACTATTAGTAGTCTTCTATTACCTTATCGAATATTTGAAACCCTCTCTGACGGCTCGTACTGCCTCTGCCTCACACACTACCTTACTCACTATAAGTATAAGAACATGATTGTCAGCCTGGTCTTTCACTCTTTTTGTAAATAAATACGGTGAATTCCACGCTTCTTTTGGTGGTGAGGAGAAAGGAATGGGTCGCGGTGTACCAGGTAATGTGCCATTGAGAAGTGGTCAGTATTAAGACACACACACACACACACACACACACACACACACACACACACACACACACACGCCCGGTAGCTCAGTGGTTAGAGCGCTGGCTTCACAAGCCAGATGACCGGGGTTCTATTCCCCGGCCGGGTGGAGATATTTGGGTGTCTCCCCTTTCACGTGTAGCCCTGTTCATCTAGCAGTGAGTAGGTACGGGATGTAAATCGAGGAGTTGTGACCTTGTTGTCCCGGCGTGTGGTGTGTGCCTGGTCTCAGGCCTATCCGAAGATCGGAAATAATGAGCTCTGAGCTCGTTCCGTAGGGTAACGTCTGGCTGTCTCGTCAGAGACTGCAGCAGATCAAACAGTAAATTACACACACACACACACACACACACAGTGACGATCGAGTCAGTTCAATGACAGTTAAGTGTTACTCGCAGTCTAGTGTCCTGCAGGTGTTCATGCAAGACTTGGCATGGAAAGAAACACAGCCGCCCCATTTTTTATATATACTGTACATTTACTACTTATAATTACTTGTACTATCACCTCTAGGAGTGGCCATAGAAACTCTTGTTATGGCAAGTACAATACTACTTATGTGTGTGTGTGTGTGTGTGTGTGTGTGTGTGTGTGTGTGTGTGTGTAATATTGGAAAAAAAGTAGTTTATGGGAGGATGACAACCAGTTGCTATTCACATGTTTTTATTGAAGAAAAGAATCTTATGTTCTCTTCCTTAAGGCTCATAGCAAGACAGTTAAGTAGCCTTTTAAAAACCCTTATCTTAAGAATTGATAGTGGCTGTAGATCCTTTACTATCATCCTGACTACCATTTTATCCAGCTGTCTTTTTTTTTTTTTTTTCCTCTGAGTCTTTATTATAGAACCATGTTCTTGTTATTGTTTTCATCAGTGTAGGCTGCACTGTGGAACGGTTTCACAATAATTTTCTTCCTTAATTCCGCATATTAGATTGAATGTTTTATGCGGAAGTGCTTGATGAGGTTGGAATTAAGTATAGTGCTTCCATTGAACTTAAAAGTGACTTTGCAGACTAAGCAAACTACCTGGTAGGGAGATGACAGCTCCATATTATCCCTTATGGGAGCATTTCTTCCATGCTTGTCCATCATACTCTAGGAACTAATTTTTGGATATTTAAAAGGTAACTTTTGTACTTAAATGGAAAACTAATTCGAGACAGACACCTTTCAGATGTTCTATACAAACACTTATTTTTCTTAAATAAAATTTGGCCACTATAAAGTAGAAGGATTGTAATAAAGCAATGTTATAAGTAATTATATAATATTGGAAAACTGGTGTGCATACATCCACGGGAACGGCTTTTAAATGACTGAACCACAGCTGCTTGTATGCCTTACCTCATATTGCGCACACACACTCAGTGGTAGCTTGAAATACAAGTTGGCTGAAATATGAGATTCTTTTAGATACGAGCTACGATTTGATCATTTCATTATTTTGATATATGAGTCATGCTTGGGGATTATGCCGGTATAGTCGGCGGCTCGACGCATCGGTCCAGCCTCAGCCGAGTTAGTATCTACCTGTTTCCCGTGGATCTCATACACTGATTGCTATTTCATCATTTTCACACTATTAAGGTGGAAATTCGATGACTCGATATCAATATCGGTTTTTTGGCTCTCCCATTCCTATTTTTTCACTGAATTCAATAATATTTATACACAAGGTGTACGTTTATGGTGTACATCTTCAGTGTTAATTTGGTACAGAAATGTGGCATAGTTTTTTTTCAATAAATATTTTTTCGGCGATAAGAAAATAATTCAAAATACCATTATAAAATCAAAACTAATAACAGTGTGGCAATTTCCTCTTAACCACATATAATATACATAACAACAAATAAATGTCAGCATCGGCATACACATAACCTATGTTATAAAAATTTCATTACACGCCAAATTGTTACCTTTTTTTCATAAAAAATTTGAGTTTATAAGCCTGTTGTAAATTTATTTGAGTGAGTTCATGCATTATCATGCTGGCATTTGTTAAGATGAGGTTGTTGATCATTTTGCTGCAAAAGTTTTGAAATTGACCAATTACTGAAAAAGTTATTCAACAATATATGCTGAAAAACTGAAAGTCGAGAAAACGCATTTTTCTGTGAACATCTTCAAAACCCCACATAACTCACTCCAATATGTACCAAACTCAGATATGTACTTACATAATCCCTTGACAACTGTTTGGAGGCTGGTAGTGGCTGTTTAGATAGTTTCAGGCCATGTTACATCATGGGAATGTCGTCTATATAGCCTCTCTGAATGGTGAGCTCTCACTTGCCTGTCAGCCTTACAGGCTCCTGGTCCCGTTATTATCATATTAGAATATATAACATATCACTGATAGGTTCTGAATGGTGAACAACACTGTCACATTTGTCACACCGAAGATTTATAGTACAATCAAACAAATAACTTGTCACTTTTGCGGTGATTCCGTTGCCACATTCACATTTCACCAAATTGAAAATTGTTTGCAGTCTTTGTAATGATATCACTAACAAGGCACTATCCTCACTAGTTTGGTGAACTTCACTCTCCTCTGGTGGCAGGAGACTATGCCTGTAGCTTGCAGCAGACACGTGAGGGTCGGGAGTGGCAGGGGTGGTGGCGGCGGAGGTGGAAGCCTCGCCAGTACTACCACCACGTGTCTCAGGCTCCTCACTTTCTTCTCTTTTCCACCTTTTCAAGGCTTTCTGGCGGGCTGTTTCAACCTGAGTCTTTCTTTTACCACTTACACGTGGCATTGTCACAATTTGGGGACTCAA
The DNA here is from genome assembly GCF_017591435.1 of Portunus trituberculatus. Taxonomy (NCBI): domain Eukaryota; kingdom Metazoa; phylum Arthropoda; class Malacostraca; order Decapoda; family Portunidae; genus Portunus; species Portunus trituberculatus. Next base: position 27,131,793 of record NC_059301.1, on the reverse strand, counting down.
CACGTGTAAAGTACGATCAACAGGTAGGCTGCAGGCACGCACACTTCCTAAGGCTGTATCAATCGGTACTGAGGATTTAGCATCTTCCTCACCCGCACTGCCTGATCCTAAACTGTCGTACAAGTACATCACGCAAAAAAAAAAAAAAAAAAAACAGCTCAAAAAAGGAAATAAATACAAGCAAAACAAAGACTAGAAGAAAAAGGGCGTGTGCGCTTGGGTATTTAAAGGGCCGGCCCTTTAAACCCGCCATTACCAGGTAAGCAGTGCGTTATGCGCCTGGCAACTTCGGCCATAGCTTCCCTCTCCAGAGACGAACCCAACTACCAAGTTTCCAATTTTTCAATTTTTTTGACCAAATTAACGAATTTCCCCCTTAACTGATCTTTTTTTTTTTGTCTAAAGAAAGTGCAGTTTTAATTCATGTTTAATGTTTGTATGAATGGTGCTTGCATCCTTTCCTCCCTTCCTCCTCTTCCTTTACTATTTACCACTATTAGCCGAAAACGTGTGTCTCCAAGATAAGAACACTAAATAAACTTTGGCTGTTGTTTCATATATTTGCATGCATTGTGTATGTAACTGAAAATGCAAAACAAATTTCTATCTCCGCCTACCTCCTCCACCGGTGCTTATCACGGAGGGGGGAGAGGGGGAAATGTAAACAAACCTCTACGCTGGCTATAGCGGTGCGGCCTCTATTCTCTCTCTCTCTCTCTCTCTCTCTCTCTCTCTCTTTCTCATTTATACCATGTGAGCTTTTTACGGGAGTTTATGGACTAAAGGGGATACTTTTTGGGGGTGTCTCCTATCTCAAAGCCCGCCCGCTAGGAAACCGTTGCCCCGAGTGAGGAAGCCTAACCTACACTCGGACCGTGGACAGGATTCGAACCCGTGCGCTTGGAGATTGTAGGACAGAAAGTAACAGGAAAAAAAGTAACACGAAAAAAAGTAACGGAAAAAAGTAACAAGACAAAAAGTAACAGGAAAAAAGTAACACCGAGATAAGGCACATGATAAGAACCTGCTTCAGCTGAGTAATTGAATGTTGCTGTTTCTGTTTCTGAGATTTCCTCAATTCAGAACAAGATTCGATTATTGTTTCAGAGTTTCAGAGACGAATTGTCTGCTTCAATTCCAGTTTCCAAGGCTTCCTCATCGAAGAACAAGATTCAGTGCAGCTACACACACAACCAGCAGCATGGAGATCACACAGAGCAACAAGGGCGGCAATAAAATTTGTTTCGAGGGATATATGTACACACGGTCGTGCACACGGAAGAAAAAAATCTGGTGGAAGTGTTCTGAGAAAGGAAATCGAGATTGTAGAGGAAGTCTCAGCACTACGCCCGACTTGGATCATCCAGAGCCAGGCCTACCCCACAACCACGCTGCTGACCACATCAACGTGACATACACAAAATGTCGTAACTTGATGAGGCAGCAGGCGGCCAGCTCCCTAGACAAGCCATCCCAGATATTTGCCCAGGCAGTGGCAAACCAAGACCATGCTGTGCAGAAGCGTTTTCCGTGTGAGGAGAACACCAAGCGATCCCTCAGATACCACAGGCGCACCCCACCAATGCCCGAACACCTGCACGACTTCACTTTGCCAGATGAGTGGAAGGATACACTGGGACCCAACCCTCAGCAATTCCTTCTTTACGACAATGGGCCAGAGGCAGTCAGTCGTATTATTGCCTTTGCCACATTAGAGGACCTGCGCCGTCTGTCAGCTGCAGAGACCATCTATATGGACGGTAACTTCAAGATGGCACCACCACAGTTTACTCAAGTGTACGTGATTAGAGTTCCATTTAAGACTATACATGTCTCCTGTGTCTATGCTCTATTACAGAATAAGACAAGAGCGGTGTATTCAGAGCTGTTTGATGTCGTTGTGGACCGTATCACGCAGTTGGGAATAAACCTTCATGTACAAACAGTTGTGACAGACTTTGAAGATGCCGTTTTGCGTGCAGTGAGTGCCAGCTTTGGTAGAGAAGTCGAGACAAAGTGCTGCTTCTACCATCTTACACAGTGTACCTGGCGTAAAATACAGCAGCTTGGTCTAAGAGATAATTACCACTCAGACTTGGAGTTCCGCCGGTTCTGCAGCATGTTGGATGGACTCGCCTTCCTGCCCACTGAGGAAGTGAAAGAAGGTATGGAGCACCTCAAGACCGTTACTCCTGCCGAGGCTACTGAACTGGTGGACTATTTTGACACGACCTACGTCTCAGGTAGCTACAGAAGTCAACAGCTGCAGAATTCCCAGGGCGTCAGGTTGCGTGTTGTACCCCCGATGTACCCCCCTGCTATCTGGAATGTACATGAGGCGACATTGTACGGCAACCCCCGTACCAACAACATTTGCGAGGGCTGGAACAATAAGTTCTCAAACTTAGTTGGACACCATCATCCCTCTGTATGGAAGTGCATACAGTGGTTCCAAAAAGAACACGCTACCGTGGACACGATGGTGCAGCAGGACCTGATTGGCAACACACCAAAACCAAGACATAAGAAAAACGCAATTCAATTGCAGAAACGGCTTCAACATCTTTGTCAGGACAGGGTGGAAGGAAGAAAATCCATCCCAGAATTTTTAGAAGGAATTGCTCACAATATACATATAACCCGGACAATACAGTAATACACATCTTGTATTTTAATGTTATTTTTTTTACTTTTTTATTCGTGTTTTCAAATACTAATTCATGTATATTGTCTTCAAGAATGACCACTGTTTTTTTTACTTTCATTTCGTTTTTAAATTTATTTATTGTTTTTAAACTTATCTTCAAGAATGACCACTGTTTTTTACTTTTTGATTCGTGTTTTTAAATCTATTTATTGTTTTTAAACTTATCTTCAATTGAGAATGACCTCTTTTTAATTTGTGGTTTTAAATTTATTTAATGTTTTTAATTTGTGTACATTATGGTCAAATTAACCACTGTTACTTTTTTTCCGTAATGAAATTAGTATTGTTACTTTTTTTCTTGATACTTTATTTCCTAGCAAAAACTGTTTCTTTTTTTCCGTTACTTTTTTTCCTGATACTTTCTTTCCGAGCACCGCGCTTGGAGACCCCTCAGACCCCATAGCATACATGGTTCTACTGTACCACGGCGGCCCCCGCCCCCCCCTCTCTCTCTCTTAAAACTTAATGTATGCAATGAGTAATGTTTACAGAATAGTTATCGAGCTCTTCTGTGGTTATTAGAGCAGCCAGACGCCAGTCTTCTGTGAGTGGCTATTTGTAAACTCCAGCTAATCTACAGTCCCAAGCAAGGAATATACGTACGTCCAAGGAGAAAGTTGTGGTGTGGGTGAAAGTTTGGAAGACAGCTGCGGTGCTGCCATCTGTTGGTAGCGAGCTTTCATAGAAAACATTTTCACGAGGAACTTAAGAAGATTTCTCTCATGCTCCCCCCACACCCCCACCCCCTATTTTTGCCTGCATTCTCTCGTGGTTATGAGTTTATAAGGCAAATAAAACATATATATATATATATATATATATATATATATATATATATATATATATATATATATATATATATATATATATATATATATATATACACTGCTGGTCAGAGCGGAAGGCGCAAAAGGGACAACAACTTCCACGCTGACCAAATTTCATTCATCCCTTCTTAACTCCTAAACATACGGCGGGATTCGCTGTATGTCGCTATCTGACAACTCTGCAGCTCTGCGTAGTTGTCAAAGTAGATGATACGTTTCCTTAGTCAACATTCATCTGTGGTTCGTGTGATTGCATTTGAATTTTCTTTCACCCTCCCTCACGGGCCCTTTTTGTGGATGCGTGAGCTTACCATTGTGCCTTGTTACTACCTAATATGGGACCTAGGAAACTAATTAGTAAGGCCCAAATCTCAGTCATTTGTGCCTCAGTGAGGGAGAATAAGTCAAATCAAGAAACTGCCGTGAACACTGGCAAAGGTCTCAGAATTGTTCAACGTTGGATCAAAATTTATTGTGAGGGAGGAAGAGATGCTTCGCCATCACCTTACAAGCCTGAAGGGCGTAAACGCAGTGAGAACCAGAGAACTCTGAACATTATTCGAAGACCGCTTTAGGCCAAGCCTCACATACACAGCAAGGAACTTTAGGCTAGGAACCCTCTGTGCTGGGTGGGGTGAGTGAAAGGAGTGTGCGGAGATATGTGAAAGGCGACATGGGATTACGGAGTTGCCGCGCACAGGTACCGCGCCTTCCACTCTGACCAGCGGTGTATATATATATATATATATATATATATATATATATATATATATATATATATATATATATATATATATATATATATATATATATATATATATATATATATATATATATATATATATATATATATATATATATATATATATATATATATATATATATATATATATATATATATATATATATATATATATATATATATATATATATATATATATATATATATATATATATATATATATATATATATATATATATATATATATATATATATATATATATATATATATATATATATATATATATATATATATATATATATATATATATATATATATATATATATATATATATATATATATATATATATATATATATATATATATATATATATATATATATATATATATATATATATATATATATATATATATATATATATATATATATATATATATATATATATATATATATATATATATATATATATATATATATATATATATATATATATATATATATATATATATATATATATATATATATATATATATATATATATATATATATATATATATATATATATATATATATATATATATATATATATATATATATATATATATATATATATATATATATATATATATATATATATATATATATATATATATATATATATATATATATATATATATATATATATATATATATATATATATATATATATATATATATATATATATATATATATATATATATATATATATATATATATATATATATATATATATATATATATATATATATATATATATATATATATATATATATATATATATATATATATATATATATATATATATATATATATATATATATATATATATATATATATATATATATATATATATATATATATATATATATATATATATATATATATATATATATATATATACAGTAAAGTCCCGGGTTACATCGGTCTCGAGTTACGTCAGTCCACTATAAGGCAATTAAAGATTTAAAAAATTGAAAATTTATAAATCGTAAAGTGCGGGATTTATTGTTATTGTTGGTGGTTGCCCGCCACACCGCCCGCCTCACGCTTGAATACAATAACACCCTGCCTCAGTTCTACCACACTGTCGCCCCTGGCAAAAGTGTTATCCTACTTCTGCGTTTACTGACTCAAGTTCTTAGTATCTTGCTCAATGGCACCAAAGAGAAAACTCCTTAGTGACAGCAGTGATGCTAAGGAAAGGAAAACCATTATGCTACATGAAAAAGAGGACATAATTAAAAGACATGAGAAGGGAGGTAGCAGCTGTGTGTGAGGGAGGGAAGAAGAAAATGGGAAGCCCGTTACCATGACAACGGGGAGGTTGACGACCTTGAGGGCTCGCACACCCATCACAACAATAACAACTCCGGAGCCTTCGCCTGGGCCACACGACACTCGCAGCTGACTTGCACCGTCTGCGCCTGTCTGCTGATCCCTATTGCCCTTTCCTATTGCATTTCCTGCCCCGCTGCCCACGCTTCTACTCCCACCGCACTGCACTACGCTCCCAGCTGTCCGCCCTGGGCGTCACAACATTCGACCTGCCCACCCTCCTGGCGGCCTCAGGCGTCCACCCCTCTCGGCAACCTGCAGTCCTTCGCGTTCGTGGCCCTAATCAACAACAAAACAAGCTTGTGTTTCATATTCTTACATAGTTGTAAATAATATAACAATATAACCTTTAACTTACCTGAATGACCATAAACAATGATTGGTTGAAAACTCGATAATATGCTTTGAAATGTACGGAAACTCGAGTTACGTACAAAATCGACTTACGTCATGTTTCAGGAACGTAACTCTGACGTAAACCGAGACCTTACTGTATATATATATATATATATATATATATATATATATATATATATATATATATATATATATATATATATATATATATATATATATATTTTCTGCCACCTCCGCCTGGGCCATACCATACTCAGTGCTCATTTGCATCGCCATCCTGACCCCTTCTGCTCTTGGTGTAGGACTACTCCTGAGACCATCAAACATTTCCTGCTACAATGCCCACGCTTCCACTCTCACCATACTGCACTACACTCCCTGCCCATCACAACATTGGACTTGCCCACCCACCTGGTGGCCTCAGGCATTCACCCCTCCTGGCAACCTGCTGTCCTAAGCCTTACTTGTGCCTTCTTGAGAAAGACTGGCCAGTTACTACGCCTGTGATACCCACACAGGACTACCCCAGGGCTCATAAGGATCCAACAGTTAAGGCCACGAAGATCTATGGATTCTTATGATCCCTGGGGTAGTCCTGTGTGGGTATCACAGGCGTGGTAGCTGGCCAGTCTTCCTCAAGAAGGCACAAGTAAGGCTTAGGACAGCACGTTGCCGGAAGGGGTGGATGCCTGAGGTCGCCAGGAGGGTAGGCAGGTCGAGTGTTGTGATGGCCAGGGTGGAGAGCCGGGAGCATAGTGCATTATGATGAGAATGGAAGTGTAGCCATTGAAGCAGGAAATGTTCAATGGTCTCAGGGGTAGTCCTACACCAAGGGCAGAAGGTGTCAGGAAATAGACGCAGGCGGTGCAAGTGAGCTCTGAGCATGGTATGACCCAGGCGTAGGCTGCTCTGGCTTGCGTCCCTTCCCGTGACTGACTGCCTGTTTGAATCTTGTAACGGCGCTCATCCTTCCCCGCTGATGAACCCCCCCATCTCTTACTACCTGTGACCCGTGCGTCATCTGTTAGAAGCTACACTCCCTAATCAATTCCTCCAGGCTGCCCATTGAACCTGTATATTCTTCTAGAATCCTTGGTCCCAAGTGAGGGTTGGGTATGGGGTAGGATAACGTCACGTGGAATGCACCCTCCTAGAGAAATGTACTTTATAAGAGTAATTTATTTATTTATATTATCTTTTATGTTTTATTATGTTCCTGTGCAATAATTATTATTTATAGATACCTTTTCTTACCTGAAAACAGAATTAGGGGTGCTCTTTTTGGAGAGGCTGGAATGGAATAATGGCATCTCAGTGCACTTCAGTGGGAGAAATTGTTTTGAGATATGAGCTATTTGAGATGCGAGCTCCGTCACGGAACAAATCAAACTCGTATCTCAAGGTACCACTGTATATATATATATATATATATATATATATATATATATATATATATATATATATATATATATATATATATATATATATATATATATACAGATTGTTGCAGCGGCACGGGGTGGTGGTAGTGAAGTTAGCGTTTGCAGCACTAGTATGTTGGCACCACTATTTAAGCGGGCCGCAACTTAATCTCTCGCTTTCTGCTGTCCCCCTCCCCCAAGTTCTTCCTGTGAGGACAGTTTAGTCCCTTCTCCTCCTCCCCGGTCAGTTAGCTGGTGGTTCGTCGTCTTGCTCCTGCTGTCTCTGGTCCTGTACCCCTTGTCATCGCACTGTGTCTTCTCCACCTTTCGTTTTCGTTATGTGTGACACCTTGTACTCGGTACTGTATTGTATTACATCCCAGTAAACTGAAGGAGTTGTGCTAATTGTTTCATGCCTCCTGCCTTTCTGAGTAAGTCTTTCGAGTCTGGTGAGCACTTGTGCCTCACTACTCCTCGCTAGTCACGGATCTTCGCAGGCATTATCCCTGTGTCTGTTGCCACCCCGTCCTGAGTTCTCCTGGGCTATCGCTGAGGTTGAATGAGTACCTGTCGCGGTTGTGGAAGCTGAGTAAGGACACGGGTGGCGTAACAATGGTGTCAGTGAGGACATCGTAACATTGGTGTCAGGGAAACGGCCAGTGTAACAGTGGTGTCAGGAGTTTTGGGATAAAGTTTGGCTAGTGAGGTAGCTGGGTACGTGTGAATAATGGCAGACTCAGATGCGAGAGGCAGTGAGAGTCCGGAAGACAGTGAGCCAGGTTTGAAAAGGCTGGAAAACTTGGTCGCTGGGTTGGTACAGGCAGTGAACAAAATGGCACAGGCAAGAAGTGAAATGAAACTGGAAATAAGGGAAAGTAAACAAGAAACGAGGGCAGTGATTGTGCTTATGGACAAAATGATAAGTGAAATGAAACAGGAAAGGAAAAGGAGACAGGCAACAAGTGCAGCGATGATGCGGCAGGACCTGACAGAAGAGTTCAAGGAGGAACTGGTGGCAGTGAGACAACAGTGCGAGGAACGCACTGAAGTCATTGAGAGCCAGATGGACGGCCGCCCGTGTCCTGTGGTGATGATCACTGGTGTGGTAAAGACCGTCGTCGGGAAAGAAGTAGTGGTAATGCAAGATCTCCCTGTGTCAGACCGGCAGCTGTGTGGCGTGACTGACCCGTGATGTCTACAATCATGGTGGTTTGCTTGAGGAGAAGCTACCAGTATTCGTGGCCGACATGAAGGAACCCTGTTTGTTGGGACTGGACTCTTTGGTTCAGAGTGCAGCATGTGCGGACCTTGGAAGGATGCACACGCAGGTACGTGGGGAAACAATACTGCTGATCCTTGAGAATGCTGCTGAACAGGTGGAGAACCCCGGACGAGTCCAAATGACGAGGACGAGAGGCTGGAGCTGCACTGCCGAGTTGTGAGGGAAGGTGAGGTTGCAGACGCCACTGGGACAGCCCATGGACGCCAAGCAGTGGCAAGCAGCTGCGGTGGTGAGGTGGACGGAGAGGCGGGTGAGGCAATCCCCGCTCTACCTCCAACGTGGTGGACTTGAAGGTATGTAGCTCCACCAAACTGACTCCTGAGCAGGTGGTGAAGTTGGAGAAGCGGCTGATGGAGCACGAGGACGTCTTCAGCCGAGATACCCAAGATCTTAGCTGCACGTTGCTGGTTCAGCACTCCAACACTGCAGACCATCCACTTATGAAGCAGCCACATCGCCGTGTCCCGTTGGCCAAGAGAGAAGAGATGAGGCTGCCTCTGGACCTGGCCACTGGACGACCACCTGGGAAGAGCTACCACAGACGGCGCCTGAGTTGGTAGAGGCGTTGCAGCAGCAGATAGAGGCCACGCAGTGACAAGTGTCGAATAATCTTCGTATCGCAGGGCAAGCCATTATCCGCTGGTATCAGCTGCGCGCCAGTGATGCCTAGTATACGGTGGGGTGCCGTGGCTGGCGGTACAATCCTTGCACGAAATGAGGCACCACTCCGAAGCTGCAGAGCTACTGGGAATGTGGAAAGGCCCGTACACCATTCTACAACGACTTTCGGCCGTCACCTACAAGCTGGGCAATGGCACAAGTAGGCGGCCGCGCATTGGCCACGTCGACCGGCTGTAGGTTGTTGTGGAGGAAGGACACTTCACGTGGGGCCAGCAAGGACCACCCTCGTCGCCAGACAGTGAAGTGGGGAGCGACAGCGAGGTGGAGGGTGAAGGTGAAATAGACAATGTTGCAGAGTGTGTTGTCGGCGTGCGGGAGGATTCAGAGAACGAAGTTGTGAGTGAACTGTTTGTATCTCGCCCCCCCAGAACGAGAAAAAGACTTCAGTGGTGGGATTATGTGTGTGACTGACGATGAATAGTCGAGACGACTATTTTGTCAGGGAAAGGGCAGTGTTGCAGCGGCGCAGGAGGGGGTTAGTGAAGTTAGCGTTTGCAGCACTAGTACGTTGGCACCACTGCAATGGGTTGCAGTAGTGGTGTGAGACGAGACCGGAAGTGAGCGACTGGATGCAGGTGGATAAGCCATCAGAGAATGGCTCATGGGTGAGCCAATCAGGACAGTGTGGCGCAAGGGGGGATATTTAAGTGGGCCGCAGCCAAGTAAACTGAAGGAGTTGTGCTAAGTGTTTCATGCCTCCTGCCTGTCGGAGTACCTGTCGCGGCTGTGGAAGTTGTGTAAGGACGTGGGGGCGGCGTAATATATATATATATATATATATATATATATATATATATATATATATATATATATATATATATATATATATATATATAGATAGATAGATAGATAGATAGATAGATAGATAGATAGATAGATTAATAAGGATGACTATAGCAACACAACAACCATCTACATATCACAAATAACTTTTTCTAGTCTTTCAATTTATATGCCAAAGTAATAGATTATATTATCACACACAATATGTTAATTTACAGACATTTTTGAACGATGTTATTCATAACTAATACAAATCATTCTGAGACTCATGAATTTTGAAACGATTTGACGGATTCATCAGAAGATTCTAGAATACAAGCACAGTAATCAGATTCGTCAGGCCTCTTTTGGGTAAGGATTCGAATCCAGTAATCGTCTCCCACAAGCCCTACCACTAGATACGATACTAGTATCCAGCAGAGTTATCAGGAGCAGCAATGACGGTGGTCCAACTGTAGTACAGAGTTACATACCAAATTTAGTAACATTACCACCAAATCCCTGTTGGCTACACTGCCTGCATGATGAGGGTCACAACAGGACAGGAAGGAGTCCCTGTATACTGGGTGGTGAGTCAACCTAAGGCGATGCAGCTCCTCACATTCCTGATGAGCAGCAAGGTTAAGTGGGAGACCGGAGTCCCACCACCACACCGAAGAATGGGAGGACACAGGGTTTAGATTTTCCTGCAGAGGTGTTGATTGAGGAGTATCAGCGTAAAGATTGACTTCGGCTCCATGGCGTAGAAAGTGTAGTGCAGTAGCTTCATTCCAGTCAAAGTTTGCTGAGGTAAGAGCAGCTCGTTGTTTAAGTGATGCATCGGAATAAGGACGAAAGCGACTTTGACTGAGCACCAACACCCGAGTCTGCTGGCTGATCTTCATAACGATGAAGAACTGTTGACCTGTGAATTATCGTACCCAGTTTTGTTATCTGTACTTGAGAAATCATTGACAACACACACAAACCTTCTGCAGTAGCGGCATAACCAATGAGTGCATTTGTCGCAGTCCATCCAGGAAATCCACAGTACTTAATTTGTTTGCATTTTTGTGCCAGAGCATCATCCAAGTGGAGTATCCTGTGGGAGGAAAGCACTTGTCAGTGGAAGTAATTCTGGCAATAAATTGGTGTATAAGTCCCAGAAGTGTTGATGAATAGTGTAATAGTACAGCAAGTCCTCGTTATACAGTACATATGCATTCCTGAAAACCTTACCTCAAATCAAAATTACTGTATACCGAACCCATTATAACATGTAATAATAGGGGATGTGTTCCAGCACGTCGAAAGTCACCCCTACAGACATGAAAATAGTCATATAAAAAAAAATGTAAAGTACTGCGCAAAAGAAATAAACATAAAATGTTTTTATTTACCTTTCACTCGCCACGTATTCTATCAGATGATGTCCTTCCCAAGGCTAAGGGACAGTTGGGATTTCAGCCCTTACTCATAATATCCACAAAAAACATGCCTTAAGGATTTCACTTGTGTTCAGTGGGAAACGCGGGAAGAGACTGATTGTTGTGGTGGCCGCGCGGCATGGTGGCGCCACGGTACGATGTAAACAAAACATGAGTGGATACCTTATCTGAATTTTTCTTACCGTAAAATGAATCGAGGTTAGTAATTACCAAACACCGTAACTGTGAATTTACCGGATAACGAATTACCCTATAAGGAGGACTTACTGTAATTCAAACCGTGCTACAGTGGAACCATGGGTGCTTTGGGGGCCTAGGCGTCTCCAAGCACAAGGGTCCGAATCCTGGCCTTAGTCGAAGTGTAAGTAGGGCTTCCTTACTCAGGGTAACGGCTCCCTAACGTGTGGGTTTTCAGACACAATGCCTCCTTTACTCTAAAATTCCCGTGAAAAGCCCATATGGTATGATATAAATAAATTTCTAAGAAGCAGGACCACATACTATCATCGTTGATGTCTGAACTCTCTGTAAATCAATGTACATTTATCAAGGAAAAAGAAAAATAGTGTAAAGTTACAATAGAAGCGTGCATTATTTTGAATGTCTTGTTCCCAAAATTATTTTTTTTTTTAAGTGTGACGACAATTTATTTCTTTCATTGGAAGGAAAGAAGAGGTTATTTATCAGTGCCTGTGATAAAAAGTTAACTTTGAAGTATGCAGATTTAATTAAACTTCGCAAGCTACAATGGCCTGATATACTGTAAGTTGAGAAACAAGATCTTTCCTTTAACACTTCTGCCTCTATTATCATCTAGCCACTCTAGTCCTTACTCTGGTGATTATAGAGAAACAATATCAACTATTGTAAGCTACACAATGGTTCTAGGGATAATGCCAGACATTATAAATCAGAGTGCATAAGTGTAAAATAAACTTCATGACACATCCCCCACCACCCTCTTGGACCTCTTCCCTCCAACTGTCCAACTCGCTCTTCCCCTTCACACACATACATGCATGGACATGGGCCGCATTCCAGAGCACAATACATAACCATCACGTAATTGTCTGTAAGCAAATAAAATCCACTAAAGCGGGAAAATTGTAGAACAACGGAGTTTGATGAAGTTTTTCTATGCTCCAACTCCGCACAAGCTCAGGAGCTAATACGCCTACCTCTCTTCCCCCTGGCAGGAAGTAAAATTTGATTGTTAAATCAATTCCATTCATCCTTATATAGTAATCCCTGAATCTCACAGGACTCTGTGACCTCTCTTTTCCCCTCCTTTAAGCTTCATTTCTTCTATGAACAATGTCTACAGCATCTATACTAGGATCGTAAAAAGAGCTCCTCTGCGATGCATAGGCGACCTCTGGCAGCTTTCTCAGGACATCCGTTTTGACTGGTGCCGCTCGCTATTGGCTGGTGACTCTTGCCTCACAAATTCCTGGGTAACTAAAGGCCCATCCACATTCAGACTTTTTTTTGCTGGGGAAACTATATATAGACGTATGAATGAAAGTCGGTAGCGTTTATATATATACAGTTTTTTATTTGGTAGTTCTCTCATCTGCCCTGCTGCTGGGAAGGAGTTAATTTGTGCAGCTTGAAAGGCAACAACAATAATTTATTTCCTCCTCTGTGGGGCGGCGTCCCCACTCCTCAGATTATTTCCATCGTACAACTCAACAGGTACATGCTGAGTATCCTTTTTTCTTTTTTCCTACATCCCTCTTGTGAATGTAACTAAGAAGAGCGAGCAAGAGCTCGAATGGAGAGTGCAAGCGGAGAGCACAAGTAGAGAACGCAAACGGGAAGTGCGACCGCAGAGTGTAAGCTTAAGCGCAAGTGTGAGTGCGAGCGGCAAGCAGTAGCTTGAGCGTAAATGCGAGCACGATCACTCCAAAAATTAGCGGATGAGCGCTATACTCGCTGCATCAAGAAATGGCTGGTAGGGTGTGGAAAGGGGATTCCCCCAGTATCGCCATTATCGCCACCTTCTTCTTTCTCCCACCCCGCTCAACCTACGTAACCTATGCCTCTGTCTTTCTTTCTCTCTTTATGTTTCTGTATAAATTGGCGTATTTTCAAAGTTATTTCTGGAATTTGGAATTATTATAACTTTTGTTCCACATCACCACTGAGGTAAATATGAAAGGGTGTTTTCTGTATAAAAGTTTAATTTCCCGCAATCGGAAATGTGGCATATGAGCGGGGAAGGGCGAGATTGCTACTTCCTTCACCACACCGTCAATGGAGGAACTCTTGGCGTCGCACACGCACTTTCTCGCTATGGATCATTCCTCTGCTTCAAGCTCACCATATGGCCACCTTCATAGCCAAGCTAAGGCAATTATTTACAATGTCAGTAGGTACTTCTTGAAAGAAAAAGCAAATGGAGCTGGTGATCTGTGGAGATGTGGCAAGACTGAGGGAGTCCCTGGGTTTTCACGCCCTGTAAGCCATTTCTCATTGTGGCGAGTATAGCAGAAGAGTATAGCCAGAAAGAACGGAGGAGCGTGAGTGGATTTTGATATTGAGTTCTTGGATTCACTGATGCATACTATCATTGTAAGAATTTTCTGCTATCTGATTGTGGCTGTCCTGTGGAATCCTACCCAAGTACAATGCTGCACATGGCATCTGACTGACAGACTGACTGATGATAAATTAATAACTGACATAGGTAATCATATACCAATGTTTTTCCCAGTTATTAATTCAATTTGATTATTTTGCAAACACATATAGTTATACATAGTATTACTATATTATAATGCATCAATAAAATTTTGTTATGCCATTTTCATTTGGGAAAAAAATCCACTTGCTTGAATTTAGAACGGGACTACGATGATCAGTACAGTATCGTGGCGCCTTAAAAAATAAATGTCAGTCAGTTAATTGATCAATTATTTAGTAAAACAGGTTATATGAAATAAAATAAATATTTGTTACATTTATACAACTACAACGGGTGATCTAAAGAGACCTACATCAGCTCTTGTTTATTGAAACATATTGTAATCTATTTGTAATATGCACTATGAACATGTGCCACGTAGAATAGGACACCCAATGAGGCCATACACTCACCAATTACCAGCAGACTGGGCGGAGGCTCACTTCCCGAAGCCCACAGGCGAAGTTGGCTAATTTCCTGTGTGTCGTTCAGTTTGGATAGCTTCATACAATAAAATTTTCTGAAACTAAGAGACATGGATTATTTCAATACATCATTTTGGCCGTGTCTCTCGTCTTGAAACAAAATAAAGTGGTAATCTCTCTCTCTCTCTCTCTCTCTCTCTCTCTCTCTCTCTCTCTCTCTCTCTCTCTCTCTCTCTCTCTCTCTCTCAGAATTTAACCTCTTCTAGTTATGTCAGTTCATTATTTTGACTTCATGAATAATAATGGAGTAAAACCACTCACACATAGGTGACACGCATGCCTGGCAGCACTGGTGTGGTGGCTTCCATGTCAGTCCACCGCAGGAAGAAGAGGTTCTTCCTTACCGCAGGCCATGGGTAGTTAAGTTTCTGCCAATTAAGTGAAATCATATGGTAGTAATAATTAGAATAAAAATTATACTACTTATTTGAGAACAAAATAAGTAAAGTATTCAGTTCCTTGTATAGTAAGCCCCGCCGTTGGCGAATCCCAGCTTAGCGAAATTCACTTTTGGCGGTAGGGTGGCCACAGACCACCGAGTGGACGCTTGGTGATTTGAATTCAAATTTGGCGGTCCCATGGCGGCCGCACGACGAACCACGCACTCCCCGGTGACGCCAGACCTCTCTCTAAACTTATCAGAACGCATTATGAGAGTCCTCTTCAGCCATTTTGTTTGTGCTACCCTCTGTTCTGCTAGCGTTGGAACGAATTCTGGCGATTTACCGCCAACATGGCCTCTACTAGCGCAACGGGTGGTACCGGTGGGGGTAAGGACAATAGTGGTGGCGTCAAGGACGAAAGTGGGCGAGGGAAAAGGATGGAAAAACAGGAGTTACAGCCCTTATATCATGTCTTATTAGCTTAATTAATTGTTTATTGCTCTGTTTTGTACATGTGTTCTAATATCTGAAGGCAAAAGATTTAATTTCAGCTCGAAAGATGGTATTTTAGGGGTCAAAAGAGGGACTTTGGCAATGACCAAAGACTGATTGAGGCATTTTTTAGGCAATTTAAAGAACTCGTGTTTGGCGAAATTCGTATTTGGTAGTAGTTTCGCCAGACTAATTAATTACCCAAGTGCAGGGGCTTACTGTAGTGGGCGGTAGTCTGACTATAATGTCTCCTATAACTGCTACATTGCAATAATATTCTTATTGTTACTTAACTCTTTTAGGCTGGTAGTTTGTTTATCAAGGATCCTATTAACTAATTGGCTAAAAAAGTTACGTAATGATAAAGATATTATCATAACTAGCCCAGACAAGGGAAAATGGGGTGGTCCTCTTAGACAAAATTGAATATGTTGGTAAAACAAGAAATTTAAAAAGGCAAAACTAAATTTAAAATAATAAATGGCGATTGGCTCAAGGGAAGAGGAGGTAGTAGACACGTACCGAAACAGTAACTTACTCCCAGAGAGATCTAATAATACTAGTTAAGGGGGTGCTGTGAACCTTCCATTAAAGCTAGTTGTGATCTTGCTGAACGTTTCCCTTTGTGTCTCACAACTCAAGGGGGCAGTCACAGCGTACCCTTTAAAGACAAATCTCCTTCTCCACACAAAACTACATGCACTTACCACTCATACACCCTTCACTTCAAAATCAAAATTTAAAAGAAAATGGGAACTCCATTCAATGCCTCGGAGTCCCCTTCTTGGGAAGGGACCAAAAATGTCCCCAGGTCGGACGCCTTTCTTGATAACGACCCCAAATGCCTTGACACCTCCCTCAACTTTCTCTATATTAACTTCTGCAACATTCGCGGTCTTAGATCTAATTTTCAATCTGTGGAACACCACCTCTCCTCTACTAAACCTCATCTTCTTTTCCTCACCGAAACACAGCTGTCTGAGGCAACTGACAGTAGCCCTTCTCTGTTCCCTCCTACTTTCTCTATTCTCATTTTCATTCCAAAGCTGGATGTTGCGTCTATGTACGCAACGACTTAACTTGCTCTCGTGCCCACGCTCTTGAGTCTTCCGAGTTTTCCACCATCTGGCTTCGACTTAACAGTCACTCTCAAACTAAATTCATCTGTGCTGTTTATCTCTCCCCTAACTCTTCTGACTATAGTAAATTCTTCGACTACTTAACTTCCAAAGTGGAGCACATTCTGTCCCTCTACCCTTTCGCTGAGATTTCCATTCTTGGAGATTTCAATGTTCACCACCAGCTTTGGCTTTCATCTCCTTCACTGACCATCCTGGTGAACTAGCCTTCAACTTTGCTATCCTCCATGACCTAGAGCAACTGGTGCAACACCCTACTCGTATTCCTGACCGTCTTGGAGACACGCCCAACATTCTTGATCTCTTCCTCACCTCTAATCCTTCTGCTTATGCTGTCACCCTTTCATCTCCGTTGGGCTCCTCCGATCACAATCTCATTTCTGTATCTTGTCCTATTTCTCCAATCCTCCACAGGATCCCCAAAGCGAAGGTGCCTCTGGCGTTTTGCCTCTGCCAGTTGGGGGACCTGAGGAGGTATTATGCTGATTTTCCTGGAATGATTACTGCTTCCGTGTCAGAGACCCATCTCTTTGTGCTGAACGCATAACAGAGGTGATAGTGTCTGGCATGGAGGCGTACATTCCTCATTCTTTTCTCAACCTAAACCTTCTAAACCTTGGTTTAACTCAGCCTGTTCTCATGCTATACATGATAGAGAGGTTGCCCACAAAAGGTACTTGAGTCTTCCATCTACTGAATCTCATGAACTTTATATTTCTGCCCGGAATCATGCCAAGTCTGTTCTTCAACTTGCCAAACACTCCTTCATAAGTAGAAAATGTCATAATCTTTCAAACTCAAACTCCCCTCGAGACTTCTGGCATCTAGCCAAAAAACATCTCCAATAACTTCACTTCTTCATCTTTCCCACCTTTATTTCATCCTGATGGCGCCACTGCCATCTCTTCTGTCTCTAAAGCTGAACTCTTCTCTCAAACCTTTGCTCACAACTCCACCTTGGACGATTCTGGGCTTGTCCCTCCCTCTCCTCTGTCTCTAAAGCTGAACTCTTCTCTCAAACCTTTGCTCACAACTCCACCTTGGACGCTTCTGGGCTTGTCCCTCCCTCTCCTCCTCCCTCTGACTATTTCATGTCTACAATTAAAATTCTTCGTAACGATGTTTTCCATGCCCTCGCTGGCCTAAACCCTCGGAAGGCTTATGGTACTGGATTTCCCCTGGGGGAAGGGGGAGGAGTCAGGTCACCACGCAGGTGCAAATCGATTCACTTCTCATTTGGTCGCCACCATGAAAGGATACACTGACGCATCCTCGTCTGTATGTTGTACAGCCAAACCAAGAAGTTTGTCTACAGAATTAATAAATAAAGCTTGCAAGGACCACTTTTACCAATAAATCAAGTGAGGAAGAGGACAACAGATGCAGCTGGTATATCTGAAGGCACAGTGAAGAGGATTTGTCCCAGTGCAAACAAGATATACACCACACAGCATCACACAGTGGCGTGCTAAGGTGGGGAGGGGGCGGCGGGGGCGGTCCGTCCCGGGTGACAACCAGAGAGGGGGTGCCATATGAAGACTACAAAATTGTATAAAAAAATTCTTGGATAATATTTATAACCCTTTGCAAAAATATAAGGATGACACATTAGTACATTACATAAAATTACCTCACTATGGCCATTTGAGTTTCGTGATTCGGAAAAACTTAATCACTTACTGAAACAACACTTTCCGGAAAGAAAGTTTAACTTTATTTTCTGTAACTCTTATACTCTGAAATCCTTCTTTCCTT
>NC_059301.1:27083249-27108249 GCF_017591435.1 Portunus trituberculatus | reverse complement strand
GCGATGTCATTCTATTGAAGGAAAACTGACTTTTTCCTGCTTCTCTCTCTCTCTCTCTCTCTCTCGACGCTTATGGTGTTATGTGATGCAAAGAATGATGTGAAGGTTTTGGGTATGCTTTGAGTGTGGGGTCACTTGGTGTTATATGAAGGTTGCTATTGCTTTGGATGTCAGTTGTGCGGTACATGATAGAGCCGCACTATAATAAATGTTAACGAGAAATATCGAACTCATTGGCACATTCTTATGGAGAGCTGAAGGTGCACGTCCTCACGTTCCTTTTGTTGAGGGTGTTGCTATATGGCGCCTGTAGCCCTGTACAAACTGACGGTGACGACTGCCACTCTATGTTAAATCCCAGCAGGACTATACCTAGAGGTCATAGGTTGTTCCTTTCCAATAACATAAGGAAAACATCCTTTACAATATTTTATTCATAAATCATAATAAATAGAACACAAATTATAAATGTCGTGTATGGATAATGATGATGGAAATTTTATATAAGGTTACTGAAGGATAGGTAAAAGAAAAAATACTGATGCTTTGATCTCAGCTGTTGATTGTGTGCTAATAGCGATAAGTAAGTAGTAACTGAAAGAAAAGAGAAAAGGATAGAAAAATGAGGATCTGAAAACATTTCTGTAGGTTAAGGTCACAAGAAGAAGAGGAAGAAGGAAGGAAGGAACGATGTGTGTGTATGTCAAGCTTTAGTTTTCGCTTTAAAGAACCCTACATTTTTTTCCAAGGCCAGCTTGTACTGTCAGGTGAGATAGTGTGTGAATATCCATTGTTTGTTATCCATAAGTGAGAAACATCTCACAGGACTCTATGCACCAACAATTTTCCCATTGCTGTAATCTGCGTTTTTTGAGGAAGTGAAGAAAACCTAGGATTTCTTCCTCCTTACGTTGTTCTTATGAACATTCTTATAGGAGCAGTATTGTGGTTGGCATGGCAAGTAGTAGAGCCTGAGAGTCACCATGTATGTATTATAACAGCGTTAAACTGTCAGTGTGTTGTGAAATATATCTTTAGGTTATGAGGTATAGGAGTGTTTCATGGCCTTAACTCGTTATAAGCTTGTTGCAGTGCACCGTATAGGTCATTACAGGCTTATTTTATTTTGATATGCTCCATACTAGTTTTGATTTTGACATACGGATGTGTTGCTGGTTTGATGTTATTCAAGTATCATACTCCTGCTTGAATGTTATATCTTACCACCTAATTAAAGGTTAGTCACCTCAGATAGCGCCAAGCCAGGTAAGTGGAGTAAATCTCTACTACTTTGCTCGTAATCACAGTAGCTATTGACACCCAATTTGGTTATGTCAAATGTTAGCTTGGGGTTCTATGAGGAAAAAAGTAACAAGTTTCCTCCATATTATGAAGTATTACAACTCTCCAACTTTAAAGCGAGATTATGATGAGCTCCCTTTGATCAGCAGCAAATCATAGGTATACCATCCTTAATTAAGGGTCAGGGTGGGGTCAAGGACGCGCCTGGACCTCTGTACAGCGTTGCCATGTTTCCCAAACCCGCGGTGTCTAACATTTGTGATACATATACAAATCATCACAAGGAAGGAAAATTCATATTAATGAAAGTTTGATAAACCCAGTATGATGTATCAAAGAAACAAACTTATTACCCATTAGGTATTTGCATGAGGCAGAAGAAGTGTGGCATAAATATTTGTCAGTGTTGCTTTAAAACCTTCGTGTACTTTATTAACTGACTGGAGTTGTGAGGTGGAAAGGTAATGTAACAATTCGGATCATTTTACGTTGTTGCAGCAATAGGAATGATAACTGGGTGAGTTCTTAGTCTTTTTTATAAACATTTTAGATTTTAAACAATCAGTATTCAGCTGTGGCATGAAAATATAGAAAGCGAAACTCTTTCCATGCTTTTCCTAAGTGCATTGATCTTAGAATCCTATGGGATACATATTCTTTTCATCTGTGAATGATCATATGTTGTAGAAATCAACTTGCTACAGCATCTCAAATATATTCAGTTAGATGAACTAATTCTTGAGGAGGAAATTGCTGAGCATGAAAATGAGGTTGCATCTCTTACAACTTCTTGAATTTCATAACACAGCTAAATAAAGTTTCAAAATAGTATATGAAGATAGATAATTTTTAAATATTTTCATCTCCAGCAATATTCTCAGAATCTTGTGTTACATCCTATATGTACTGTACCCCATGTTCATAAAGTCTTGTTTTTATTGTAGGTTTCGAAGGACTCGTAAACCTGGCACACTTGTACCTTTGCTTCCTCTATCTTTCATTCTGGCATACCAAGCTGACCTAGCATATGGATCGAAGCTCAACCGGATCAAAAGTGAGTATTATACTGCACAGTCTTATTTTTCAGTAGGTGAGTGTGAATTTAGTTTTATTTTTAAGTTTCTTCCTCATGCATCCATTCATAGTTCTTATCTATTTCATCTTCCTTTGCTGTTTGTCCTTTTCCTACCAATACCCATGTCCGCCTACTTACTTTTTGCTTCGGTTGAAAGAATATTCCATGTCAATCAGGTAGGCAGTGGCAAGGAAGACGGTGGCAGTGAGCGTAGGATCGGGCAGACATCCATACTTTGATTTGAATCCCACCAAGTACCACCTTGAAACTTTGCCATTTGTCAAGTGGTTTAAAGCTACCTACATGTCACCATGATACTCAGGTTCTAGGTGGTTACACCAAAGATGTACAGTGGTACCTTGAAATATGAATTTAATTCATTCCATGATGATCGTTGTATATAAAAAAAATCGTATATCAAATAAATTTTTCCCATAAAAATTAATGGAAATAGAATTAATTCGTTCTTGTGATACGAATTTACCCCCGCAAAAAAAAAATAATAAACATGCTTTAAATACCAACCAAATATATTAATATAAGATAAATACAATGTATATTGTATGCATTATATGAATGTACTATATTGCCCAAAATAAGAACTTAACCCGCAAAACTCAGGACACGTCGATAGACGTTCATCACGCAAGACTCAAAGCACGTCAATAGACGTTTCTTCCCGTTTTCTTTGCTTGTGAGCTGGCAACACTCATCAGGAGTAAACATGATCTACATCACTGTGTCACCAATGATGGATTGTGGGAGCGAAAGTGATTTCACGGTGTCTGATTCCACCACCTCTCCTGCATGCCTTACTTCTATACCTCGGGTCTCTTGCCATGTTGCGGGGAGACAACTTTTGAATGAGAGTGGTATCAGAACAAGAGAGAGAGAGAGAGAGAGAGAGAGAGAGAGAGAGAGATACAAGGGGCCCATTTTCTATCGCTCTAGCCAAGGCCGCTGAACCCGATCAGATGCAAGGTCACATAAACCGATGATAGCACCTTATTCAACCTGTGATATTTTGGTAACCATGACATCTAGAGACTTCTGGTTTTTTGCATTGCAAAGAGGAAGAGTTGCTTGTGCTTGTGGGCAGAACACCATTTGTACTCACTCATTTATTGAATTTCTAAGTGTAATCAGTAAGTGAATACAGGCTATTTTGTGTGTTTCTCGCCAAACTTTTACTTTTGGGACCCATGTTTATGGGATCTTGAGTTCACAAAACTTAAGAAAAAATACACACTGCCGAGGAGCACAGACACATACATGCACAAAGGATGAACAACGATACACAACGCTGGCTGAATGTTCAGGTGGATGCGGGTAGCCGAGCGATCGCTGCGCCACTTACTGATGGCTATTCGTATCTTAAAAATATCTTCGTAATTTCAAGGTGTAAATTATATGAAATTTTTCATCGTATATCAAAAAAATTGTATGTTGGGGCGTTCGTATCTCGAGGTATTACTGTACTTGGGTGGTGATATGGGCCCTGATATGGGTACCACTATAAACAAAATTGCCTCTTTGAAGAGTATTGGAAGCTTAACAGCGCTTCCAATACTCTTCAAGTTACCTATGGGTGCTATAGGCCAGGACATAAAAAAGAAAATAAATAATGTCCTTTCTTTGTTAGATAGATTTTTACCTAATATGCTGGTGGATAGGGATATACAGACATGTGAAATTATGATTCTGCATATAAATATATATATTGCTGAGTATTGCCTAACCAAAAAACATTTTAGTATTTTGTGTTAATGTAAATATTCAGAGTTATGCTAGTGCTCACAATTATGAATAGTCATGTGACAGACACATATAATAATTGAGAATGCATAAAAAAAAAAACTTAGTAATGTTGTACTGGTCATCTTTTACAGTGGAGGCTGAGAACATCCTTATGTTTGAGCGCGACCTAGTGTCAGTGCCTATGGGAGTCCCTACCCCATCCACCATCGATGAGGCTCGTGAGCGTCAGGAGGAAAATAAGCGACTTAACAAGGTTCATGAAGTCTTCATTTAAGTTTCCTTTAACTCACTTTTCCTTTTCTTTGCATGCTACATAATATTAATACAAGCACTAACCTACCTTGCCACTGAGTGGTTCCTATCAAACCATCTTTTGCTGGTGATTTTTGCTTGATTTACTTCTTGAATAAATATTGGAAGGTGTTATTTCTTATAGCTATAAATTCACATGTGAATCTTCATGCATTCAGGTACAAGTGCAGCAGTTACTGTCTTGAGACCAGAAAAAAAACATAAATACATGTAAATATGTTAATTTTTGTGTTATTATACTTATTTGCTGCTTTAGTCTTCAGAACATGGAGTTTGTATTATAAAACATTCAGTCAGTATGATCTTCATGATAAGACTCATCTTACCAGTGGAAGGAAAATGTATTGACTTCAATGATATAACATGCATAGACAGACTATTGATTTTGAGGATTCATATGAAACCCTGAGGAAATTAAGTTGCAGTGTTATTCTATTATTTGAAACACACACACACACACACACACACACACACACACACACACACACACACACACACACACACACACACACACACACACATCCTCTTAATGTGTAGCGCTTGTTCACTTAGCAGCAAATAGGTATGGAATGTAATTCGAGGGGGTTGTGGCATCATTTTCCCAGTGTGTGGAATGTGGTGTGGTCTCGGTCCTATCTGAAGATTGGTCTATGAGCTCAGAGCTCATTCCTTAATGGGGAAGGCTGGGTGGTATGACCAACATGCAACAGTGAATAAATAAACACACACACACACACACACCCGGTAGCTCAGTGCACTGGCTTTACTAGCCAGAAGACCAGGGTTCGATTCCCCGGCCGGGTGGAGATATTTGGGTGTGTCACGTGTAGCCCCTGTTCACCTAGCAGTGAGTAGGTATGGGATGTAAATCGAGGAGTTGTGACCTTGTTGTCCCGATGTGTGGTGTGTGCCTGGTCTCAGGCCTATCCGAAGATCGGAAATAATGAGCTCTGAGCTCGTTCCGTAGGGTAACGTCTGGCTGTCTCGTCAGAGACTGCAGCAGATCAAACAGTGAAACACACACACACACACACACACACACACACACACACACACACACACACACACACACACACACACACACACACAATTTGTTTGCTTATATGTTTATTCTCTCTCTCTCTCTCTCTCTCTCTCTCTCTCTCTCTCTCTCTCTCTCTCTCTCTCTCTCTCTCTCTCTTAATTCTAATAGTTGCTTCACACTTTACAAAAATCATTGATATATAATACTCTTGTATATGTTATGTATTAAATTATTTTATATAGTTATGTGAAAATATTTTCAGATGCATTTTACTTATATTGATTTGTTGTTGTGATTGTTGTTGTCCACTTTTTTTTTAAGAAGAGCCAAAGATTTCAGATTCATGTTAAATAATTTGAAAGTTACCTTGAAAATATGCCTTCATGAAATTTCTCAGAGAATTACAGCTAATTGTTTGAGATTTTCTCAGAGATTTTTTACAAGAAAGTTTAGAATATAAATATCTCAACCAATGATGTTTCTCACAGTTTTGCACATAGATTAAGAAAAAATATATGTTTCAGCTTATGATACGTCTCATACTTTTTCACTCTTAACAACTTACAATTTTCAGTAAGAATAATTCTTATCATTTTTAGCATCATGACAGTAATACATCCACATATCAAAGAAAAAAAATCATAAAATGAGAGTTAGTATAAGAAATTCAGTAAATAAAATTCCACATCCAGATTCTTCAGGGTAATAGCTGTTTTATGTTTAAGTAAGTTGTGACTGCTACATTTTGAATGAGTAGCCTGTTGTGTTAATAAATATCATCAGTTGCAGCTACATGTGTTCACACAATAGTGATCAAGATACAGACTTATCACAAATGGAGATTGCTGAAAAAGGTTAGGGTCTTCATGTTATGAACTTGTCTGCGTAAATGTTTAGAGAAAAACATTAAAATATTATATATATATATATATATATATATATATATATATATATATATATATATATATATATATATATATATATATGCCCTCAAAAGTGCTTCAAGGAAAATAACCAATTAACAAACAACTGTACTAATTACTTTTCTTTTCTGATTTGCATATAATTGTGCTCTGTATAGTTTCTTACTAAGGCACAATTTTAGTCCGGAAATTGAGAAATAAACAATGATGAGCACACTGCCATCTTAGCTCAATTTTAGGAGTTTTGGATACATATAAGAATGTTTTAATATATGATTGTAAGTCTTGGAAGACAGCCCCAGATTGCAGAAGCTCACCTACCACTGACTTCCTCTAAATGAATCTTAATGACATGTGCCATAATGGTTGCTATGTAACTGTTGTACAAAATTTTTTGTCTATTTGAAAGCTAAAGCATTCTATTGTCCACTCATCATTCAACAAATTGAGCCACACATTACTCTACCATCCCTTCACTTCTGTAATGTAATATATACCTCATTTTTGCTTTTTAGAAAGACAGCTTCAGTTTATTTATGCTTTTCTATCAAGCTGCAACTTCTAATATCAGTAAATGAGGAAGAAGTATTATTTAGACAGGAATGACAGACTGAAGACCATCTTAGTAACTAGCTAAAGATAGGCAATTTCTGCATTGTTTTAAGTCAAAACCAAATTGATGGATGTCTACTCTCTTCATTCCATACTTGTCTGCATGTTTTAATGTTATTGGAAAAAATAATTAAGATAAAACTACTCCACATTTTGTTGATAGGGAAGTAAGTGTTAATGTAAGATAATCAAATTTGATATTTCATAATTGAAAAGTCATTTTAGAATGTATTATATATATTTAAGTATGCATCTGATAATTTTATTCCCGACATATCTATGCCAATACTCACATTCAATTGCATTATGAAAGTAATGCATCATTATGAATTAACATTTCAGTGCTTCAAAGTACAAATGAGAGGATGAGTGCTTTGACTCGATTTAACTATATGAGCATTTTATTATATAACTTAACTTATTAAACAATATGAATATCTTTGATAAATAGGTGACAATAGTTACCAAGTAATGATCAAAATATTTCTTGAATGGTGCTAAAGTTCTCTATATTCTTTAGTG
Organism: Portunus trituberculatus; assembly: GCF_017591435.1. Taxonomy (NCBI): domain Eukaryota; kingdom Metazoa; phylum Arthropoda; class Malacostraca; order Decapoda; family Portunidae; genus Portunus; species Portunus trituberculatus. The sequence continues at coordinate 27,100,721 of NC_059301.1, read as the reverse complement.
TTAAGTATATTTAGTGTTTTAAGACTTCTAGAAACCTGAAGTTTTTTATTTATTGATTGATTTTATTATTACTACTATTTTGATTTTAGATTTCTTTTTACTATGACCTGTACAGAGTACAATATGGAATAATTTCATTCTATATGGTATGAAATTGAATGTGGATAGCAGGGGTTGTACTACTAAGTGAGGAAAAGGAATTATATGGACTGTTACTTAATTATTTTCATTGGGTAGTAGCTTAAATGAGAACAGTGTGTAATGATCATTGATGATCATAGCAGAAATATGAATTGCATATATTTTATAATTCATTGTACTAAAATTGCATCATTTTACTTTAACTGTCCTGTTTTCTCTCCTGCATCACTTGGATAATTTTTTTTTTTTTTCATGGCCCAGCAGTACTGTGTTTTACATTGTATTCAGTGGGTGTGATATGTATGCATTAACCAGTATTTTTTTTTTTTTTTTTTTTTCATAAACAAATTTTTACATACATTTTATAATCCATTCTTCTAAATTTGCAGTATTTTACATCATCTGTTCTGTTTTCTCTCTCTCATCACTTGGATAGAAATTGTATATTTTATTTTTGTCTTATGGTATCATGGATAAGCACCACTCTGTGTTACATTGTATTCAATATGTGTGATATGTATCCAATAACCAATGTTTTTTTTTTTTTTTTTTGCACTTTCATTAGATTAATTGGTCTAATTTGCATTATCTTCTAAAGCTTTCTGAAATGCTTCAGAGTGGATGCCTATCTAAAAAAGAGAAAATACAGAGGAATTATGGGTAAAATCTTCCATTGAGTGTATTTTATAGGGATGTTAGAGAAATGTGTTGAAAGCTTATGAGAAATGAGGCCAAGATGTGCATTTACAAATTTTCCATGTGGCAATGTGGTTGGTGAGAATGATGTAACAAGTAAGAAGTACAAGTGAAGAAATTGAAGGCATTCATTTCCCTTGTGCTATGAGAACTTTCTCCATACATGAGAAAAGAGACACTTTACTTAGTGTTTGAGAAGTACAATGTTTAGTGATAATATGAGTTATTGGTGTTGACAATCTTGAGTGGTTTGACCATATCAGAAAAAGCAATATGAAATTCATGTTTCTGGTAGTTTTAAGAAAATATAAGCTAATAAGGAGATTGCAAAAAGCCAGTTGACGTACACAAGACAACTTTTGAGATGTCCTAGAAAGTGAATATGTAATTGGGTAACAGGTTTGCTATTAAGTGAATCAGTGAAGAAAGGGTTAATTATTCTTTTTGTCCTCTTCATGATGATGATTATGATTATGTCTCCATGACAAAAGCCAATTTGGTATTTTCAACCATAAAAACATGGGTTCTCTTACATTGCATACTTTCTCAACATATACTCATAGTATGATATTGTGCATCAGTAGATTATTCTCTCTCTCTCTCTCTCTCTCTCTCTCTCTCTCTCTCTCTCTCTCTCTCTCTCTCTCTCTCTCTCTCTCTCTCTCTCTCTCTCATGTATTGGGCTTAGCATTTCTAGTGTATTCATTGGCTTCTAGGAATGATGGAGCATGTTGGTGTGGAGAGAGAATTGTCTATATTCTTTAGTAGCTTAATAGGTACATTTGAATATGACATGTATGCATTTGTGAATTTTACACTACATATTGTAAATAACATACTGGAAGTAGTGTTCAGAAACTATTGGTTGGTCAGCCAGAGGTTCACTATCACAACAAGAACCAATAAAGCAATAAACCTGCATGGCAATAAAATTTCACTTTAATAGTACCTCTGAATGAAAAATTTCAGAATTTTCATATTGACGTGCATTTCTATGACGTCATAGTAAGATTGTTCATTTGTTTAAGTTTCAGTTTAAGTGAAATGTCATAAATCAAATCAAGATTGTGAAACATATTTAAAGGAATGCTTGACTGACAACAACTGAAACTACAAGGATATTGCAAAATGCATAATGTAATTATTATTATTATTTTATTTTATTTATTTTTTCCTTCTTCTGCCTGGAATCTACCAAATTCACCAAATGCTGATTTTGCATGAAAAAAAAAACACTAGAATACTCTAAAAATTTTAAAGTTCCTTTTTTATCTAGATTGTTTTATATTTTTGCTACACTACATTTAGTGCCATTCATCTGACTTATATTTTTATATGCCAAACAGCATTTGTGAATATTTTTCATGGCCATAAAATAGTAGTCTTGTCCTTGTAAGATGGAAGGCCTTCTTTTCTAAACTTGCTTTGTTCTTTTCTGTCTTCCCTCATTAATACTTCATAATATCAAGCTTAAATTTATCAGAACCTCACCTTCAGTATGTTGGATATGTATCAATGCCATATTAAGATATGATAGACATTACACTTACCTGCTATATTATGTGTTTCTCTGCATGTCTATTGACTACCACATGTGTCAGGTCTGGGTAGAGAGCGTGTTATAACTACTGCTGTTGTTCCACTAACTGCACCGCCTCAAATTTTTCAAATCAATATTTATTCTTTATTTTTCCTCTTTGGCATACTTATTGTTTTAGACTTCTGTCCTTAGAGGCAAAAATCATGTGATTTGAGCAATGTTTGACTTACCAGTAGTAGACTATGATAGAGGAACTCAAGCTAACATTTTGGCGGGAGTATACAGTAAGTTTATTGTTACTATATATATATATATATATATATATATATATATATATATATATATATATATATATATATATATATATATATATATATATACACACACACACACACACACACACACACACACACACACACACACACACACACACACACACACACACACACACACACACACATATACAGTAAGTCCTCGTTATATGGTACATATGAGGAGTCTCGTGCTGAAGTAGCGTAACCGCCACCCTGACCGTTTTTGAGTTAGTACCGGTTCCCGGTAGATGGCAGTCTCGTACGCCACGTGACAACAAAGAAACACCCGATAGCCACCTCTATGACCCCAAGGCAGAGGGTTTAGAGTCAGGTACCAACATGCAATAAATGTGTGGAGGAGGTCTGAAATTTCAGAGTTGAAGTACCTTATGAGCCACCACAAGCTAGCGAATGGGAGCGCGCTTTGCGGGAAAGCCACCACTCAACCAATCATAGCCACGTTATCATCCCGCTTCTTCAGTCAGGTGGTGCAATTCTTACAACACGTGTTGCATCTCCGTGGGATCTTCCTGGGAACTCTCCCTGTTTTCAGCCATTTATCTTGTGGATTTACCTGCCAAAATGAGTGACCAGAGTGGAGGGGAGGTGTCAGTGCTTAAGGCGAGTAAGCATAGACGACTGGAGACGTGGAAAAAAAACGTGAGGAAGGCGAAGAGAAACCGAGGTGAGGAGTATGTGAGTCAGGGAGGGAAGGTTGTGGCGGCACAAAAGGTTGGCCCAGATTGTAAGTGCAAAAATAAGTGTTTTGCCAAGGTTGGTGCTGATAATATTAAAGTGATATTTGATGCCTTTTGGGCCATGGACAGTCATGATTATTAATAATTAGATTTTTTAAGATTTGGTCATTTTTCACACCCTAACATGTAATTTCTAGTATTATCCAACATTTTTTCATTGAAAAGTACATAATAGAAGTTTCTAACAGTTAATTCCTCCCTGGTTTGACACCGTTTCTATTGATGGTTGATGTTTCGAGGGATTTTTTTGTGAAAATGGCATTTATTCATCCCAATACCCATTTCATGTGAAAGCTGGTTTTAAAAGCTTTCCATTGATTGTTGTATAATACATTACGTTTTCATACATTTTCGATCGCGTTATCATTGTCTAACTTTAAGGACGTTTTTCTCAAAACTATGTTAGTGGCAGTTACGCTCCTTCAGCATGAGATGCCTCATATGCGTTCCTGAAAACCTTACTGGAAATTGAAATTATCATATACCAAACCCATTATAACATGTAATAATAGAGGATGTGTTCCAGCACGTCAAAAGTCACCCCTACAGACATGAAAATACATGAAAATAGTCATATAAGATAATGTAAAGTATTGCGCAAAAGAAATAAACAAATTGTTTTTATTTACCTTTCACTCGCCACGTATTCTATTAGATGATGTCCTTTCCGAGCATTTCATCCTTTACTCATCTTCCGCTGAGTGGGCAGACAAGGCTCTGCTCTGCAGATCCATTACATTCTCCCCAACTTTTTTTTATAGCCTCACGATTCTTTAACACCGTCCAGACTGTCAGCTGGGCTAGGCCCAAGTTTCGACATACCTTCTCCCTACTCTTTCCTCTTCAAAATATATAATTTTACCTCCAATGTCAGACTACTCCTCTTTCACTTTGCCTTTTCAACTCCAGCAATGTCTGCAGAATGTTTTGGGGCCATTATAGGTGTGTCACTGTGCGTTGTGATAATAATATCAACAAAAAAACATGTGTAAGGATTTCAGAGACTGATTGTTGTGGTGGCATGGTGGCGCTACGGTACGGCGTAAACAAAACACAGGTGGATACCGTATCTGAATTTTTCTTACTGTAAATAGAATCGAGGGTAGTAATTACCAAACACCGTAACTGTGAATTTACCTGATAACGAAGTACTGTATAAGGAGGACTTAATATACATATATATATATATATATATATATATATATATATATATATATATATATATATATATATACACACACAATAAGTCCTCGTTATACGGTAGTTCTTTATCTGGTAAATTCACAGTTACGGTATTTGGAAATTACTACCCTCGATTTGATATACAGTAAGAAAAATTCACAGATACGATATCTGCTCATTTCATCCGATAGGGCCAAGCGCGGGGGAGCAGGGGTGATGACATCATCCACGCCACACCTCCCCGCCAATCACAGTACTGACTTTAACTTGACCACCCTTGGAGCCTGTTATCTCTTCCTCTCCCCCCACCTTTTTTAACTGCATTACATATTACTTACATGCATTACTAATTAGATGAATAAATGGAATATTAAAGGGTCTATTGTAAACACAAATATATTCATAATAATCATGGCAAACACTAAAAGCCTACTACCAGCGGCGAACCATGCAGCAACTGATAAAGGGCACAGATGGGCCTGGCAAGCCCACTATCAGTGAATGGTGGAAGTAGTATAACATCAAGCACGCCTTAGATAACATCAAGTCATCTTGGGACGAAGTGAAGACGTCTACCATGAGCTTGGCGTAGAATAAAGTATAGCCAGAATGCGCTCATGACTTCTCAGGCTTTACTGAAGACGACATTGATGCGATCAGAAGTGACATAGTAAATCTGTGCCATAGGGCTGGCTTCGATGAAGTTGATGATGATGATGTTCAAGATCATTTGGAAAGCCATGCTGAATCTCTCTCAAATGATGAACTTGTAGAGCTAGACAAGGCGAGGAAGAAGAACATGTACATGGCCTGGACATCAAAACTCTTAGAGAATGTCTCGGTGGTATCGAAAAAACTCTGGAAACCCTGAAGGAATGTCACCCAAATCCTGCCAGGAGTAGCAAAGTGGCTGCTCATGACAGAAAAGTGTCAAGATTTATCAAGAAATCTATGATGAAAAAACAAGAAAAACTTAACAGACCTCCATCTACTCATTCTTCAAGCCAGTCAGACATGTCGTCCCTGTCACACCTGCCGACTCTTCTACAGCTGGCCTTTCCTCAATATCCTCCTTCTTCAAACCATTGAAACGTGCCGACCCTGCTACAGCTAGCCCTTCTACATCTGCTTTCGACAGTGCAGATGATGTCGTCTTATCCTCATCTGCCCACTCAGCAAAAAATGAGTAAGGGCTGAAATCCCTACTGTCCCTTAGCCTCGGCAAAGACATCATCTGATAGAATACCTGGTGATTGAAAGGTAAATAAAAACATTTTGTTTATTTCTTTTGTGCAGTACTTTACTCTTTTATTATTTTATTTAATGATTATTTTCATGTATTTTCATTCCTGTAGGGGTGACTTTTGACATGCTGGAACTCATTCCCTATTATTACATGTTATAATGGGTTCGGTGTATGGTAAATTCGATATGCGGTAAGGTTTTCAGGAACACATGTGTACCATATAACGAGGACTTACTGTATATGTGTATATATATATATATATATATATATATATATATATATATATATATATATATATATATATATATATATATATATATATATATATATATATATATATATATATATATATATATATATATATATATATATATATATATATATATATATATATATATATATATATATATATATATATATATATATATATATATATATATATATATATATATATATATATATATATATATATATATATATATATATATATATATATATATATATATATATATATATATATATATATATATATATATATATATATATATATATATATATATATATATATATATATATATATATATATATATATATATATATATATATATATATATATATATATATATATATATATATATATATATATATATATATATATATATATATATATATATATATATATATATATATATATATATATATATATATATATATATATATATATATATATAGTCAGGTAAAAAGTAAATTGCCAAAGACTTGTTAGTTCTGCTACAAAAAAAAAAAAATGGTTTTCCAGTCCAGTCAACAGGCTTTCATCGTGTAGAAGTTACAAGGAGCAGAAGTTATATTTCCGTCTGTGATTATAATGGATTTTATGTTTTTATACTCTCATTACTTCATAATGTAGTATCTACAAATCACTTGTATAAGAGACAATATCTAAATGCCATTTTTTCTGCATTTCAAAAAGCAGTGAGACTGACCTTGGCTCTCTCTCTCTCTCTCTCTCTCTCTCTCTCTCTCTCTCTCTCTCTCTCTCTCTCTCTCTCTCTCTCTCTCTCTCTCTCTCTCTCTCTCTCTCTCTCTCTCTCTCTCTCTCTCTCTCTCTCTCTCTCTCTCACTCACTCACTCACTCACTCACTCACTCACTCACTCACTCACTCACTCACTCACTCACTCACTCACTCACTCACTCTCTCTCTCTCTCTCTCTCTCTCTCTCTCTCTCTCTCTCTCTCTCTCTCTCTCTCTCTCTCTCTCTCTCTCTCTCTCTCTCTCTCTCTCTCTCTCTCTCTCTCTCTCTCTCTCTCTCTCTCACACACACACACACACACACACACACACACACACACACACACACACACACACACACACACACACACACACACACACACACACACACACACACACACATTAAATGATGAAGTTGTTGCAGCACATAATGTGTATAGCTTTAAAGAAAAATGAGAAGTAGAGATATGGAGACAGGACACTATGAGCCCTACTCAAACCCTGTACGCTACAATTAGGTAAACACACACATATAAACACACACACACATTTGAAATGATTGAAGTGAGGACATAACAAACAAGAAAGGAACTAAAGTCTTTGTTGTGGAATATATCCCATCAAAGACAAGTTCATGGGAGATAGAAGATTATGGTACTGTATTGGATGACATAAAAAATAGTTAGGACAGAATAATGAGTAAGACTGGTAGGGTAATACTGGAGGAAAGGAAGGGGAAAAATTTGGAGGCGTAATATATGATGAAGATATGAATATGTTAAGATATGAAAAGAACATAGAAAATATGAGGCATGCAGAGACAAAGGGGTGAACTCACCTATTCAACAATTTTTAGTTAAGGGCAGAATGAGAGAGGTGTAACACTTCTTGATAACTCAGCATAGGTTGCCAAGTTAAATTGAACCATGTAGCAGAGATATAGATTTGTCATCAATAAGATATAATGAAAGGAAATAATTGAAAAATTAGAGGTAGATGGCAAAGAATATGAAGATACGTATTGAGGATATGGTCGAAATGATGAGTGATGCCTTTCAGTCAGTCTTCACCAAAGAAGGTTAAGGTGCAGTGGTTAATTCTTTTGAAGTTAAATGCAAATATGAATGAAATACAGAATAATATGAAGAAGGTAGAAGTAAATAAAGTGCAAGGATCATATGGTACATCAAACTAGGTTTTAAAAGGAATTTAAGTCAGTTGGTAGACAAAATACATCATTGTTATGTATTCATTGAAAGAGATCAAAGCACCATGAAATTGGAAAAAGGCTGATATTTTACTGATATTTAAATTGAAAGATAAGTAAATGATAAACAATTTGCATTTCATAGAGGGAAATCATGTATAACTAACCAGTGAGTTTTCGCTCAAGAATAATTGACTTAACACAGGAGAGTGAGATGAATGGGTAGATGGTATGTACCTGGATTTTAAGAAAGGCCTTTGACAAAGTGCCACATAAGGAACTCATGTGGAATATGTAGGACATTGGTGGAGTGGGATGCAGATTATTGAAGTGAATGGAGGATTTCCTAAGCAACAAAGAAATGAGAATCAGATCAAATGACATCAAAATTCAACTTGGAGGAAAAGTCATAAATGGAGTATGCACCTTATGGTTTAGTATTGTCTGCAGTCATGTTCACAGTACATATTAATGATATGACAGAAGAGATCAACAGCTACATGAGTTTGTTTGCAGATTATATTAAGTTCATGAAAAAAAAAATGAAAAAAATATATAGCACTGTTTATGTTCTCATGGCACTACTCCAAAATTATGTGTTTGGTCCTTTAAAAGAAAGTTATATATATATATATATATATATATATATATATATATATATATATATATATATATATATATATATATATATATATATATATATATATATATATATATATATATATATATATATATATATATATATATATATATATATATATATATATATATATATATAATGTGTAGACAAGACATGAAAAATGTAGTTTTCCAGCAATAGTAGCTGATACATGAAGCTATCCAAACAAAGGATGTAGTACAAGCAAAATCTGCTCATAATATCAAGGCCAAGTTACACCTTAATAGATATAATGGCAGGACGGGACCGCCGTGGTGCAATGGGACTGCGCGCGCTTTGTGGGCCCCATGGTTCTCAAGCGCACTGGTTCGAATCCTGTCCACGTTCCGAGGTTAGGAAGGGCATCCACTCGGGGTAACGGTTCCCAAATGCCAAAACCAAAGTCCTCCTGACTCCTCTGTCAGGAGGCACCGTCCTAGCCCTAATGTAATAGGGGAACCGGACGTAAACTGAAAAGAAAAGATATAGTGGCAGGACAAAATAAGCATAGCTCCTTTCCAGCACAACACAAGGAGGTAATCACACACACACAAACACACACACGCACGCACGCACGCACGCATGCATGCACGCACACACACACACACACGCACACACACCCATGCACGCACGCACGCACGCACACGCACGCACACACACACACAGGTACGGGATGTAAATCGAGGAGTTGTGACCTTGTTGTCCCGGTGTGTGGTGTGTGCCTGGTCTCAGGCCTATCCGAAGATCGGAAATAATGAGCTCTGAGCTCGTTCCGTAGGGTAACGTCTGGCTGTCTCGTCAGAGACTGCAGCAGATCAAACAGTGGAACACACACACACACACACACACACACACACACACACACACACACACACACACACACACACACACACACACACACACACACACACACAATAAGAACTAAAAATGACTTATGGAGGTACTGTGCAAAGGACTGTGTGAAATATTAAGTCCAAGTTTTAGTGAGCATTGAAATTAATTGCTTAAGAAAAGAAAAAAAAAAAAAAAAAGAACCAAGGTTTGGGAAATAATGTTACAAGAGGGAAAGGAAAGTAAGCGTGAGAAGGAAGTTAATTATACTCTTTGGATGAAGGAAAATTTAAAGAGCTATTGAGAGAAAGAAGTGTTTTTCTTGGTGTTCATGTTTAAGTGTTTCTTGTTGAGGGTACAAATAGATGAGAAGGAAATGAAGAATGTTAAAGAAACAAAGTAGGTTATTAGGATGAAGACATATTCTAGGATGAGAAGTAGTAGGATGGGTCCTAATACTGATGGGGAAACTTGTCCCATAAAAGTGGAACTGTCTCTAACATTAGAGGAAAGTAATAGTTTATGTTGAAAGGAATCAGAGCCTGGGAAAAAATAAATGGAAACCATTTAACTAGTAATGATATTGAGGAACAAGAGGATATGAGTACAAAAGAATTTTTGGGTTACATTTAGAAACTTAGCATTCAGAGTAGAAGTATTGATAGTACTAGAATGAAGTAGAAACAAAGATTGTGGTAGTAAGAAATAATTGTATATTCCAGGCCAAGTTGAATAATTATAGACCTGAAGAGAAGATTAGACAATATGAGCCTAATGTAAACATTGAAATCTAAAACTAGTTCAGTATACACACACACACACACACACACACACACACACACACACACACACACACACACACACACACACACACACACACACACACACACACAGAAGATCAGGATGAGGCAGTGTATGAAGGATATTGAAAAATACAGTTTTCCACACAGAACGGTGGAAAAATGGAATGCATTGGATAATGAAATTGTCACAGCACAGTGTGCATAACTTTAAAGAAAAACTATATAATTGGAGATACGGAGACAGGACACTATGAGCCCCGCTCGAAACCTGTACAATGCAACTATGTTAATACACACACACACACACACACACACACACACACACACACACACACACACACACACACACACACACACACACACACACACACACACACACATTGGAGGAAAAGAAATCTATAGCATCTTAGGAGAGTGAAATATATAGTTAGGCAGTCAGAGCTGCATGGCAAGTTGAAGTGCGTACTTACCATATGTGTCATTAACTGGTGATATTGCCATAGAAGTGTTCTATTGAGGTAGCATATGTGTAAGACATAATGACAAAACACATGTCAGATTGTAAAGTGGCATTCATGTCACTAATATCAGTTGTCTCTAGTGTCACACTTAGCTATTATTTGTTATGGCTTGTTGTGTCAAAAATACTTACAAAAAGATAGAAATATATTGATATAACATAAAGGAAAAGAAAAATGGTTGCCTTAAGTGAAAGATGTGCTACAGTGGCCTTCATGGTAATCATATTCCAGAAAGCTGAAGCTCAAACATAGAGTTCATAATTTTACATTTGATATTGAATTCAGTTCTCTTTGCTTACCTTATGCCTTTAAATCAATGCATTTTCCTTATTTAGCTTCAGCATTCATAACATTTTAAGGATTAGAAAATATAGAATTATTATTCACCATTTTTAAGGTTTTCAAATGTAAAGAATATCATTCACTGTTCTTGCATTCTTGGGTATATGGACATTGTTAACAGGTAAATTTTTGTAGTAAGTCTTGTGATTTTATCAAACTTTCACTTGTTTATTTCTCTCAAAATGTGTAAGGTTAACTTATGACATGGGAGTCATTCTTTGAAATTGTTGTAGTGCAGTGTAGTGCAGAGGAACTTCTTCATTGAATGTTAGCAGATTATATCTGCATTGATTATATTTTGATGTACTATTTTGTGGATAATGTGGATAATTAACGGAGTACTTTTCGATGTTGGTCACATTGTGAAAGTTGTGCCAGATCGTCCTCAGTGTTCTTATGGTGACTTTCTTGTAATTGTTAGGGTAAGAGTGTTTTTGTTATATTAGTGGAAGGAAGTCAACTTAGTGTAGGCATGTTGTTGAACTATAATAAATTGATCTATTAGTTAATATTTTCGATACCAGTTCCCTTTAGTAATAATTGAAAAAAATATAGTACATACAAACATATTTTCTTGAAGTTTCTTATTTTAGGAAATCTTTGCATATTGCTAGTAGCATAATTTCTAAAGCTGTATTTGATACAATAGATACATTTTGAAATAAAGAACAAGAAGTGAGTGTGAAAATGTGGGAATATAAGTTTTTTCACTTTTGCAATGCATATCATTAAACACTAATGGTATAACTGTAAATAAACTCAAACATCTCTTGGTTAAAGTTTTAGTGTTAAATTCTCTCTTTTGGGATATTGGATATCAGGAAACAATGCTAGTGGGTTATCTAATGCAACACAATAATAATGAATACATAAATATTGAAATGAAGGAAGCAAGCATCAGAAGCTTAAGTCAGTAAGCAGGGAACCTTTTGCAGGACATGACGATGGAGGGAAAGCCAGATAAGGATGAAATGGGAGTTGTCACAGATATCACCAGGACTTTCAAAGTGATCAAAATTTACTTAACCCATAGTGATAACTTATGGTTTGACTGATATTGTGTCTGAATACCATGCTATTCTGATGTTCCTTATGTGAGCTTTCTCCAGCAAGAACACTTCTTTTGTTAAATTTATCCCACCTTCAGATTAATTTCTGTTTCCATGATGCATCAAGGAAGATGTATATTATAGGAGGAAGTGAATTAACACAATGTAGTCTCTTTGCAGTAAACTTGGAAATATGAGATGGCTAGGATTATACTGTATTGCAGATTTTCGTGATATGATAGAGGAGAAAGTTTAAACGAAAGATAACTCAGTTATTTCATTGTTTGAACAAAAGATATATATTATATGAATGTATGTGTTTATATGTACAGTAGACCCACGATATAATGGATGATATGGGGACAGCGGTCTGTCGTTATATCTGAAGATTCGTTATATCCGATGAAAATACCGGACAGATCCATAATATCCAGATATCTGTCCAGTATTTATACCCGCCGCGGCACACCACGTGGAGTTCCTGCAACATGTTATCGGACGATGCCCTCGCTATAATGGACGAAAGTCCGTTATAACAAATGAAAATCCGTTGTAGCAAGGGTTTGTCCGGTCAGGTTTTTGTCCGTTATATCCAAAATGTGGCATATCGAGATCTGTTATGTTGAGGGTTTACTTTACAGATATGAAAATGTATTCACATGCTTTTATATTCATAAAGGCAAATCACTATACATACTTACAGTAAAAGTGCAATCAATTTTTTATTTACACATGTTTGAATAATGTGATTTCAATTTATATTTAAGGAGATATGATTGAATAATGCAATTTATTCAATTTAATGCGGTTTGAATAATGCAATTTATTCAATTTAACGTGATTTAAATTTACTTGATGGCGTCACATGCATCCACACTGTTTTTTGGGGGAACTGCACTGAGACAGCTTCGTAAATAATACCTTCCACCTTTGTCAGTTGAAGGATACCATTTGGGGAAAATCAGTATTCTTAAGCATGAACACTGCCTTCCTGCATGTTGGGAAGGCAACGACGAGGCAAGATTTACCTTGAATACCTTCGCTACAAAGGGAATCAAGACCCATGTCTTTGTCCTTAGCTCTGCATAAATTTTCCCTACATACCTATTATTTTTAGTTTTTTGTTAACTAAATGATTTTAGAAACAAAAATATTTTGCAAAAATTATAATTGGAACCAAAGCCAGAAACAACAACAACAACATCACTGCCGCCTGCTTCAACCACCACATCTTCATCTCAGAAGTTTTCTATCAGAATTCTACTTAGCTTAAGATCAGTTGTATGCCTTTATTGCTTGATAAGTACCCATTTATGTAGATAACTGATGGACTGTCCTCTTCCCATAGCCTGCATAGTTGAAGGAGGTGGCGGTTCTCTCCTGTGTTAAGACCACTATACGGCCATCTGTGCTTTTATTTAGAAGCATTTTTTTCCTGGCTCACCAATTCTATTAGTAAATCATGTTCTGCAGCTGTAAAATTTTCCATGTTGCCAATGTTGGAGAGGTGAGGCAGTGTGGTCTGAACTCTGTGGCTCAATCAGCTGAGGTGATGGTAAAGAAACACTGGTACCAACCACCACCAAATTATACTCATGGTTTATTTCATTAAACACATTAATAATAAATGTATGAATATGGGATAGTATTCCTGGCATATAAAATCTTACAACAAATTTCGTTGAATTAATATTTTTCCAATCTCCTGGACAAAAAAGGTGCTCAAGTGAGAATGTGTTTTTATTGTTTCTATGATATACTGATGTATTAATAGGTTTTTTTTTTTAAAGTATGAGTAACAAAATCCTCAAAATAGGCAGACTTTCCCAGTGGCCAGGTACATAACCTCCCCTCCCCCATTACCATTGTTTTCTTTGGGAAAATTTTATTTGAATGATGTGGTTTTGAGTAACGTAGCATCTCCAGAATTGTAACCTTTGCGTTTATCGAGAGTTAACTGTGCTATGAAAATATGGAGAATATGTATGTTTACAAGTAAGAGATCATGAGTTCAACTCCCAAACCTTTTCCACATTGTAGTCAGAGTTTTAAATAGCAGGGAACAGATACAGAAGGCAAGCTTAGAATTTGTAAATGCAATCTGACAAGCCTAAGAGGCCCAAAGCTAGCAAAATGAAGCACATGGCTTGATTTTCCCTTCCATCAGAGAGGATCAATCCTGCAGTATGAAATACACCTTTCATTTAAGAAGATTATTATTCTGTGGTGGATTTGTATAGTTTCATGAAGACCAACAAAATACAGTTATGCAGGCATATTGTAGAAAATGCTGTCATTTGATATGAATAATGCTTGTAGAAACTGGTGAAAAAGTTCCATGCTTTAGGTTGTGTTTTATCATATCACCAACCAACTACATGTTTCATTTACTTATTTATTCTTTCACTGTGTTTCATTTGTTTTAGAGATATTATTTGTTAGACTTAAGAGTGTAACATTTTTTTTTACATGTACTGTATCAGTATCTGACTCATCATTGCACGGGAAAACTAGCCAGTGAATGTGTATTCCCAGGCTACAGAGGAATAAGCTTGTCTGAATCTATCATCTCAGGTACATCACAAACTACTTGACTAATCATGTAATTTTACCTGACACCTGTTTCTTGTGTTATTTCTTCAACAGAAGAGCCGTAACAGAAGATTCTTCATTTTGCTCTTCTTCATACCTTCTATCTCCATTCATCATATCCTTTCCCACTTTCTTCCATATTCCAGCTCTGTCATCCTATTTTGTTCAGGATCTTTGTATGTCTGTCATTTTCTCTTTTTTTGTGTATCATTTTGATTTACTTTCTTCACTTACAACACTCATTCAATAGTTTGCCCTTATCGAACATAGAAAAAGCATATTTCATATACAGTACTATACTTTCATTGTTTTAAATGTCTTGCAAACATATCCCACATTGTTACTCAATCATTCCTGTCCAATGCCTTTTCCAAATCCATAAAAGCAGCATGATTTTACTGACATTTATTAGATTGTATTTCATTCCTCTTTTCAATGCAAAAAAATCTAAGCTATGGCATTTCTACGACAGGCTCTTCATCAGCATCGTAGTGGGTATTACTAGCCCACTCCTCCCACACCGCTACTCTTCTTACTTTCCTTTGTACATTCGTCAGTTCCAAGATATTTGGAAAGATTAGAAATGGGAGACTTTCAGTAAAGGTTTGTCACTGTGTGGTTTTGCAATAAGGCTTAGCTGAAGGATAATAATGGAAGGAATATATTCAGTTACTTTAGCATTTATGTGCATTTACATGTTTTATATTCTTATACATTTCTTCCTGGAGAAATGCTGGAACAATTATGTATGATTAGGGATAGAAAGTTGATATTACTTACTCTGGCTATAAGTTGATGTGTGAACATAATTTTTTTACCTGTTGTTATATGACTAAGGCTGACTTGTGCAAACATGAAACCTGGCTTCAAATCATTATAAATGTTATTCTTCACTGTACTTTAACTCAACATACTTTATCTTGAAAGATGAAAGGAAAACCAGCGCATTGCAGTTTCTTATTACTCCATGACAAGGACGGAAAGATGTTCAACATTTTACTTTTGTCACAAGACTTTCACTTCTAAATGCCATGCAGAGGCTTTTTGCATACTGTGGTTCATTATAAGCCATAAAATAAAGGATTAAAACTGCAGCTGTTGAAGGTGCCAAAGCTACTGGGCAGTATGTTGTCATAGCTTCAGGGAAAAAATGTAAATGTTTGCAGGAATCAACATGAAAATAATTGTAGCAAGTTGTTGTAGTTGTGTTGCCTTATATAGCTATATAAAACTACATAGTTTGGTAATTGAACTCAAACCCAATAGCAGCAGTCCTGAGAGAGAATCATTTAATATCAGGACCATGATAGTACAAACGAAGTATCTGAAAAACATTGTGGGTCAGTAATTTCCTTCTAACATTTTCCTCTTTTGATTGCTTGCACAGTTTGTCTCAGCTGCTGCTGTTAGTCTCTCACAGCTTGTACATAGGTTGGTGTCAGGATTCTGTGGCAGTACATTGATGTCTTTTCTTTAAATAGATCCTAAAATTGCATAGAATCATTTATTTTTCTGAATGCATTAAATTACATTATTTGCTTCTATTTCAGCCATACTAATGCTTGATGTGGCTATTGTAATCTGATCTCCTATATATAAGGAAAAAAACTCTGTAACTTGTTTATTAGAATATGTATAATTTATGAAGTTCATGTAGGCTTTGGAAAAGTCTTTTGTGGGAAGTTTACAGCTGTTATTGAGGACTTAATTCATGGATATTTTTCTGAAGTGTGCATATGTTAATTAGTGAGTTTATAAGTAAAAATAAGATTAAATTAAAATGTAGTACAATATTTTTTTTTTATTTTTTTTTATAATAGTACAAGTAATATTTACTATACTTTATGGTAGGTCAGTAAAACTCAATGATGAATGTATTTGTGATCCCTCAGTATCACTACAAACTCCCACAATCACTTTGGTACTGACAGAAGCATCCCAGCCACCATGCTTAGATCTTGCAGTTTATATCCTGGTTTATATCCTTCTGCTTTAATTCCCTGACAATTGGCCAAGCTCATAAGTAAAATTTTCCAGAGTCACTAATTTTTCTGCTAACGTTTTATTAATTTACTTTTATTCTTGTCTAAGTTTTGAATATTGAAATGAAAACATTGATGAATTGTTTGCATCTCCTAAGCAGCTAACTATTGAAATAGCAAGGTACATGGAATGAATCTCTCTCTCTCTCTCTCTCTCTCTCTCTCTCTCTCTCTCTCTCTCTCTCTCTCTCTCTCTCTCTCTCTCTCTCTCTCTCTCTCTCTCTCATTAATCCATTAGGTAGTGATAAGAAGTCAGCACTTTTTTGGTATGATAAGGTGATAACCACTTAACCATTGCAAGACACATAGGAGAACAAAGTGAATGTTTTAGAGTTGCCATTAGTGTTAAATTTCTGCTACTTCCTGATATGTTGTATACATGCACACCTTGCTCGTACCATATATCCACTGCTTTAGTTAACATTATACAATCTACTTTTTCTTGACTGATTGACTTCCTGAAGCTGCCATGCTCCTTTAAGTGTAGACTGTGCTTGCAACTTGTCATAATTATTCTGTTCTTTATGCACTTGTTGG
>NC_059301.1:27073249-27078249 GCF_017591435.1 Portunus trituberculatus | reverse complement strand
AATTTGGTGGTGGTGATGATATTCCTACTTCCTGGATTTGGCTCCAATCACAATTTTTGTAAAGTACACTTAACCTTCTGCTAATGCACCTACTGCTATTGCATTTTATTGCTATTATGCAGACTTAAAAAGCTGCAAATATGTCTATATCGCACATGAAATTATTGCTATCTTGTGTCTGTCATTCAAAAACTTCCAGATTCATTTTATCTATTTACTTATATCCAGAAGTAGTTCTTAACATATTTCCCCAACCTACCCATCCATCTTAGCTCCTGATCACCCACAATGAGGTACTGTATTTGACGGCATATAGGACACACCATTTTTCATTACTTTTACCTACCCTAACTACATGCATCATTATTTTATTGCTGGTATTATTATTATTACTAGTATTATCACTTTAAAAGCAAATTACTGTAAAAAATTAAAGCAATCTAATCTGTGAAGCTGTGACACATGTTTATAAAGATATCATCTGATCAGAACTCTGAATCAGAGCAGTGAAGAGTAGCAGCAAGTTCATGATAACAATAAAACACATCAACACCCTCACCGTTATGGCAGCAAGAGGAAAAAGATCAAGCTACATAATTTACCTACAAACTACAAGTTCTAAATTATGCTAAGGAGCATGGCAATAGAGCAGCAGCAATGGCTTTTGGGCCACCACCTATGGAAAAAATTAGAAGTGTCTGGTGACAGCAAGACCAATTGAAGACCATAAGGAAAAATAAATGTTTTCTGTATATGGAATGTGCTGCTAAATTGCTTTCAACTGTATATGCTTCAATACACCAAAAAAAAATTTTCTCCTGAATTTGATTTCCTGAAATGGGTGTGCATTTTGTATGCCGTCAATAACGCTGAATAAAATGCTTGAAAATGCATGTTGCTATTATGGTTCTTGATTAAGTGTTTTTCTTTATAATTAATTATTTTTTGAGTTTTATACTATTATATGGTATAAGAACTGGACAAAAAGTGGCAAAAAAATGGCAGCTTGGAGGTCTAGTGTCATTTTGAATTATTACCATAGGTTCTTCACTTTGGTTATTGTGGTTTTGGCAATCACACAGTGATAGATGTACCAATTACGCTGCACGATAGCGGACGGTTGAGTGTAGGCTCTTTGAACGATAACCTGTATATTTTTGTGTTTCTAAAATCAATTAGTTCACAAGAAAAACTAATAATAACAGATACAGTAAGTCCTTGTTATACGGTACATATGAGTTCCTGAAAACCTTGCCAGAAATCAAAATTACCATATACTGAACCCATTATAACATGTAATTATAGGGAATGCATTCCAACATGTCAAAAGTCACCCCTACAGAAATTAAAATACATGAAAATAGTCATAAAAAAAAAAAAAAAATTACTGTGCAAAAGAAATAAACAGAAAATGTTTTGATTTACCTTACACTCGCCATGTATTCTATCAGATGATGTCCCTCCCGAGGCTAAGGGACAGTAGGAATTTCAGCCCTTACTCATCTTCCGCTGAGTGGGCAGACTACATCTCTTTCGCTTTGCCTTGTCAACTCCAGCAGTGTCTGCAGAAAGTTTTGGGGCCATTATGGGTGCGTCACTGTGCGTCGTAATAATATCCACAAAAAACACATGTAAGGATTTCACTTGTGTTCAGTGGGAAACGCAGGAAGAGACGGATTGTTGTTGTGACGTCATCCACGTCACACTTCCCACGCCACCCCAGCTCAGTACTCACTGACAGCTGACTTTTGGCGGGACATTCGGGCACTTTGGCTTGATGCCTGAGGTTTCCTGTTGTTTACATATCACTTGTTGACACTGGGCTAGCTGGAGTGTTCATCAAACTCTCCATAGTGCTGTAAACAACTAAACAGGCCGAACAGTTGCTCAGTGTTTGGATGCAATAACATGGAAAGAAAAACAGCAGGTTTACGTATGACATGAGCGGATATTGTATCTGTGAAATTTTCTTACCGTATATCGAATCGAGGGTAGTAATTTCCAAATACTGTAACTGTGAATTTACCGGAATGTATTTACCTAGTTGTATTGTACAGGGTTTGAGCGGGGCTCATAGTGTCCTGTCTCCATATCTCCATTTATCTAATTTTTCTTTAAAGTTATGCACACTATGTGCTGCAACAATTCCATTATCCAATGCATTCCATTTTTCCACCGTTCTGTGTGGAAAACTGTATTTTCAACATCCTTCACACACTGCCTCATCCTGATCTTCTTTTCATGTCCTCTTGTCCTTCCATCCTCTTCCAAACAGCACCAGGTCTTCTTTGTCTATCTTTTCAATATCATTTACTATCTTATACATTGTTATTAGGTCCCCACGTTCTCTTCTATCTTGTAAGGTTGGCAGTCCCATTTCCTTCAGTCGTTCTTCATATGTGAGGTCCTTTAATTCCGGCACCATCTTTGTAGCAATCTTCTGTATCCTTTCCAGTTTTCTTATATCTTTTTTAGAACTCGGAGACCATACCACTGCTGCATATTCCAGCCTTGGGTGTATCATGCTTGTGATGATTTTTTTCATCATATCTTTATCCATGTAATGAAATGCCACTCTTATATTAGTCAACATCCTATATGATAGTCCAAATATCTTATTTATGTGTTTATCAGGGCTCAGATTTTCTTGTATGATCACCAAGAACTTTTTCCTTTGTAGTCTTCATTATTTGCTCCTCTCCCATCATTATGTGACATTTCTTGGCATTAAATTCCAATTTCCACTTCTTGCTCCATTCATAGATCTTATTTAAATCTTCCTGTAGCAGTATACAGTCCTCTCTGGTTTTGATAACTTTTAGCAACTTTGCATCATCAGCAAATAAATTCATATAGCTGTTTACCCCAATGTGAATGTCGTTTACATAAACTTGAAACATAATAGAGGCTAACACTGACCCTTGTGGCACCCCGCTAGTTACTTTACTCCAAGATGAGTATGTATCTCTGATCACAGTTCTCATTTCTCTATCCTTCAAATAATCTCTTGTCCATTCGAGCAAGGTTCCACGCAGTCCTCCTATGTTCTCTAGTTTCCAAAGAAGTCTTCCATGAGGGACTTTATCAAATGCCTTTTTAATGTCCAGGTATACTGTGTCTACCCATCCATCTCTGTTTTCAAGTCCTGCAATAACCCTGGAGTAGAAGCTTAATAAGTTTGATACACATGACCGCCCTGTCCTGAACCCAAATTGTCTGTTCGATATGACTTGCTCCTCTTCTAGAAATTTAACCCATTTTTCTTTGATAATTATTTCACATAACTTCCCTACGACACTTGTAAGTGACACTGGTCTGTAGTTTAGTGGTTCAGTTGCCTTTCCTCCTTTAAATATCGGTATTACGTTGGCTCTCTTCCACTCTAGTGGAACTTTCCCTTCATTTATTGAACTTTTAATTATTTCCCAAATTGGCTCCAGTAATTGCTCTTTACATTCTTTTAACACCCAGCCTGATACACCATCTGGCCCCATTGCTTTCTGACTTCCAACTTGTCCAGTAATCTTCCAATATCCTCTTTATGAACTGCAATTTCCTGTAATCCTAGGCAATTCAATGTCCTATTAGGTTCTGTGAAGTCATCTTCTTCAGTGAATACCGTTTTGAAGCTCTCATTCATTATTTCACACATTTCTTTCTCTGTTTGATATGTCTTTCCTTCTTTAATTATTTTTTTCAATTGTTTCCTTATTCTTTGTTTTGCCGTTTATAAACTTGTAGAAAAGTTTTGGTTCATCCTTGCTTTTATCCACTATATCTTTCTCAAACTTTCTTTCTTCCTCTCTCCTTACTCTAATATACTCATTTCTAGTATCTTTGTACTGCCGACTATTATAGTCATTCCCGTGCTTTAAAAGTTTCTTCCACGCTTTATCCGTTGCCTTTTTTTATTGTAAGCATCTAGCATTGTACCATGTATGTATTTTTTCTGAACTCTATAAACAGGAACAAACTTTTTTACTCCTTCATTGTATTCCTGTAAGAATATGTCATATTTCTCTTGTATAGTCTTCCTGCTCATAATATTACTCCACTCAATATCAGCAAAATAACTCATTAGTTTTTCAAAATCTGCTCTTGCATAATATAATCTCTCTCCTTTATAGTCCTCTCTGTATCTTATCTCATCTTCCTCCTGCATTTGCATCTCTAATGTCACATGATCACTTTTCCCCATTGGACTAAGGTATTGTATGATTGGAGGGACTCTGGTTTTTGTGAAGACTAGGTCAAGTAACGATGGTTCCTCTTCCCCCCTGTATCTTGTTGACTCTTCTACCCACTGGTCCATTGTATTAACCATAGTCATCTGTAACACTTTCTCACTCCACTGCCCAGCATTGTCCATTACTTCCATCTCTCCCCAGTTTATTTTTTTACAGTTAAAGTCTCCAACTAAGAGTATTCTTCTATCTCTTCTTATCATGTTATCCAGATACTTTATCGTCTCTCTTTGCATATCTTTATGCTCTTCTGATCCCCATGTATTAGTCTTTGGTGGAACATATGTAACTATAATTTTCTCTTCTTCAAATCTTCTGTTCTGATTGTTACTCCCAATGCTTCCACTTTGTCCTCTCCATATTGCACATCCTCCACACAAATGTTATCACGAACCATTATTAGCACTCCTCCTCCCCCTTTATCCTTCCTGTCCCTCCTCCAGGTATTATATCCTTCCTCTTTAAAGTTGACATGTATCTCATTCTTCAGTTTTGTTTCAACGATACACATTACATCTGGCTTTTTCTCTTTCAAATAATCCCGAACTTCCAATATACTTGATAACAAACCATCTATGTTAGTATAAGTCACTCTTAATTTATTGCCTCCTCCACGACCTCCTCTCTTTTCCTTAAGTACCACTTCTTTAGTCTCATATCCAGAACCCTCCAGTAAAAATTCTTCTTCTCTATCTCTGTCCTTTTCTCGTTTTTTTTCCTTAGCCTCACTTCTTAGCACTTTCTCCTTTTTCCTTT
>NC_059301.1:27058249-27070749 GCF_017591435.1 Portunus trituberculatus | reverse complement strand
GCGCTATTTCCGCCCAATTCAGCGATAGCGAGGTTATATATATATATATATATATATATATATATATATATATATATATATATATATATATATATATATATATATATTTGTATCCATTATAGCAGCCAAGGCCCTGGCGGATACATGAAACATCTGGATACATGGAATTTCCTCTCCCTACCCTTTATAAATTGAGAAAAAACATGTATATAACCCAAATGGGTAAGAAAAAAAATTAATGAAAGCACATTAAATGTATAATCTGGAAAAAAAAAAATGCTACATAAACAGTGCAAGGGGTGGTGGGATGTATACACAACAGTAAAGGCACTTTTCTGCCAACTTTCTTAAGACTGTCAAGTTTTGTCGACATTTGTCGTCATGCACAAGCTCGCTTCTGCCTTTGTTGCGTTTGTCAACTGTAAACAAACATGGCGGCCCCTTCATCCCTCGCAAGTTGTTGCTATTTGTGGCCTTTATTGCTCTTTATGAGAAACTCTTCAAACAGCTTTGTGCACTCATAAACAACAGAGCAATTCATCTTGGCCAGTTGCTACTTAGAAGTTATGCCTTGGAGCTTCGCAGTCCCAGAGGAATGTAAACAAACAACTGAACCACTTTTCACTGCTAGGCCAGAACAAATATAATATATATATATATATATATATATATATATATATATATATATATATATATATATATATATATATATATATATATATATATATATATATATATATATACAGTAAGTCCTCGTTATACAATACGTATGCGTTCCTGAAAACCTTACCGTAAATTGAAATTACCACATAACGAACCCATTATAACATGTAATAATAGGGAATGCGTTCCAGCACGTCAAAAGTCACCCTTACAGAAATGAAAATATATGAAAATAGTGATTACAAAAAAAATGTAAAGTACAGCGCAAAAGAAATAAACAGAAAATGTTTTTGTTTTACTTTTCTCTCGCCATGTATTCTATCAGATGATGTCCCTCCCGAGGCTAAGGGACAGTAGGGATTTCAGCCCTTACTCATCTTCCGCTGAGTGGGCAGACAAGGATAAGACGTCGTCGTCTGCACTGTCGGAAGCAGATATGGGCCATCTGTAGCAGGGTCGGCACATGTGACAGGGACGGCATGTCTGACTGGCTTGAAGAACGAGTACATGGAGGACTGTTCAGTTTTTCTTGTTTTTTCATCATAGATTTTTTATGTCCAGGCCATGTACAAGTTCTTCTTCCTCGTCTCCCTCTTTTTCTGCCTCCTGTGAAGCCTTGTCTAGCTCTATAAGTTCATCATTTGAAGAGAGATTCAGCATGGCTTTCCAAAAGATCTTGAACATCATCATCATCATCAACATCGAAGCCAGCCCTATGGCACAGATTTACTATGTCATTTCTGATCGCACCGATGTTGTCTTCAGCGAAGCCTGGGAAGTCATGTGCGCATTCTGGCCATACTTTATTCCACGCCAAGTTCATGGTAGACGTCTTCACTTCGTCCCAAGATGACTTGATGTTATCTAAGGCGTGCTTGATGTTATACAACTTCCACTATTCACTGATAGTGGGCTTGTCAGGCCCATCTGTGCCCTTTATCAGTTGCTGCATAGTTCGTCGCTGGTAGTAGGCTTTAAATGTTTGCCATGATTATTATGAATGTGTTAGTGCTTACAATAGACCCTTCAATATTCCATTTATTCATCTAATTAGTAATGCATCTAAGTAATATGTAATGCAGTTAAAAAAAAGGGAGGGAGGGGAAGAGAGAACAGGCTCCAAGGGTGGTCAAGTTAAAGTCAGTACTGTGAGTGGCAGGGAGGTGTGGTGTGGATGACGTCATCACCCCTGCTCCCCCGTGCTTGGCCCGTCTGGATGACATGAGCGGATACCGTATCTGTGAATTTTTCTTACCGTATATCGAATCAAGGGTAGGAATTTCCAAATACCGTAACTGTGAATTTACTGGATAAATAACTACCATATAACGAGGGCTTACTGTATGTTTATATATATATATATATATATATATATATATATATATATATATATATATATATATATATATATATATATACACACACACACACACACACACACACACACACACACACACACACACACACACACACACACACACACACACACAAATATATTTACATCTATTTTATCAAGATTCTATTAGTTTGAGATTATAGCTTCATTCCAGTTAACAAGAAAATTAATATCATTATAGAAGTGTTGATTAGAAACCAGGAAAATGGTGCATTTCATCTGACTCAAGATGACGGAAAAAGTTGATGGAACAGATAAAAAAACAATGGAAGTCATTGAATATGACGGAAAATGTGCTAGTGTGACGCCGCCTTTAGTGGTGGTGGGGCATACATAGACTCCTGCCATGCTGGACTGACAAAGAATGCTACAAGCTTGCCGAATAGCGTCGCTATTACTTGAGTTGTCGGCGAGTTGAGAGCGGGAAGGCATAGGAGTAAGTGCTGCTGCTTATTGCGCACGGTAGGTTTGAATATGCTTGGGGGCAGCTCTGGATAGTAGCGAATTCCGGATACGCAGGCGATTACTATATATATATATATATATATATATATATATATATATATATATATATATATATATATATATATATATATATATATATATATATATATATATATATATATATATATATATATATATATATATATATATATATATATATATATATATATATATATATATATATATATATATATATATATATATATATATATATATATATATATATATATATATATGTGTGTGTGTGTGTGTGTGTGTGTGTGTGTGTGTGTGTGTGTGTGTTGATGTAATAGGCAGCTAATACAGTGGAACTTCACTTTACAAACTTAATTCGTTCCTGAATGCCATTTGCAAACCAAAATGTTCATGAACCAAAACTATTATCCCCATTGAAATTAATGTAAAATAGATTAATCTGTTCTAGACCCTAAGGCTGCATTTTGGAGTGACTCAGCACGCACCATGTCCCTGCAGTACATATCCTCTATCAAACACTTTTATGCGCCTCTCAGCTCGAATAAAGAAAGGATCATCATTGCTGTAGTAACTGTATCTAACTGACAGCAAAACAACATATGCGATCTTCCTGATGACGTCTATCTTGCATCACTAATTGTCCCTGAGGTGAGGTGCCTCTATGTTGCAATCAGCTTTGATGACAAATATGGCTGCCCAAACAAACATCTTGCAGAATCTCGT
The DNA here is from genome assembly GCF_017591435.1 of Portunus trituberculatus. Taxonomy (NCBI): domain Eukaryota; kingdom Metazoa; phylum Arthropoda; class Malacostraca; order Decapoda; family Portunidae; genus Portunus; species Portunus trituberculatus. The sequence continues at coordinate 27,067,487 of NC_059301.1, read as the reverse complement.
GACTCCCAGTACAGGTGATCCTCGCAATTCAATGGGGTTAGGGCGGTTTTTCATTGTTTGAATCAGCGTTTATTCGAATCGTGAAGCAACTTTTCCCATAGGATACTTAAGAGATGGGGGGGATAGGGACCAACCTCCATCCAAAACACCCCAAAACTTCACTATAATATCTAAAAAGCACTAATTTAGACTAAATCAGTACTATTAAAGGCTTTATTTATATCTAACTTTTTTTATTAAACACATTAGGGTGCCTTACAGTACATTTCTTTAAAATAAAAACACTTGCATGATGCAGCGGTCTCACAGTACTTGTCCCTGTTCTTCCAAATTGTTGATACTGTTGATCTAGGGACACCCATTTGCAGTGCAACGACACTAAGCTATGCCTGCCTCACACTTTCTTATAAGCTCAAGCTTATCTTTGAAAGGCAGGAAATTGTGCTTCTTAGGGCTGGGGCTGGAGGTGGCTTTGTGCGGCATGGTTGAAGTGGCGTAGAGGCAGGAGGTGGAACAGTGGAGCTTGGCCTGCCTGAATGCCGGCTGGGGTGAGAGTGATGCAGATTAAGCGACGCACAGGGTAGTGTAAGTTTACACTTCCCGGCGAATTTGGGTTGGCGGCGGATTTGACCTGCTGGGTGGCACGCGAGATATGAATGTCGAATTGGCGAGTCAGTCAGTTGAACCTTGAGGATTGGGTATTAATTAACTGAGTTCGAATTGGCAATAATTCAAACTGCAAATGGTCAAATAACGAGGATCCCCTGTACTTGCCATACTAGTAAAGCATCTTGGAAATTATTTTTTTCTGTTGTTCCTTATGTGAATAAAATTCTTATTTTCTGTTTTTCTTCATGTGGATTGAACAGTGGTATTATTTTCAAAATGCTTTCCTAGTATGGCTTTCTTTATTTTTATTGTAATATGCTTAGACTTCTTAACACCTCTTTCACTAATACATTTTACTTTTTTGGGAGGCATAATGAGGCCCAATTTAATACAAAGAGCAGAAGAACAGAACAGCACCACAAGAAACACTGTTTATGGTCTGATCCCATAAGAACAACTGACGCTCTGTGCGTGCCATTTTGTGCTAAAACCAGCAACCCTGTTCGTTGACCAAATTTTCATTCGTGGACCAAGACAAAATTTGTTAAAATATTAGGTTCATCAATTGATTTGTTTATGCATAAGGGTCTTCATGAATTGAGGTTCTACTGTAGGTCTTATTGGAATTTTGTTTTAGTGTCCTTACTCAGCAGATGAATGCATTCCATTATCTACATCTCTTGACTTGTAGCTTTGTAAAAATTTCCATCATGCTTAATGCCTGACACTAAAATCTTAGGGCTGTGAATGTCACAGCTATAAAATTTTCAATAACAAAGAGTTTAAATTGTTAGTTGCAACAAACCATGTCACAAAATATTGCAATATTTAATGAAAGTCCTCCTGACTAAAGTTTATTATAATAATGTGGGACTGGGACTTTAGAAATTGTTCATGAAGTATGATGAAAGGTTGCTAAGACAGTACTGCTTTAGGAGCTGTAATATATTGATGATTACTGATAGTTTAGAGAATGACAAGGAAAGAAGAAAACATGCACCCTTAGACAGTGTGTTACAGGTAGTTGCAACATCCAGTCATCATGGTCAAGGGATGACAGGAACTACTGAAACTGTTTGGAATTATATTTTCTTACCAGTAAATGTATTTTGTCACTAGTCTTCCTGGCACACTCACTCCAGAAATAACTGCAGGAAGGACCAAAATGATGATGACCCATATTTTAGGAGTCATAGTTAGTTCTGATCTCAGTACAAGGAAGCAATGTATTGAGGCCAGAAATAAGGCAAATAGAGTATTAGGTTTCATTTTTAGAAGTGTTAAAAGCATGAGTCCTGAAGTAATACTAAAATTATACTTGGCGCTGGTCAGGCCACATCTTGACTATGCGGTACAATTCTGGTCCCCACATTTCAGGAAGGACATAGCTCTGGTGGAGTCAGTGCAAAGGAGGATAACTAAAAAGATACAGGGAATGAGGGATATTCCCTATGAAGAGAGACTGAAAAAAACTTAATTTGCATTCCTTAGAGAGACGTAGGATAAGAGGAGACCTGATAGAAGTATTTAAGTGGTATAAGGGTTTTAATAGAAGGGACATGAATGTAGTTCTTAGGATCAGTAGTGGGGACAGAACTAGAAATAATGAGTTTAAACTTGAAAAATTCAGGTTTAGGAAAGAAATGGGAAGAAACTGGTTTTCAAACAGAGTGGTTGATGAGTGGAACGGTCTCAGTGGTCATGTAGTCAGGGCTGAGTTAATAGGGAGCTTTAAAAGAAGGTTAGATAAATTCATGGATGGGGAAGATAGATGGAATTAGGTAGCTTAAGCACACTGGGTCTGCCTCGTACAGGCCTGGCGGCCTCTTGCAGCTTCCCTCTTTTCTTATGTTTTCAATGTTCTACTTACGAGAAGCTAAATTTATTGAAAATAAGATGCTTTTGGTGTGTTGAGTAGTCTAAGCAGTCAGTTATCCCGTCCATGAGTGCAGCAAGAAATGAGCAATGAAATTTGGAATGATTCTAAAAGACAAATTTTGTGTTGTATAATTTGTTACATGGATAATATGTAGAACAGTAGTGTTGAGGTGGAGTACTTTTCTTTGGGTATACTGAGAAGTAAGAGTAGGTGAAAAAGTTCAGCATTAAGATATTATCACTCTAAGGGTGCATGCACAGAGAAAGCAGGGTTGCCTGTGCAAGCAACTGGTGCCAACCCACACCAAGAATTAAACAATATAAATAAGTGTAGGCATATATTGAAGAAGCAGGTTCAAGCAAGTCAGTGCCGGCAGCCTGCGTCAACCCACTTACTTGTTTGCTCAGATCATTCTTGCCTGCTCAATCAGCAAAGGTAGACGTTACTGAATGATGAGCAAGATGGATGTTGTGCTCCTGATATGCAAAGTTTATGAGAGCCTGTGTGAAATAAATGGAATAAATACCACCAGGAATGTGGTAGATAGGCTGTGGGCTGAATTCAACAAGGAATTGAAGTGTGAAGGTAAACAATTATTATTGTAATAATTATTATTAATGATAATTTTAATGATTATAATTAATTGATTATAATGTTAATAATAGTAATAATAATATTATTATTATTATTATTTAAATTTTTTTTATTATAATTATTATTATGTATTTTGTTATATTATATTACACTATTATTATTATTATTATTATTATTATTATTATTATTATTATTATTATTATATCATTGTTATTATTATTTTTATTATTATTACTATTATTATAATTATTATTATTAGTAGTAGTAGTAGTAGTATTTTTATTGTTGTTATTATTATTATTATTATTATTATTATTATTATTATTATTATTATTATTATTATGACAGATACTGTCTCTATCCTTTATGCTCACTGAGCGGGTCAGAGCTGTTTACCCATGTCCTTTGTGAACACCTTATCGCACTGGTTTCCGGGGCTGACATGCACTGGAAACCAGCACACCGGTAACCTGCTTTCTCTGTGCATGCACTCTCAAGCAGAGGTTTTCAACTTGGGATTCGAGAACCCTCAGGGCTTCACAAGATTTCCATGGGTACTGAGATGGCTGATCTAATAATATCCTTTGCAATACCATTGTATATGGAATTAGTGTTGGTCATGAAATTAACATTCTAAGATTTTTAGGAGTACTTAGATGGCAGATCCAATAATAACCTTTGCATTATCACTGCATATTGAATTAGTGTCAGTCACTAAATTAACGTTCTGTTCTGTGTTAATTACTGGTGTTTTGGGTAGATAGTCTAATAACTCAGAGGGTTCTGAACAAGAAAAAGGTTGAGAACCCCTGCTTTAAAGGCTCTTCTTGCTTATGATAAACTATTGTTTCTTCCACTGATGGAGTGTGATAATTTGTGGCAGTAAAACTTTGGCAGCTATTGTATTTAATTTTAAACAAGTAGATTTATGAAAAAAATTGTTGTGGAATTAATTGCGCATTGTCTGTGTAAGAGATGACTTGAAAAATATGGTGCTGAGAGGAGCTGGGTTTGAATGTATGTAGTAGATGAGAAAGAGTGGTAAGGAAAAGCAAGCAAAAGCCTAAAGTAGAGGATGAGTTTCTGGCAGATGAACCAGGCATGACATGAGAGTGAGAAAGGAAAGATTCAAAGACAATATGTGCATAGTTTTGAGCAAGCTTTATTACTCAGCTGAAAACTCATTTACAAGCTGACATAGTTGAACATCATACTCAGTAAGCTATCAGTTAATAAGGCTGTTTTACTTCAGTGTGGAATCCACTTTTTAAAATTAAGATAGATATCCATAGTGATAATTTTATAGGGGGCTGAACCATCACTTTCATATCACAATGAGTTCTTCCATTTTTAAATGGTGCCAGATGTGGTTGCTCCAATTAAGTATGTTTAGTATTATTGCAGTCTGTGGCATGAGTTTATTTTTTAACACATAACAATATGTAAATGCATGATTTGCCATCATGTCCACAGTTTGCATCATAAGTGCAATATACTATTCTCATAATGTATTAGCAGAATTCACAAATTAGCATGATTTGATGTGATTCTGGGTCGCTATCCTTTGGTGGGTTGATATAATTTGAGCATATCTCCTTTCACACTATTGACTATTCACCAAGCCGAGAATAGGTATGGGATGCAGATCTAAGAGTTGTAATGTTGGACTCTGCAAACCCATTTAGACATCTTGAGCCAGCATACCATGATTTATGGTTCAACACCATTAATAATTCCAGGGAAGCTATATTTTGCAGTGGAATCATACAAGTTGATGTTCATTATTGTTATCATGACAATGATAACATTCTTAACAGTGGGCACAGATGAGTATGCTGGGAAAACTGCTGACTAATGATGTGTACAGTATTACGAGGAGTTATTTATAACGCAGTGACAAAAAAGTAAATAATGTATTTACATTGTATTGAAGTTAATAGAAAAATCCTGGAGGATACAATGTATGAGTGAATAGAGTTGCTAACCCTTGGCAGTGATGTGCTTGAAGTGCCAATTCGGAAGCCATTTTCAGCATATGGTTGCTAGAAGGCATCCAGCCTTAAATTCAGATTCTCAACAGATTTATATGAGCTACATCAGGTGAGAAACAAATACTGGCATCGAAGAAAAGGACCAATAATGAGAAGAAAATCATGTGAACTATATTATATGAGCTGGTGTGTGGGATATGCCTGCAATTCACTCATGATTTAACCTCAACTCAACTATTGTAACATTTTCATATATGTATATATGACATTATATAATTTCTATGTACAGTACATATATATTTTAAAGAATATACATTTTCACCTAATTCCCATGATACATTTTTTTTTTTTTTGGTTATGCATAATTAAATGGAACCTAACCTAATTTTCTGAAGTGTCAGGATCATTTTCCTTTTTTCCCAGGTGACCTTATGATAATAGGCTTTTTTCACCTGCATATTTGTAGACACTTAATGCTGAAAAGACTATCAACCTCTACCAGCAGTTTTCCTTCTTCCCTCTTCTTTTCTCATTCTCTCCATTTTCATGTTAAGTTGAAACAACTGTTTGCAAGTCTTTATTCTCAATGAAGTAGTCTTCCTGCACAGAACTGTACATACTTACTGAGGTTTATTCATTCTATCTTTTCTATGTGGATGAATCAGTTAATTTTCTCTCACAATGATATATAATGGAGCATGGGTCCAGCTGGTCAAAGGAAGCATATATCTATTTGTAGTTGAGTGTCAAAAAATATTTGAAGGTTACATTGTTGACAAACACACAAGAAGTTAAGAATTTTTCACTTAATGTGAATTAAAGCAGCTTGATATTACTTCTTCAATAATAAAATGAAATAGTAATATTAGTTGCACTGTTACACTTGTTTGTGTGTTGAGTTATGGTAATAAATCCATTAAGAATCCCAGCTTTTTCTTTCATGAGGTACCACTGATTGGGACTCTTGCTCATATTGGTTTATTATTTTATATAAAGTAAGAAACTTTCTTGTGTGCTATCTTATATTATAACATAAGTAGACAAGGTAACAAATTTTACTCACAAAAATAATTAATGTCAATTCTCTCACACTGTCACTCCTGTTTTGCTGACATTTCTTTTGTGGTGATGTGAATGAAGGTTGTGGGAAAGGAATAGAATAAATGGAAAATTCCACTAAGATTGGTGTGGTCCATGAATGTGGAGTGACTAGAGACAGTCTTATTAAATAATTATACCACTAATGTCAAACTGTGATAGTCTCAGGCAAGCAGGAAGAGTATTGACTACTACATTATTTCATGTGCTTTACATGAGAAGTTAAATCCTTTGAGGAAATTAATGAACAGGTGACCATAGTGATTCCTATACATAAACTGCATATGGAATACACTCAAGATAATCTCCACCTCTATAACCAATGGTGTATGAGCCTCTTATTTCCTATGCAGAGATGTTATTACACATGTATACACAAGTGTAGGCAGGCAAAGAAAGTTCCATGGAATTATGAATGTGTACAAGTGTATACTCAAGAGTAGGCAGGTAGGGTAACTCCTATTAACTGGGATGTATACAAATGTGTGCTCAAATAGAAACAGGTAAAGAAAATAACACTTGGATATTGAGGTACATATTATGTGAAATGCTTACTAACACTAGAACATATTAAGATGTACTGGTGCAATGAAGATTTTTTCCTTCATTATAGTCAAACTTTATGGGTGGTGATAATGTGTACTTAGAGTAATACAGATCTTTGAGATAAGGTGAGATGTGAAATTGATTGGTAAACTAAGTTGTTCTATTTTTTTCCTCTTTCTTTCTTTCTTCCTGTGTTTGATGTTGTGCTTCAAAAGGACTGGACCAATCTGGTACTGCCATCATGTGGGCTTCAGTGCTCATTATCCTCTCAGCAAGGGCTAGGGAAAAAATCATGTAATTAAATATTATTATGGTAATTCCTTAATTTATTATTATGATGGACAAAACCCAACATGAAGGTTTGATACTTTTATTTAATGCATAGTTTTAAAAAGACATCTAGATTGCTCAGAGAAAGCATAATGAAAGGATTCTTGCTTGCCACTGGTGGAAACTCTTGTTTGACTTGATATATTACTGTACATACGTGGTTTGCAGATTCATTCTAGCGGGTGTTATGTATCTATCTGCCACACTCAATTTAGTTTTAAACTCGTGGATATTTCTTCATTTTACTGTCTTTAAACAATTCCTGTGGCACAGTTCATTCCTTATGCCTTCCTCATGTCCATTACATCCTAAGAAAACTTACTTTTAATTTGATTTGTCTTGTTGCCATATGCAAAGTGAATCTGGTATCCAAAACCAAATGTGATGGGGATAAGTGGAAACATTACCACCCAACTTTTGGTTTTGCGATACCCATAGAACAAGAACCCATAGGAAGCTGCAAGGAAGGGAACAAACCAAACCATCAATTCACGAACTGTAGCTACTTGCATTGCCATTTGCCTTTCGGCCATTCTTCTTGCCAGCTCTATCTGTGATGCTGTCTGAAATTGTGATCAAGAAATTGGGGTCAAGATTAATTTTTATTCTCTCTCTCTCTCTCTCTCTCTCTCTCTCTCTCTCTCTCTCTCTCTCTCTCTCTCTCTCTCTCTCTCTCTCTCTCTCTCTCTCTCTCTCTCTCTCTCTCTCTCTCTCTCTCTCTCTCTCTCTCTCTCTCTCTCTCGGATTTTCTTTTTTTGTTTGAGAGGGAACTACTGGCCTGTGTTAAAAAAAAAAAAGGAAAACAAAAAAATACTGAGGTGCCAGTCTCCACCATACTTAATGAAGGGGAAAAAAAAGATGATCCAAAATGTGAGGATAAATGCCTTGAAACTTCCCTTAAGTAAATTAATGAATAATTTTGTTGCACGAATTACTGTTTTATCTACTATCATCACTACATACAGAAGCATCAAGTGTGATTCTAAGCACATATATTACACGTCTTCAGCTGGATTCACAAGAACAGCCATCTCAAACACAGTTCCAACTCGAGTATGGCAAATGTTTTGTGGGTCTAGGCTTTACTTCGGAGATAACTTGACGGATATCAAATTATCTACCCTTAATGAACTAATAAACAAGGAGTGCGGTCGAGTGGCGCTATGTTGTGTGCGAATGTGGATTACTTACAAAAATGTTAGATACAGTCATTTAAACAATTACCACTTAAAAAAAAAAATGATGCACTGTCCCCGAGAAACCGTCCCGTGCGCTCGGCTCCCGGCTCCCCCTTCATAGCTCTTCCACCCAGCTGATTTGACGTCACATAAAATTAGAAATATATGGTATATCATTTTGTTTTTTATGCAGGGGTTCCTTGAGACGTCATGTATTTTAAGGGATACGCAAGGATAAAAATTAAGGTTGAGAAACGCTGCCTTATTCATTACCATATTTCTCTCTCTCTCTCTCTCTCTCTCTCTCTGACCAATAGCGTGGGTTCATATATATTTGACGTCAAATCAGCTTGGGGTGGAGGAGCAGTGAAGTGGGAGCCGGGAATCAAGGCGAGCACACGGGACGGTTTCTCGGGGACAGTGCCGAAATTGATATTGTCCGGACATATATATATAGTGTGTGTGTGTGTGTGTGTGTGTGTGTGTGTGTGTTTGGCACTCTTAAAGAATCCGTCCCGCCCGCTCGCCTTGATTCCTGGCTTTCCCTTCGCAGCTCCTCCATCCAGCTGATTTAACTTCACTTATCCTATATGAAGTCACGCTACTGGTTAACGAGAGAGAGAGAGGCAACTTTGCTGTCGCGAGACAGCATATGTGTGTGTGTGTGTGTTGTTGACCAAGGATTCTCTGTATATTCCTTGTTGTTGACCAATAGCGTGGCTTCATATGTGACGTCAAATCAGCTGTAGAAGGAAGGGATAAAAAGAAAAAAAAAAAAAAAATTTGACGCCACCTTAATTTTGTGACGTAAAAGTACTTCCTTCATATATTGTCCCTTTATTCCTTTTAAGTTCCCTGTATGAATGTTGGAGGAAAGAAAAAAAAAAAAAGCCGTCTTGCACGCGAAAGTGCTCCCTCCAATTTTATCACTTCTTTGTTCCTTTCATCTCCCTTACTTTTATTCTCATTCATCCATCTTTTATATCTAGTCTAATGTTTAATTACCATTTCCT
>NC_059301.1:26965749-27055749 GCF_017591435.1 Portunus trituberculatus | reverse complement strand
AAGAACCTGACCAGAATGTGATATATCTGATTACAGTAAGATAAGTCAAGTGTGGCTGCCGGTTTTTTTTTTTTTTTTTTTCTATTTCTTCTTCTGCCAAAGTAGTGGGATTTATTTAACTGTTGGTTCAGCGCAAATGGGCGGTCAATTTAGCCGTATGGCTAGATCTAGGTATTTCAATAGCTGTGTGATCGAGGCTTTATATATATATATATATATATATATATATATATATATATATATATATATATATATATATTAGTTTTGTTAATAAGTGGAGTAATCAGTTACATTGAAATATGAATATCTCGGATGGCTGAGAAGGAAGGGTGGAGAACGACATAATATAGATAAAAGGTGGAGACAAGGAATTGGGGTGGAGATAAGAAAACAACAAAAAGTAATGAAAACAAGATATATACTGTGATTATAAAGCGAGAAAGAACAGTGTAGAAGAGAAGACTTGACAGAGACTGACGTGGAGAGAAGGCGAAATTAAAAATAGAACAAACAAAACTTAAATGGAGAGCAGACTTGTAAACATAAGAGCTAATCTAACAATATGAAACCGCTAAATGGTAAGCGAGTGTGGCCAGGGCTTTCGTTTTTTTTAGGCAATTACCTCAGTTTAGTGTAATATCACCACTTTTAAAGTAATTCTGTGGTAATGAGATTTTTTTTAGGTAATTCTGAGGTAATTTAAGAACCTCAAAGGTAATTCTGAAGTAACTGTAGTACCTGATGTCATTTTTTCATCACTTCACACCAAAAATACTGTTTATGCCCCCGTATAATGTGTATTTTTTTTTTTTTTAAAGATTTTGAGCGCTTTATTTTCCAATATTTACAGTTGCTTCAAATGCAACGTTATTTTTTGCATTTGTTTTAAAATTTCTTTTTATTAGGGAGCCATTGTTATTATTGATCGTAGCGTCATATTGTGGGCAAATTATTAGAATCTATAATAGTGAAAAAGATTAGGGAGCTCCTAGACAAACATGGTTTGATAAATCGCTCACAACATGGCTTTACGAAGGAAAAGTCATGCCTTACACAGACTTGTTGAGTTTTATAGTTAAGTTTATGAGGCTGCAGATAAGGGTGATAATTACGGCATCCTATACTTAGATTTCAGTCAAGCATTTAACAAGGTACCAAATCAGAGGCTCTTGAGAGAGGTTAGGGCACACTGGATAGAGGGAAAAAATATTAGGCTGGATTATAGCGTGGTTAGGCGATAGGCAACAGAGGATATAGTAATAAACGGATTTAATTCCGAGTGGTATCAAGTAATTACTGGGATGCCACAGGGTTAAGTTTTAGGACCATTGTTATTTCTAATATATTGTTACGTAAGGTGTTTGGATTAAACCCCCATCCCCGGTGATGGAACCTGTAAGCGAGAGAATGGGGTTGTGGAGGGGGGACATTTCTTTTTTCTTGCAGCCATAATTATATATTTATTTTTGTTAACTTCCGTGATTCCTCATACTTTGTAAAATGTATTGCTAAGAAATAAATTTATGGCTGGGTGCCGTAGGTGAAATTGTTGTTTGAGAGAGTGAGGAGGTGCAGATTGGCACCTTATGTATAGAAGTTGCGGGTGTTTGGTCCCGCTGAGTATATCACGATTTGGATTTTCAATAAATGGATCTTGGAGAAGGCTGATTTTCAATTATCCTTATCGCCTCTGAAATAGCTATAAGGGACTAGAAAATACCGCTTACGACTTTAGTTTGCTTAATGAACTACGCAGAGAGGATAGCTAAGGATGTCTAGTTTTAATTACCATCCTCGCTAAAGATCTAAATGCTTAAGGGAAAGCATTATATCGCTAAAGTCTTGGCTCTGCTAGTCAGCACTGTCTTCTAGCTAGGGGCATTGCCAGAGACGATCGAGGCTGCAGACTGCCTGCCCCGCCCCACCGTGAGGATACAGCTAAGGCGACGGGGGCACAACACGCCATCCAGGAGCTAAGACGAGAGCGTTTCCTCACTGGCAGTCTACAGGAGGACCTGGGATTACATCCTGCACCGTGCCTCCGTATGGCCCACGCAGGTGTATAAGTGTTGCGTGCGCTCTCCCTCGGCCTCCTCTGCCTTACCGTGTGTGGGGGGGGACAGCAGTGAAGGATGGTGGTGGCGTAAATCTATTTATCTATCTATCTATCTATCTATCTATCTATCTATCTATCTATCTATCTATCTATCTATCTATCTATATATATATATATATATATATATATATATATATATATATATATATATATATATATATATATATATATATATAATGAAATCTGAGGTAAAGTCTTTGAATCTAAGATAATTTTCATCATCTATCTAATCAGGCAATTCTAAAAATCTATTTTGAGAGCCCGGTTGTAGCTTCCCTCTCCTATTTCTCCCCTCTGCTGATGGATCTGCTGACTGCTGGCGCCTCACTCCCTTCAGAGACAGACAGATCAACGTTCTTTCCTCTGAGCTTTACGTCTTAATTCTTTTATTGATTCTTGGTTTGACGGGATTCAGAGAAACAGACAGACAGACAGACAGAACACGCATACACAAATTAAAACAAAAAGAAAAATAATTATAAGATCACACACATACAGAGATGGTAGTATAGGTATAGGGACAGTTGGTCTCACTTATACAACGTCATGGCAACTCCTGTTATACATCCTTGGTGTGAACTGATTCAGTGATTTAGTTGTATTCTGCTGAGGATGTATGTGTGGTGGATGGAACTGTGTGAATTAACGTGTGACACTTAAGTTCCCACTTGTCTACTCTGATCGGAAATGCATTCGACAAGCACTGACAGGCAGTATACGTACGAGAGTGCAGCAGGTATGCTCCCACAGTTGAAGAAGCTGCAGTCGTTAGTTGTCTTAATTTACTGCTCCATAATGTTGAACTATCGCAGGCAAATGGTTTAGTTTTGCCCTTACATCTCCACGTTGATACTTGACTCCCTCCACACCTGAGCGGTGCCCTACAAGAGGCTGGAGACGAGACGGGTGGGAAAGGGCAGGACTCATGAGTGAGATACATCGAAATAAAAAAAGAGAGAATTAAAGCAGGTGTAGGGAACGGAAGGTTATGAACGAGGAAGCTATGAGGGATATAAAGTAAGAAAAGAAGAGGATCCTGAAGTCTAAAAACAGTGCCTCGAGGCAAAACAAGAAATACGAACAGCTTTAGGAAGTTGGAACTTGGGACAGCTACAGGTGAACTGTCAAATAAGCAGAACACGTTGATTCCAGTGCTGCCACTCTTGATTCCATAAAAAGCCAAGAATCATCGGTAAAATACTCCAAGATGAACTAAAAAAAAAAACCACCCAAGATGTGTAAAATTGTTATATATGGCCGTTTATATATTAAAACTCAAAATACAAACTCTTTCTTACCTTAATATGCATACACCTGAAGTGGGGGTTCCTCAACACTGTCGTCATCATCAGGGTCAGGTGAATGCAGAGTTGCCATTTTCACTTTTGAGTAGAGATGTACCAATACCAAAATTTTGGCCGATTCCGATACCGATACCGATACCACCTAATTGGGCCGATACCGATACTACTACCGATAACGATACCACCGATACCCATACTACTACTTATAGTGATTACTGCACTGGACACCAGGATAAGTTGGTGGACGGCGAGCGTTATCAGATGCGAGGCTTTGTTTTGGGGGATGCTGTAAGTGCTTCTGAGAACGTTTGTGAAATTAGGAGCAATTCTAGAAGCTTTTTGAAGCCATTTGCTAAGGTAAATTACTCAGTAATTGGAATGAATATCTTCTCAGTCTTCTGATTCTTGTCAGTTATTTTAAATTCTTACTTCTTACTCCTTTAGCGACCATTTGGTCTTATGCATTTTCATTATTAATTTTATTGACGATATTTTGGCGATCAAAAATATTTTTAAAATTATTAAAATTATAAAACAGACACAAAATATTAGCAAGACTCATTTTGTTGTGTATGTTTCTCTTTAATTAAATCTGACATCCTTTGATATTAATTCATTACACATTAGTAGACCAATTCAGAAAAATGAGCTTTCACCTAATCTTTTCAATCAAATAGAAAAAAGTTTAGTTTATTCTAAATTTCTAGTGTATTGCTGTAGTCGCCGCTGGGCGAATGTAGTATTCAGGATGACAAAATGACCCAGTCGTTTACTCGCTTTAATGCGGTTAACCTGTATGACAATCAAATTGACACCAGTATGAGGAATATTGAAATGTAAACAAACTCATGAGACGTCTGAGGACCATTTGCATGTTGTCTGGCATGGACGGTTCATCTTCTCGGAAAGGTATTGGTAATTGGTGATGGTTTCCAATCTTGACTTGTTCAGCCTTCCATAAAGTCAAGACACGTTGGTCCTCAACTGAAAGCCCTGTTTTTTCTGGATCTTCACTGTCATCTACCTCCCAGAATTGTCTTATTGTTTCTTCTGATATGGGCTCTTGGAGACCAGCTGTAGTCGTCTCTTTTACAAAAGTACTGAAGTTCATAACTCTTTGTTCTGTCAGCTCTAGTGGGCCATTTATTGCCCACCCTAACCTGGTTCTAAGTGCAAATGGGTCTCCATCTCGGCCTCTCCTGATTTCTAGTGGTGTCAATGCCGCAGGAGAGTCCTGTCCAATTAACAGTTCCACTGTTAACTGTCCTTTATGTTTTTCGTGTCTCTGTAGATACGTCAAGTCCTGTAAATGAGACCAGTGGGCTGCAAGAATGGGTTCAGCTCTTGAATCTGTCAGACTATTAGGAAAAGATTCAATGACACTAACCCGTGTCAGCTTTATAGCGCTCGTTCTCCTACTGTGTAGGCCAGTTACCATAAGAGTAACATAGGTGGATTCCCGCTGCTCAGTTTGCATTAAAGTAGAGATGACGGTCCTTTCCTTTCTTTCTTGTAATTTCAGTTGTTGTACTATTTTCCTTGAGCAGAAGGAGCGTGTACTGCCGGAATCTAGCAGTGCATAAACTTCTATCCTTCCTTTGGTATCTTTGTCAGACGTGAGAACCACTGGCACGATAGGTAGAGCCACCTTTGCTCTTCTTTCTGCTATATGTGCGACCCAACTCACTTGCTCGAGTCATTCTCTGTGTTCTTCACCTTTCAGAATCAGATTTGTGCTTTCTTCATGTTGTTCATGGTTCCCTCGGGACTGATCCACAGGAGCTGGGCTATGGAGCCACCGAGAGTGTTTTCCATTGCAATCGTTTATATCACAATACCTAGCCTTGCAATTCTTCGCCAGGTGAGAGTTCTTAAGACAGATGAAACACCTTCCTTGTGCCTTCACAACTCGCCTACGGTGTTCCACAGGCAGGAGGCGAAATGTTGAACAGGCCGGTAGACCATGATTGTCACCACAGAGGCGGCATATGTCGTTTCTTACTTTGCTTCCCCCATAACCTGTGTGTGACTCAGTGTGAGTAGCCATGGATGTTTCTCGAACCTGTTGCCTAATATGATGCCTTTGTTCCCGCTTCACATTAGCTGTAGCAGCATTCCCTTGGGTGCATGTTGTTTTTTTGTTGAGTCTCCCTTTCTGTTCCCCATAGTCCCTTTGTTGTTATACCATGCTGTTCCTTTAGCATAAGTGCATTTTCCATTCTCTTTGTTTCATTTGTCAAGAAACTGAGCAGATCCTTGATGTGCTGAGTGCGTTTGCTCCTTTTCCCCGTCCATCAGGCCGTCCATCGCGCTTGTATTGGTTCGGCAAGTCGCATCAGAATATCCCTTATTGTTGGTGTATTATCTACCTCATGTAATTTGCCCAAATTTTCTGCAAAAGAGATATAAGAAGTCAGACGTCCACACAATGTGGAAAGGGCTTGAAAGTCATTTTCCCCGATCACTGGGCCTCTCATTACTGCTTCTCTTGCCTGGTTCATATACATTCTCTCATCCCCAAACCTCTCATCCAGGATCTTTAAAGCCACCTCAAGGCCTCGGTTTGCCGGTAAAGCCATACAGTGCTCTATCATCTCTTGCACTTCCTCAGAACAACTAGTAAAGAGTCGATTGAGCTTGTGCGTGTCTGAGACGGTTGAGTCCAGATAAAATTCTTCGAACTGTCTCTTAAAGGTCCAGTAATTCTTAACACTCCCTGCTTGAAGCTTAGGGAGTGTGGCATGCATCAGCCGTACTGTCTCAAGTAAAGCATCATTCGAGCCATGCCCCTTCCGGAAATGTTTCTGATCTGTTAGTTTGCCGTGGTGGACTCCATGTTCACTCCTTGTTCTCAAGTGTTTAATGTGCTTCCCACCCTTGTCCAGTGTCTGAGTCTCATCACTCGAAGACTCATCTTCAAGTTCGTCTTCACTTGACGAAGCGCTTCTGTCCTCGCGGCTCGAGGTCCGTCTGGTATGTCTGTCCTCGCTATACGAGGCACGCTGAGGGTTTCTTTCTCCACTAATCGAAGTGGATTTGTCTTCGCTAGTCGAAGCACGGTTTGTGTTTCCATCCTCGCTGATCGAGGCCTGTCTCATATTTCCGTCCTCGCCGACCGAGGTCCAACTCACGTTTCTGTCCTAGCTGCCAGAGGTCCGTCCATTGTTTCTGTTCTCGCTTATCGAGTTTCCTTTGACAATTTTGTTCATGCTAGAGGATGTTCTAGGTCTTTTATATTGCGCTCTTTGCGTATCTTTGTCACCTAATGACCACTCAGTATTTGTGTCCTCATTGCTTGAGGCCCGAGAAAAGTTGCAGCGCTTCTTTGTTCTGCTGCGTCCGCGATTAATTTCTTTCAGAGAGTCAGCAACATTCCCCATGAGTTTCAGCAGCTTTCCCATAGTTCGAGGGAGTTCACTCATAGTGGGTGTCATTTCCGTCGTGAGTGTTATATCCAAGTTTTCGTTTGCCTTTACTAAGCCTTTCACACCACAAATCTCCGATGGGAAACCATCTGTTACAGATTCTGCATCATCTGCCGTGTCATGTGTATCAGCTAGCTCCAACAAACTGTCACTGTTTTCGGCATGAGGGACAACCTCCTCCTCCCTCATGTCACTGTTTATGTTTCCAGGGTCTGACATTATGCTGTGCTGTACCTGTTTCTTACTAGTTAGCAATCAGCTCGCCCTACAAACTTGATAATGAACACTCGAACTTGCTACGGTTACCACAGCCTTTGCTCCCGCGAACCATTAACGTGATACCTGTACAGCTGCACAAGCAAACGACTGGTTCCCTTCACTATTATGTACTTATTTCCTAATAATTGCTAACCAAATTGCCCTATAACAACGACGCACAGAATGTGTCGCGCTTGACACCTGTACACCTGCACTAAACAAACGACTGTGTCCCTTCACTACGATCATACGTGCTTCCTAATAATTGTTAATTCAGCATGCTCTTTCACTGCTACCACACATTCAATTATGATTCCATGACATGCCGCTGTTAACACAGCTCCAACTGCCAGCTGCTTTGGCCCACGTGGCACACCTGTACACCTACACGATACCCTATCACCACTATCATAAACTCGATTACTATTCCAGGCTGCGCCGCGCTTAGCACAGCTCTACAACACACCTGTACTGTCACAAATGTGATTATGATTCCAGACTGCACCCCGCTTAGCACAGCTCTAGCTGCTGTGAGCCACGTAACACACCTGTACCTATCACCACTAGCACAAATTCGATTATGATTCCAGTCTGCGCTGCGCGTAACACAGCTTTAGCTGCTGTGAGCCTCGTAACACCTGTACACCTGTACGAACAGTAGAGCATTTCCCTTCTCTCCCATGCGGGCAGCCGGGTACCAGCAAGATTACAACCTCTCGCACGCCCTCAGGAGGCGAGGACGTTCGACCGTGGAACGCACATACGCACACACTCATTGCTTTGCCGGCCGGCGTCACGGGCTCAACAGTGTGCGAGGCTCCCTGGCTGCCTGAAGCCCCGCTCGCCGGATGGCAAAACGTACATACACACACACACGCACTCCTCCACTACTCAGCCTGGCTGTCGGGCAGTCACTCCTGTCTTCTGTCCACTCCCTGGGTAGCGGAGTGCTTCCGGCGTCACACCATGTCACCAAGCAGATGTTGCGCCCAGACCTCGGGATCCCCGCCTCTCTTCTCCAGCACACAGCAGACCGTTGTCGTTAACTGTAGTCGCCGCTGGGCGAATGTAGTATTCAGGATGACAAAATGACCCAGTCGTTTACTCGCTTTAATGCGGTTAACCTGCATGACAATCAAATTGACACCAGTATGAGGAATATTGAAATGTAAACAAAACAGGGTTGCCAGGTTGGCGTTTTTTGCGCCAAATTCTGCCTTTTTGGCATATTTTTATTGTGTTTGGCAGGAAAATTTATTGTTTGGCATTTTCAGAATTTGGCATATTTTTTGGCGTTTTTTTCCCCCTTGATATGAAACTGTTACTTTGAAGCAAAGACCATTCTTTTACTAGCATAAAGTTGCAAGTCAGTTTTTTCTATGGTGACTCCTAAAATATACACCGTACTCTTTGCACGGTGGAAGTAAGAGAACATTAAAACAATAACAGTCTCAGCTGACGCTGCGTTCAGGTAAGTTATCTATACGTACTGCTGAAGGAATTACGGTTCTATTGATGTATATGTTGGCCATGTAGAGTGATGGAGGTTTGTTTAACGCCTTTGTAATATGAATGAATACATTCTAATGGCCAGTTCAGCAAACATTTGTGAATCCGATGATGCATTTGAATATATTTAGAGCCCCAGCAGAGTTGGTAATCTTGGTATCTAACCAAAGGATATATTTTCAAGGAAATATTTATATAAAAGATATATTTATTTTAAAGGATATATTTATTCTGTAATCTGTGAATTAGAGATTTTTCAGAAACTTTTTTTTTTTTTTTTTTTTGTATTTCAAGGAAATGTTTATATAAAGGATATATTTATTTTAAAGGATATATTTATTTAACACATTACAAACATTTTTCAGAAACTGAGTCCAGTCTACAAGACTACAATATAATATGTTTCAGCCGATGGTGGTTTATTAAGGTATCTGTGGAATTCAAGTGATGTTACATCACTTGAATTAAACAGATACCTTAATAGCTAATCTCACATGATACATCAGTGATGTATCATGTGAGATTAGCTATTTGTATTGGCTACAGTGGCTTATAACGTTCAGTTATATTTTAATAGGATTTTAGTTACTCATCATGTAACACATGTAAAGCCATGAAAATAGATAAAAGTTTGGCATATTTTTTGGCATATTAAAAATGAGTTTGGCATTTTTTGGCATATTTTTTTCCATAACTTGGCATCTTTTTAGCCAGAAAACCTGGCAACCCTGGATATATATATATATATATATATATATATATATATATATATATATATATATATATATATATATATATATATATATATATATATATATATATATATATACCAAATCATTTTGTTGGATTCTCAATATCTGAAGTTTGACATTCTTAGATTATAGTTAAAAAACATAAGCTTTTCACCTGTGTGAACTTTGTGTGGGTGGAGGAGCAGCGTCTGACTGAGACAGTGAGAATGCGTGGTGACTCATGACCGACCGTGTGACAGGATGCCGGAGTTCAGCCTATACGCGTTTCATACACGTCCAATTTAGAGGTTGTGGCTTATTACCACAGAAAACAGTATTCTATGACATACGGTAATCACCACGGAAACTTAATACGCCGTATTATATTAATTTGGTATCATCAATATCTTATATCGAATATATCACTAAGTAGTAAATTCCTTTTAGGTATCGGAAGTATCGGCATAAAATAAGCCGATACCGATACCGATACCCAAAAAATGGGCCGATACCGCCGATTCCGATACCGATACCGATGCATCGGTACATCTCTACTTTTGACCACATATCCTTGTAGAGCCGATGGTATTTTCCAGTTTTCAAGTCGCTAAGCAGTATTTTTGATGGCTTCCAGTCATAACAAGATACCTCCTGTCTAGCGATGGCCTGTTTCGCAAGCATTCTGTTTGCCACAGTGTTGGATAAGAGGCTATTTGACTGCTTCGTCTTTATTAAGTTGATTTTAGAAAACATTCGTTCGACTGAAGCAAATGAATGTGGTAGTGCCAAGAGATCTCTCATGAATACAACAAGATTAGGACATTTTGTTTTATTGTTCGCATCCTTTACTTGGAGTAGCTCTTGCCAGAAAGAAGTTGGTGACTGGTTCAAGCTTTGGAGGCTACCCTTGAACCACAACAGAGACTCCCATTCATCTTGTAAATCATCCAAGTTTGCTTCATTCACGAGTGTAGGGAAGTGAACAGCTAATTTTGCGACAAATTTCGGTTTTCGTTGTGGAGATAATGCAACTTTTGGGTCAATGATATGAAGTAGGGCCAGGACACCATTTTCGTCCAAAGGAAATCTCTTTCTTATTTGAGCACATAGTTCCACTAGAAATCCCCGACAGTCAGCAAGAAACTTTCTCTTTGATTCACCAAGCGGTTCTTTCAGTAGCAAAGCACTGCATCTTCCGCCAACATTTACGTCATCTACACCAAGGTACAGTGAGGAGTTGTGAGGATTAATGTCTGATAGTTTTCGTGATTCAAGCACCTCATTTTTAAGAAACATACTTAGGATGTTTCGATACTCGTCAGAGATTGAGGAGTACAGGCTGCTGAGCCTGAAGGACTCAGCCTGAAACTCTTTGTTCATTCTATCCACTTTTCCTAGGATATAATTCAGGAACAAAAGCATGTGTTTAGTGCCCTTCCTTGACATTGTCTTATATATTTGAGATGCTCCATCTTCATCTGAAGCAGACTCTGTCTGAAAGAACAGCAGGAGGGCATCCCACTGCTCCAAAACTCTGGATATCACTTGACCTCGAGATAACCAGCGGGTCTGTGAGAGTTTAATCATCTTGTGTTTGGGGCTCTGCACGACTTCTTGAATCAGTCTGAACTGATGTTGTCGCTTGCTACTTCGAGAAAAGTAGCAGCAAACGTTCTTCAAAAATTATTCAAGATAGGAAGGCAAGTGGATACATGCATGGCTAGTACAAAGGGCGAAAGAATGGCATACACAACCAAGGATATATACAGAGGGTACGTCTTCCTTCAAGCGTGCCTGTAATCCATTATGAACACCCATCATTGCCAAGCAATTGTCACTTGCGAAGCCAATGATATTTGTAAGTGGAATATATTTACTTTGGAATAGTTCTTTCACAACCTTGTACAGACCCTCTGCACTCGCATCTTCCACTTCTATTATGTCCAACAGGGCGTCTGTCACCTGACATTTCTTCTTATCGTAGAACCGTACCATTACTGCAAGAACCTGCGTCATCGATATATCAGTGCTCTCATTGATCATAAGGGAAAACTTGTTCTCTCTACAGATTTCCATTATTTCTTGGCGTTCTTCCCAAGCTAGTCCATATTGCATCACATATGAAGCTTTTGTTTTCTTCATTGTCATTTTCTTAACTGTATCACGTCCAGGAAACATTTTTTTCATCACCTCAATTAGATGATCCGCCTGCGAAAAAGGCATGCCGTGTTCTACCATGAACGCTGATAACAGCAGCTCAGCATTGTGCACTTTATCTTGTGGATCTTCCACTTGCTTCCTTGTGAAACATTTAATACTCAGACTTTTTTTCTTTGCTTCAAAGTTTTTCATATGTTTAGATGTTTCCTTATGTGCCATTAATCCTGACTTGTTGCAATTTTTCAGCTTGCTATCACATACTGTGCAATATACAACAAATCGGTCATCAGGATCAGATTTTATCCAGTCTTTTAACTCAGGGTCATTTAACCACTGACTTTTAAAAGCTTGATTATACCAAACTTTTGGTCTCTTCTTAGGTGGTGTTTTTTCACCACTCTCTGAGTCACTCATTTTCAAGTCTTTAACACTTTCACTACTTTAAGACGAGTTGTACTGGCACATTGAACACTGAAAAGTATCAAATACGTTATTAAAATTCAAGCGGCAGTATTTCGTTATCTTTTTTTTTTCCACAATTATTTTTATATTGAATATCAGACAGACTAGTTTATTATTTCCTCTTAATCACTGAACTTTCTAAATGCCCCTAAACAAGCTTCATATTTTAAAATCAGACTTCCATCCAACTGATATAACACTCACCAAACACTGGGAAGGATGTGGTGTGGGGCATTTCTAGTCACTCTGACTCACTCAATAAACTCTTTAAATTTTCCTTTAAAAAACACTACACCTCAAATTCGATGACGCACGGAGCACTAACAAGCAACACACGCGAGTAGGTAAATACATGATCAGTCTCCCAACACCCATCTTTCTTCACCCATTCAGACTCATGTCTTTCCCGATCTACCTACACACACACACACACACACACACCATCATTCCCCACCCATCCACACACTTGCTTCCTCACTTATCCCTACACATGCACACTCACATTATATTCTCCCAACCCGTTAAAAAATAATAAATAAATAAATAAACATATGCACACGCCTATGGTTACTTTTGTTCCTGGTAAGCACAAACAGGTGTTTTACTGTCTTTAGAGCAAACTGTCTGCATAATCTGATCCTTCACCGTAATTATAAAACACACGTGGTTTCACTTTATTAGTTTCACGACACTCACGCTACAAGAACCTCAAGGTAATCCGTTTGCACACCACCCACGCTAGCTGACAGACACTGACGAACCAGTCGACGCAGTCACGCAGACAATGCGGCGCCTGTATTCTGACGAGTATAGTACGTGTATAATACGTAAACAGTTTATAGTCCGTTCATCCAAGGAATCCAAGCCGAAACTGCTAGTTCGGTTGGCAGCCCTGCCCACCCCCGCCGCCACTAAACCTTCCCGACACTTAAATTTTCTTCAAGTACATTTATTTTTTTTCAAGCTATAAACTTGTATATCTATTGAGTTAAGTGAAGAAAAATAAATGTACTTGAAGAAAATTCAAGTGTCGGGAAGGTTTAGTGGCGGCGGGGGTGATCAGAGCTGCCAACCGAACTAGCAGTTTCGGCCTGGATTCCTTGGATGAACGGACTTTTTTTTTTTTTTTTTAGTCAGGTCCGACTCCGTTTGGCTCAGCAAAGTGTTCGAATCTCAAACCCAACGACTTCAGTCGACAATATAATGTATTTATAATTTACACTGACGAAAATATGTAATGTTATTTACACAAATATTATTTTTTTCCTATTATTATTATTATTATTACTATACATACGTATTTCATTTCATGAAATATCTGATACTGGAGGAAATGGGAAAAAATACATTAATTTCATTGCCATGACCAAAAAAAAAAAAAAAAAAAACTAAGATTTCCTGAATTTGACTGAAAAAACTCCAAGACTCCAAGCTTGGAGCAAAACAAAAACAAAAAACAAAAAAAAAAAGATCTAGTTGAAAAATCCAAGGAGTGGCAGCACTGAATTTTATTTACTTGATTCCTGTTCGTCAAAAAATGCACTGATCCTTCGAAGAAGTGGTCCTGATATACCATAGTCGGATAGTTTACATCATGTCAGTCTTTTAGCAATATCAAGTACAGTAACGTTAATAGTAGTGACCAGTGACCACCCCACCAATGAGGGTAGGGAGGGAAGCGTACGTCTGGCAGTCCTGCAACCTCTAACCTATAACTCGACTGTAAACAAACCTCCTCACCTGTTTGTTGGCCTTACCTTCACTGTGTTGGACTGTAGCAGCGTAGCCGGGGCCTCCGGCAGCACCAAATAAGCAGAGCACCTGCTGGCACGCTAGGGTAAGACTATGTGTGTGAAGAGCTGTTCTGACAGGTAAGCCGCTGCATTTTGAATAACGTGTGATTACATCAAAGGCTTTTATGAAAATAGTCTTAGTCTTCCAATTTTGATAAAATTTCACTATTTCGCTGATCTCATATGCTAGTTTTTGGCATGTTTAGAATTAACTTAACCATGTTTTCCCCTCAAATCATTGAAAATCTTGAATAGGCTAACTGGTACGAAAAAGAAGTGCACCACCAGGAAGTAAATTTTTTTTTTTTCGAAGACATATCTATATATGCATTTTGTTACAATTTTTTTCTTTAATATTGTAGCTGATGAATAGCTTTAATGTGAAATCAAATCAGCTGGGTGGAGGAGCTGCGAAGCGGGAGCCGGGAATCGAGGCGAGCGTGCGGGACGGTTTCTCGGAGACAGTGCCTAGCTTTGTGCCGTATTTGTTTACATCTCACAGCTGGGTTGGTCTAAGGACCAATGTTAGTAGGTTCTAGCAATTATTTAGGATTTTAGATATAAAATATTGGCCAAAGATAACAAAAATAAATGAACAGAAAGACCCACTGTCAGGAAACATAATTTTTCACTTCATATTTAGAGCATAAAGCTGCTTATTATTAATTTATTTATTTATTTGTGTTTTTTTTATGCCTGCCGAAACTTGGGTATGTTTGATAAGCCATCAGATATAATATTTAATTAACTTTTTAGATTTCTCTTTAAGAAGGGTCCTTTTTTTTTTCAAAGTAATTATTACCCCTAGTCAATTTCCCAACTTTTACATTAAAAAACAAAAATGTAGCTAGTGGATGTTATTGAAGGCCTGTTTATGTCATTAGTTTTTTTGGGTTTCCTAGTTAAATTTTAATATAGATTGCTGCAGAGGTCTTGTAGTACAGTGATTGTGGCAGCAGCTTTTCACTATTTGAATCTTGCATATGGCAGTGGTCATGTGTTTGTGCTCAACTATGAAATTAGTGATACATTTTTTTTCTATTAAAGGCTAAAGTTTCTTCTCATTTTTTGATACCGACATTAAGTCTCATCACTGGAGAATACTGTAAGATCTTACCACTTTTACGACAACAACAACAACAACAAAAAAATGCATCTCATTTGCTTCACAGGGAAGTTATTGCGATCATGGTTCCATCTTTGCAAAATTTTCGTGACAGCTACCGTGTATTCATTTGTGGTTTTGAATACATGTTTAATTTTGTCCTTACTACAAGCTAGTGTCTTCAGGCACAATATTTTTTTCTTTTATATGTAAGTTTTTTGGGTGTTGGAGTGAATCTGGTAGCCCCACATCGTGTATTTTCCATAATTACAATGACTTTGACTATAGAGATACCATTTCTGATTAGCAAATTCTAGGTGGGATCTTACTAGTGTTGTGTGCACTTAAGATTTGAATATCTCCTTGTCTAGTGTGCTATAAGTGTTATAATAAATCCTACCATCCTGTTGTTTTTGTGAACTATATTTTTATTGTGAATTCTTCAAAATTTAATTTCTTATTGATCTCCACTCTGAGATTCTTTTCCAAGTCAGTTCTCCCCCATGTCCATTATCATCCATACTATTCTTTTCAGATTTTAAAATAATCCCATTGAAGAAGAAAAAAACATTTTAAAGTACGTATTGGCAAGTGCCTCTTTGACATTAAGTAAATCAGTAATTGCTTTCTCTGCAGTGATGTGAAAACTCTACATTAACATCATGGAAGGACATGTGGCACACTTTGACTCAGACAGGGGAAGCTACTCAGCATCTTCATCAGGCCAATCAGAGGAATCTTATGGGTAATTAATTTCATGTAATTTTTTTTCATTATAATACTCTGAAATGCATGTTTATGATTGAGGCACAGACACAGCCAAGCCTGGTCCATGCTTTTCTGACTGTTATACTATACACAAGCTTTTATTTCTAGAACTAAATGGTCAGTAACAACATAGCTCACCTTACGTAATGGTATAATGATCCAGATTTTATGTGGAATAGATTTCATCATATAGGATGGAATCTAACTTACAAAAAGTGGATTCTCAATATTTACTCAAACAATTTTGATGAAAATTGGTATGTATCATGTACCTTTCATGTGTAGGTTACAGTCGACTCAATACTTGGGGAAGCATTTCTACTCTGTTTTTCTGATATCATAAGTGATTTTAGTAGGTAAATGTCATTGGCCAGAAACTGTGACATATAAATAAACCACACCTCCTTTCCCAACCCCATTCCATGTCCACCTCCTTATCCCCACTCCATCCTGTTCCTACATTTCTCACACCCCTAACCCCTTCTCTCTCTCTCTCTCTCTCTCTCTCTCTCTCTCTCTCTCTCTCTCTCTCTCTCTCTCTCTCTCTCTCTCTCTCTCTCTCTCTCTCTCTCTCTGGCAGTTTACATTTCTTGGAAATAATTATTAACCCTAGAACGGTAGTGTCCCATTTGGCTCACACTAACAGAGGCGTGACTCCACTTGGAGTCACATGGAAAAAATTAAAAAGAAATAAATGGGTCATCTTTATTGAACTGGAATGGATCGTAATTGAAAGAAACAACATCTCTTAGTTCATTGAACATAAAAAACAAGGAAATTTATTCCCATAACTAATTTTCATAATTAATTACAAAAATGTTGAAAAAACTAGTTTTGCCAATTGATGTATAAAACAGGAATCCCTTCCCCCAAAAATTCTATAAATTGATATTCTTTAACTAGAATGGCTCATCATTCAGGAAAACTATTTATAAATCCTAATCTGCACTGCAATTGTTGTGCTTGGAACAAACGAAAATGATCAATTCTATAAATGCGGTTTTTTGATGAATAAACAATAATTAAATAACAGAGCATGCATACTCGCAAAATGATTATTATAATAACTTTTCCTTCAAATACACTTCTGGAATCATTTATTTATATACGCTTCCCCCAAGTTTAAGTGAACAGTCTTATGAAGAAAGGCTACAAATACTACATCTTACAACCTTAGAATAGAGAAGGGAAAGAGAAGATCTAATAGCAGTGTACAGAGTGATGAATTGACTGGAAAAATTAGATAGAGAAGTTTTACTAATCTGGGACAACAGTGACACAAGAAGTCATGGAAAGAAATTAAGAAAGGACAAATGTAGGAGATATATAAAGAAGTTCAGCTTTCCACAAAGATGTATAGAGATGTGGAACAGTTTAGATAAGAGTTGTTAAGCAAGGACAATCAATAAGTTCAAAGAAATGTTGGATTTTCATAGATATGGAGATGGGACAGCACAAGCATAGCTCTTTTCCTGTATGTTACAACTAAGTAAATACAACTACACACACACACACACACACACACACACACACACACACACACACACACACACACACACACACACACACACACACACACACACACACATAAAATGAGGGAGTAAAGAGATATGTTCGTGAATAGAGTAAAAGAGAGCTAATACACGTGGTATAATGCTACAGCACAAAAGCTAAAAAGTGTAAGGATGCAGCTTTGGAAAAATTTAGGAAGCAACGGAATGAAGCAAATAGGAAACAGTATAAAAAGGCATGAAATGAATACATCAAGATAAGAAGGGATGAGGAGAGAAATTTTGAAAAGGATGTAGTGAAGAGGTGTGAAAAGGAACCTAAGCTTTTTTTAAGTATATAAATGGAAAAACAACAGAGAGACCAACACTAAGTTAATTAAGGGAAATAGGATATATCAAATGCCGGAAGAATGAGTGAACTTTTGAATGAGAGCTTTAAATCATTATTTTCTGAAGAGGAAGAGTTCATAGAGCCAAGTGGCACTGGAAGAATTAAGAGATGTGGTAGAAGAACTGAAAATTAGAGAATTATTAGAAAAAGTAGATGTAAGAAAGGCAATTAGGCCAGATGGAGTGTCAGGATGGATACTGAATGTAGCGAACAACTGGTAGAACCAGTTTGGGATGTAATCAATAATTCTCTAATGGAAGCGAAGGTACCAAAGGGGTGGAAAAGAGCAACCATAGCCCCAATATACAAAGGAGGTAAAAAAGACTGAGCGCCTAGATTATAGACTAGTGTCACTAATCAGTGTTGGTGGAAAAGATCTGTGAAATTTTTATCTAAGAAAAATGGTTAGAATATCTGGAGGGAGATGAAATAATATATAACTCCCAATTTCCCAATTTGGTTTCAGGAAAGGATCATGCATAACAAATTTACTAAGCTTTTATACAAGAGTAATAGATGAAGTACAAGGGAGAGATGGATGGGTTGACATGGTGTATCTAGATATTAAGAAGGCTTTGGACAGAGTACCACATAGAAGACTCCTAAGGAAAGTAGAACACTTGGGAGGAATATAGGGAAATATCTTAAAGGGGATGACAAACTACTTAACAGATGGGGAAATGAGGACAGTGATAAGAAGAGATACCCCAACAAACTGGAACACAGTTATTAGAGGGGGTACCACAGGGTTTAGTGCTGGCACCAATTATGTCTCAAATATATGTCAATGATATACAAAAGGGTTTGAGTAGCTATATAAATTTGGTTACAGATGATGCAAAGCTTTTGCGAGTAATAAGCAACATCATTGGCTGTATGGAATTGCAGAAAGATTTTGACAAGATTTGAAACTGGAGCCAAAAATGGAAATTAGAATTTAATACCAGGAAATGCCATGTAATGGAAAGGGGTAAAAGTAATAAAAGACTTACATGGTAATGTAAAATGAGAGAAGAGATTATAAATGAAAATGAATGAAGAGAAAGACCTGGAAGTGATGATGCAAGACACCCTAACTCCAGAAAGACACATCAATGGACTATTTGCTTCAACATACAAGACACTAACTAACATCAGGGTGGCATTCAATTACATGGATAAGAATGTGATGAAAAAGATAAAAACCACTATGATAATACCTAGACTGGAATATGCAGCAGAAAAACATCAAGAAACTAGAAAGAATCCAAAGGATTTCAACAAAGATAATCCCAGAAATAAGGGTGCTTCCCTATGAAGAAAGACTGAAGGAAATGGAATTACCAACCTTGAAGGATAGATGGGAAAGAGGGGACCTAATAATGATGTATGAGTTAGTAAACCATATGGAAGAGATATAGACATGACCAGGTAACACTGACAAAAGATGGAGATGGAAGAACAAGAGGAGATTCCAAGAAGGTCATGAAAAGTCAGTATATGAGGAACATTAAGTTGTTCAGTTTTCCACATAGGTTGGTGGACATCTGGAATGGATTAAGTGACAAAATTGTAACAGCAGAAAGTGTGCACAAATTTAAGGAAAAGTTAGATAAATCACTATGAGCCCCACTCAATCCCTGTAACATATAACTAGGTAAAATTAGGTAAATACACACACACACCACACATGGTGCTGGTGGAGAGTGATGGGAGGTTATTATTCCTTTGGGTCAGTGGATCAGCTTCAGTTGATCAGATGTTGGGGGTGTGGGAGACATAAAGGCCACAAGATGCTGTCCTTCCTGTAAGTGTAAGGGACAACTTATTTTGGTTACATTGTACCCCACCTTTATTTAGTGACTGGACTGTCTATAGAAAGTGTCTCTAGATGCTGGGATTTTTATTTTCTTTATTTCTGTGCAAGTAGTTTAAATGAGAGAGAGAGAGAGAGAGAGAGAGAGAGAAGCATTGGAATGTGGAAGAAGGAAGAAGACAAGCCTTTGATACACAGCAGAGGCAGTTCTAGCCAATGACAGCTACCATCCAAAAAGGATGACATGTCACTCTTGTTAGAAATATAAGTAAGGAAACTACTTCATCAAGTAGGGAGTTTACTGTACATGTTAAATATGGGTTTGCACTGAGCATGTCATGAATGCCTTATATTAACTTGTGAAATAATAAACTGATCAGGCTGAAATTGGTCAGTAATATGGACCAACAATGTCTGAATGAGCATGCAGAATTCAGCTTCTTAAATTTTTTTTTTTATGAATGTGCACTGATCATATGATAAAATTGTCAAAGGTAGTTTTAACCCATTAAATTTTGTCAGTGAGAGCAAAGATTATCAAATCCAGAATAGAACTCTATGAAATGCTGTTCAGAACAGATACAGTGGTGCCTTGGAATACGAACTTAATCCATTCAAAATTTTGTTCTTATTCCAAAACCTTCTTACTCCAAAGCATCAAAATACATGTATTCTTGTAGAAGTAATTATAATTCGTTCCAAATCACCTCCCAAGACCAAAAAAATTCTATTTTTCACCTTATTTCTTACTTTTTAATGCTATAACTATAAAAGATAGGAAAATAAAGCAGGAAAGTAGCAAACTGTAATATAATGAAAATTCAACTTCTCATGGTCAGAAACAAGCATCACCATATCCTCATGTGACTCCATCAAGCCAGCACTGCACACTCTTATATAAGCCAATAAGTTTTTCTTTGATATATATACTGCTTTCATTATGGAAAATAAATAAGGGAAGTAAGCAAATTGTAATATGAAAATTCAACTTCTTCGCAGTCAGAAACAAGCGTCAACGTTTCCTGGTCAAGACGGCCCCTGATCACGACGGCCCCCGACCCCCGACGGCCCCGTGTTTACCATGATGACCCCTCACCAAATTTTAGGTTATTGTCCTCTTATTTCTTTCATTACGTTAACACGTTAATCGCGGATGGCAACTCAGCGTTCCTGAGATAGTGTTTTGTAGTATGGAGCATTAAAAACCATAACGTATTGGTACACCGGTGTACTATACCTTGCGCATATAGTGCATATACGTATCCAGGGTGTAACACGACTTTCTGTAAATATTTAAAGAGGTAAGAGAACATGCATTTCTAAGCAGAAAATAATGTTATATACACATATGCATTTTAAGGTTTTGTTTACTCGTAAGATGATTTTCAAATTTCTGAGAGGCGCGTGATAGTCCATTGTGTTTTTATGAGGTGACGACGACTGTTGCTGGCTTGCTGCAGCAGCTGGAGGTGCCACTTGGCTAAATACTGAATGTTTTAATATTATGTTTTGCAATCTTTCATATAAGACAGATTGCATCAACAAGTATAAAATTTACTGATAAACATTACACGATAACATTATTGTGGTGATTAAAAGTAAGCACTCACGTACAGTACTATGTGGTACAGTACCTATCACTGGGTGAGGAAGGATGGGAAGGGATGGGGGAGTGGGGAGCGACTGATTTATTAATACAATCTGTCTTAGTATAAGATGCTCTATTAACAAGTATAATTTAAAACCATCTTATGGGTAAAAAGGAAACTGAGGCCACTGTGGTCTGTAGTGTGAGGCTGTCGTGCAGGGCCGTCGTGGTCAGGGGCCGTCTTGACCATGACCCAGCGTCAACACATCCTCCTCAGCTGACTCTATCAAGCCAGCACTATGCACTCTTATCTAAACCAATAACAATTCCAATATTGTCATGCATCATAATATGTTTCTGAACTGCTTACTTATCCACGGAAATACATGTATATCTTATATCTTACCAAGAAATACATAAAAAATGATAAAATACAGCATACTGACATAAGTGCTCTCACCATCCTCATGCTTGGCGCCTTCACACCTACACAAACATATCCTTGTAAAAGCTGATACATGATTGGCTAAGTGTCCACCATCTTGGAAACAATGGGCCAATGACAGGCCTCTATATATGACAGATAGCCTCAAGCATAAACAAACTGTGCGGCATAAAGGAGTGTTGCTTCTGAAAAGCGCCAAGATCATGCCTGAAAAGCTCTAACTTAAGAGCCACGATCGTGCCTGACGGGCTATAAGGGTTAAGGCTTTTAATTCATGAGCTGGATACTCTCTCTTCCCCTCGGATCTTCTAGAATCTTCCATACGTCTGTCTGTATGTCTCGTGACCATGTGTGCTGTTACGCTAGGCAATGATTTTAATAACTAAAAACACTTAATATCATTATCCCAGGCACTACAAAACAACCAAACAACTGGAAACAACACTCCTGAGGCACTGAGGAAGCGTGGTGCCCCAGCATGCAGTCAGCTGATTGCGCAGTGGTGCGCGGAATCTGTTGACTGCGTTTGTTATTGTTTGCACTCCAAAGCAAAGTTCTTTTTTTTTTTTTATAAGTAGGGAAGAGGGCCAGCCAAGGGCAAAAAAAAAGAAAGTTAAAAAAAGGTCCACTTGAGCACTGGCTCTCCAAAGAGTACAAAAAGTGCCAAAACCGTCAGCCAGAATTAGGGGAGCAAATGCCTCGATACCTCCCTCTTAAAAGAAGACAAGTTGTAGGAATTCGGAAATACAGGGAGGGAGTTCCAGAGTTTATCAGTGAAAGGGAAGAATGATTGAGAGTACTGGTTAACTCTTGCATTAGAGAGTTAGACAGAATAGGGATGAGAGGAAGAAGAAAGCCTTGTGCAGTGTGGCTGCAGGAGGAGGGGAGGCATGCAGTTAGCAAGATCAGTAGAACAGTTACCATGAAAATAGTGATAAAATATAGAAAGGGATGCAACATTTCGGCGGTGAGAAAGAGACTGAAGACAGTTAGTCAGAGGAGGGGAGTTGATGAGACGAAGAGCTTTCGATTCCACCCTATCAAGCAAAGCTGTGTGACTGGAACCCCCAAACATGCGAAGAGTACTCCATACAGGGACGGATAAGGCCCTTATACAGAGTAAGCAGTTGGAGGGCGAGAAAAACTGTCGGAGACGCCTCAGAACACCTAACTTCATAGAAGCTGTTTTAGCAAGAGATGAGATGTGAAGTTTCCAGTTAAGATTATGAGCAAAGGACAGACCGAGGATATTCATTGTGGAAGAGGAGACAGTTGAGTGTCATTGAAGAAGAGGGATAGTTGTCTGGAAGGTTGTGTCGAGTTGATAGATGGAGGAATTGAGTTTTGAGGCATTGAAAACTACTAGATTTTCTCTGCCCCAATCGGAAATCTTAGAAAGATCGGAAGTCAGGCGTTCCGTGGCGTCCCGCGTGATCTGTTGATTTCCTGAAGGGTTGGACGTCTCTGAAAGAACGTGGAAAGATGTAGGGTGGTATCATCATCAGCGTAGGAGGGCAAGAAGTTTGGTTAAGAAGGTCATTAATGAATAATAGAAAGAGAGTGGGTGACAGGACAGAACCCTGAGGAACACCACTATTAATAGGTTTAGGAGAAGAACAGTAGCCGTCTACCACAGCAGCAATAGAGCGGTCGGAAAGGAAACTTGAGATAAAGTTGCAGAGAGAAGGATAGAAGCCGTAGGAGGGCAGTTTTGAAATCAAAGCTTTATGCCAGACTCTATCAAAAGCTTTTGATATGTCTAACGCAACAGCAAAAGTTTCACCGAAATCTCTAAAAGAGGATGACCAAGACTCAGTAAGGAAAGCCAGAAGATCACCAGTAGAGCGACCTTGACGGAAGCCATACTGGCGATCAGACAGAAGATTGTGAAGTGACAGATGTTTGAGAATCTTCCTATTCAGGATAGATTCAAAACTTTAGACAAGCAAGAGATTAAAGCTATAGGACGGTAGTTTGAGGGGTTAGAACGGTCACCCTTTTAGGAACAGGCTGAATGTAGGCGAACTTCCAGCAGGAAGGAAAGGTAGAAGTCGATAGACAAAGTTGGAAGAGTTTGGCCAGGCAAGGTGCAAGCACAGAAGCACAGTTTTTGAGAACAATAGGAGGGACCCCATCAGGTCCATAAGCCTTCCGAGGGTTTAGGCCAGCAAGGGCATGGAAAACATCATTACGAAGAATTTTGATTGTAGACATGAAATAGAGGGAGGAGGAGAGGGAGGGACAAGCCCAGAATCATCCAAGGTGGAGTTGTGAGCAAAGGTTTGAGAAAAGAGTTCAGCTTTAGAGACAGAAGAGATGGCAGTGGTGCCATCAGGATGAAATAAAGGAAGGAAAGATGAAGAAGTGAAGTTATTTGAGATGTTTTTGGCTAGATGCCAGAAGTCACGAGGAGAGTTTGAGTTTGAAAGATTTTGATAGCTCGTCCTCCAATGCAAAAAAAAAACACAATTTCTTTGTTCGTAATCCAAGTTGTTCATACTCTAAAGCGTTTGTACTCCAAGGTACCACTGTATTTGCCTTTGAGTTACAGTTATAATTGAGCATTAAGCTGAGTATCTCTAAGCATCACACTTTTAGCAAGCTCATCTTTTTGTATTTCTTTTTTCTTTATTGTTTTTAAAGCATATCATAGCCTTAATATATTGTTTGTGTAGTGAAAACTGTTTCTGAAATAAAATGGACAATAAAAGTTGTATTGTGTCGTATGTATTATGGTTATTCCTCTTTCCTCTCATTGATGATTGTACAAGTAGATATGAGGATGCTGAATGGCTGAAGCATGTGGAACCAGATGGATCATTGCTTTATGTGGAGTCATACGTCTCAAGCACTGTACGAGAAAAACAAGCACAAGCTCTGAAGGCTGCTGGGACATCAGAAAGGAAGCCTGCTTTTTCTCTTCCTTCAAAAGATATAAAAAAACAGAGTATGTGTGTATGTATGTATGCCTCAGTGTTTAAATAATTATTTATTATTACTAAAATGATTTTTTTTTAAATCATATTCGTTTTATACACAACTTGCATGTTATGAGTGAAATTGTTTTAGAGAAAATGTAGTGTTGTTGCTATGGTAATTAATGTTTTGATTTTAGACAAGTTGCTGGGACTGTTGAAGAGACGTCCCAGTGTTCGAGTGAAAGGCAGTCCTCGGATTGGACTTGGTGGGGAGGTTGGTACCAAGAGTGGAGCTGAGGTATCCCCTGCCCCTAAAGTGACTTTCAGGGACAATCCAAGTGGAGAAGTGAGGAAGGTGAAGCTTCAAGTAAGTAGTACCTGCTTAGCCATTCATTCAAGTGCTAATATCAGTACTTCCACCATGCTTGCCTAGATTTTTTTTTCTTTTTTTTTAGTGTAAGAGAGCCACTGACCATGGAAAAAAAAAAAGATTGAAAAGAAAAGATTAAACTTGAGTGCCAGTTACTGAAGCAATGCCAATTTGAGAAGTGGAATCAAAAGCTTTTCGTCTCATCAACTCCCCTCCTCTGACTGGCTGTCTTCAGCCTCTTTCTCGTCACTGGAATGCTTTTTTTTTTTTTTTTTTTTTTCTTTTACGTAGGGAAGAGGGCCAGCCAAGGGCAAAAAAAAGAAAGTTAGAAAAAAGCCCACTTGAGCGCTGGCTCTCCAAAGAGTAGAAAAAGTGCCAAAACCGTCAGCCAGAATTAGGGGAGCAAATGCCTCGATACCTCCCTCTTAAAAGAAGACAAGTTGTAGGAATTTGGAAATACAGATGCAGGGAGGGAGTTCCAGAGTTCCAGCTCTTCTTATCTTTTATCTTTGATTTTCATGCTAACTGCTCTACTGATCTTGCTAACTGCATGCCTTTCCTCCTCCTGTGGCCTCGCTGCTCAAGGCTTTCTTCTTCCTTTCATCCCTATTCTGTCCAACTCTCTAATGCAAGCGTTAACTAATACTCTCAAGCATTCATACCTTTCACTGGTAAACTCTGGAACTCCCAGCCTGCTTATGTAATTCCATCTTTCTACGACTTGACTTCTTTTGAGAGGGAGGTTTCAAGGCATTTTTCCTTATCTTTTGACTAATTCCTTTAAAATCTTGTAAGGGAACCTGCATTTTCAGTGTGTTTTTTTTTTTTTTTTTCTCCCCTTAGCAGGTGTCCCTCTTGCATAAAACAAAATCATAAGAATGAGGAAATATAACACGCAAGAATTTTCAAAATTTACAAGAGAAAGGGATGAATGATTAAGGATATTGGTAAAGGTAGAAAGTCTTGTGCAGTGAGGCAGTGGGAAGAAGGGAAGCATGCAGTTAGTAAGATCAGAAGAGCAGTTAGTGTGAATGTAGTAGTAGCTGATAGCAAGAGATGCAACATTGTGGTGGTGAGAGAGAGAGAGAGAGAGAGAGAGAGAGAGAGAGAGAGAGAGAGAGAGAGAGAGAGGGGAATTTTTAAGAAGAAATGGTTTTGATTTCATCAGTCAAAAGGAATGGTATGACTGGAACCTCTTATAGGGTTGATAGCAGAAGAGTAGTCTGACCTCAGGATATTTGTGGTCTCTCCCCCAGATGGGGACCCCAAAATTAGTGTATGAGTTGCCATGATAAGTTTTGAATTTGAGTGAAAGGTGTGCATGTTAGATGCATGTAGAGTTGTATGAAGGAAGGTTTGTGTTTAAAGGGTAGCCTATGACTACTCCCTTTGTGCTTATTGGCAGCACAGTGTTTCCTTTTCGAAATATTTTTCTTTTTTCCATGATTAATTTCTTAATTGATACTGAATGAAATATTTGCAGGGATGCATTTATTGCAAAATGAGATATCCACTATTTACAGTGGAACCTTGCATTATGAGTGCACCAGATAATGACTAATTTGTAGAACAAACTTGGGCTCATGCCAGTTTTTGCCTTACTTTACAAGTTGAAATCTTCATTACAAGAGGTTCATACAGTGGCTGCTAGGCTTGCACTCGTTCCTTCGACAAGTACGGTTGCTGCTTGCTCAGTGTTTTCCTAT
Source organism: Portunus trituberculatus (assembly GCF_017591435.1). Taxonomy (NCBI): domain Eukaryota; kingdom Metazoa; phylum Arthropoda; class Malacostraca; order Decapoda; family Portunidae; genus Portunus; species Portunus trituberculatus. The sequence goes on along the minus strand of NC_059301.1, from coordinate 27,029,394 downwards.
TTTTTTCCTTTGTATTTTATTATTTTTTTTCTTTCTTGCTATTACAATGCAACTTTCATTGCAGGCAAATCATCCCATCTGTAAAATAATTAAATTAAAAAGACTAGTTAGTATTATTTTTTTGCATTCTCCTTGACTATTATATTTATTTGGTTGTCATTAGTCTTTAAACTATATATTTTCTATTTATAAACAGATAAGAAATTATTCTCTGGAGGGATTTTTGGGACTTGGAACAGGTGAATTATATTTCTATTAATTTCAGTGGAAAAAATTTATTTGCAAAATAAACAAATTGTAAAACAAACTTGCTCATAGAACAGATTACACTCATAATGCAAAGTTTCACTGTATGCCACTGAGAGATTAATAAGGATAGTTATCCAGGGTGTTTCCATTATGAAGGGGTAAATCACAAGATCAGCATATCCTTACTAGTAGAGATAATGAGTGTTATTTGATATTCTGTAAACTTTTAAAGGCATTAACTTCCACAGGTTTATGAAGGTGGAAACAACCTTGGGCGACGGGCTAGTCTATGTGAAACTGTGCTTGGCCTGGTACCAGGGAGGTTTAGTGAACCTCCAGACTCAAGAGTGATGGTGGCAGGGCTGGTACCTGGGTCACAAGCTCTCAGAAATGGTGCAATTAAAATTGGTCAGTGACTTGGGAAAGATGTTTTTGGAGTAGGTCAATAGACTTAATTTCAATTTTATTTTTTCATCAGTCTATATGAGCTTAGGTGAACAAAGGCTATTGCATGAAAGGAGGCAAATTCAAACAGTCTCCACTTACTGTGAGTTTTTTACCTGGGATCTCTTGGTTTTGACTGGAATGTGCTAACCATTACCTTACTGAATTTCAAATCTGAACTAACTAGTTATCAGGTATTCACAGTGGCTGAAAAATCTATCAAATTCACTAGCTAACTTAATTTAGAAATAATAATTGCTATGTTAGAAAATTTTTTGTCATTTGTTATCAAACCAAATGATAATATATTAGGAACATTTTTAACCACCATCATTGTGTAAAGAGCAAAACTAGACATTAAAAAACACCCACTGAAGTGGTGGTCCCCATACAGGATCATAAACATTAGAGCAAGAGAAACAATATTGGGGCTTGTGTCAGTATTTTTAAACATTAAATGAATTATAGTGTTTGTTCTATAGCGGGGAAAAAAGTCTATAATAGTTACATTGAAATAGTAAAAGTCAAAACATCATATTTGAGATTTACTGTAGTCTGCCTGTACAGGTACAAAAGAGGTTTCCTTTTCTTTCAACAGGTGATTGGCTGAAAGAGGTGGATGGAGCAGACATCACATGGGACAACTTGGATGAGGTGTTGGCTGAACTGCAGGTAATTTAAAAACTTGATCACTTAATTACTTGATATGGTAGTTTTTTTTTTGTGATTGATCTTTCCCTAATTGACACCACTTTTATTGGCATGAAATATGATTAAAGTTTTTTTGTGGATTATGCTGGTACAAGTTGTACATCTATAATGAAAGTTTAATATCAAACCCTGTGCAGTGTTACATGTGGGTATTAGCCAATTTTATATTTTTTTGTTTTTTTCATATGAATTGTCTTTAGATAACATGATTTTAAGGTAAAATACTACTTGACTATCATCAAAATCTGGTTCATAATCTTAATTTATTATAGTCATCATCACTAACCTCAGACTCATCACTATCATTGATGATAATGTTCATCATGCCATTACTCTATTCTCTCTTTTTGTGTTAGTTTCAATAGCATGATGCCATAAGCACAAAATCAGGAAGGGGTATGAAGTGTATATGGATGGACATGGTTATCATCTCTATTAACCTGTTAATTGAGTAGTAGAGTTCTGGTGGTCTTATGCATTGTGTGCCAGTACATCCAAAAGCATTTGGCAATGTTAATGAGATTACAAAAGAGGCTTCCAGTTAGATTATGACAGTAAACCATTTAAAATCAACATAGATTCTATGTAATGGGGCTACCCAACAGACCCTGAACTGTTAGATACATTTATCCTATCTTGTACCAATATGTGGAAACCATTCAGCCCTCCAAGACCAATTTGTTAATGAGCAGGTGTTATTGTTATTTTTCTGTCATTGAATTAATGGCAAGCAAGTAGAGATTTGCGGCTTTGGATTAATGCTGTTGATGCTTTATGGGTTAAAGGTGAAAATACAGGTACTGATGAATGATAGAAACTGTCCACTTTCTTCCCCCTTAATTTGCACTGTTGCTGCAATAGGCATACTGTATTGCTGCCTCTTTTATCATCATTGTTTTCTTAATCAGAAGCTTAATGGCTTCTTTCCATAAAGAGTTATGAATTAAGTTCAGGAACTGTATACATGAAAGTAAGAGGGAGTTGTTGTAATAAAATGTATAGCTAAAGTGTATAGAGTGTGTGTAGAGTGAGTATAAGACTATTTGTTACAGATTCCATCTCTGATCACTATGTCAGTTCAGAAGTGTGCCTCAGAAACCCTCCCTGATGAAACAGGGAGTGATCACAAGGTAAGACTGTAATACTGTGATTTATATATATATATATATATATATATATATATATATATATATATATATATATATATATATATATATATATATATATATATATATGTGTGTGTGTGTGTATTGCCTTGTGTGTTTGTACGTACATTGCATCATGATACTTTATTCTGCATGTACATTGTAGATTTGTGCAATTTCTTATTGATTTTTAATGGGTCCTTGTTATTTGTGATAACTATATTCGCAACAATAAAACATTACAAATAATGCCTCATAAAGGTATAATATGTACACATATAAAATGTTTGTTCCACAACAATTCCATCACTGGCTTCAAAGATTGCAGATTAAAATGGCACATAGAATTTTAATAATAATAATAGTAATAATAATAATAATATATGGCTTATTAAAATTGTAATATATGTAGTACAGTGGTACCTTGAGATATGAGCTGCCTGAGATACAAGTTCTATCACAGAAACCTGTTTTTCATACAAAAAATTAACAGTTCCACTGTTTCACATACTTTCGTTCGCTGAGATTTCAAAAAATTCTGCCTGGCACTACTCCTGCCAGTGTGGTCCCCGGCTCTGCTGATGGGATCGGCTGCACTGTCCCTCAGTTAATTCTCTGCGTGCATTGTGTTCTCACACGCTGCGCTTCTGTCCTTGTTTCGCTTCTTTGAACTTTTCAAGTGCTTTCTCTGCTGGTTTCTTCCTGTTTTCATGGAGGAGGAACTTAATGGGCAGCATACTCGTCCCTAGCAGCCCGCTGCTGCTCGGGATAGTGATTTGCTGACAGACGTGGCTGCTTCCACATCTGGTTCTTCCGGCTCTCAGTCATCTTCTAAGTCTTCTAGACGGGTTTGCTCAAGACCAGACTGCACCAGGGTCTTCGGTAGTTTCCTCCAGGACCCACATTCTGCTTGTGTTAATTGTAAGAGGTGTGATGAGTGTTCTACTTGGAGCAGTGATAAAGTCCTCGCCCCCTATAAGTACCAGTGTGGTTTGAGGCACAGGAGGTTCGCCAGGCAAAATATACCCACAGGTCTGTTGCCCAACCCTTTTGTAATGTCACCTGTGATGTAGGTATATTGCAGTCTGTTAAGGCACCTTCTGCTCAGGGGTCAAGGGATTCACCAGCTGCCTCTGTTTTGTTCAACATTCATGGTGGTTCAGAGATTTCGTTTCAGGACTGTAGTGTTTTGTCCCAGGACGAGGTGACAGCTGGAGATTCGGCTTCCCAGCAGGGCTCTAAGCCCCCTGTTGCTATTGGCCTCTCTTTGTTTTTGAAGTCTTGGCAGGAGGAGGTGCTTGCCTTGTCTCCCCGCCCACAGGATGGCATGCTCATGCCTTACCCATGGGCTGCTGCCTCCTCTGTCCTTTCGGCCAGTAAGGGCCCATTGTCTGACGACCCCCGTATGGCCCAACAAACCCACTGTTCTGCTCGTACTAGCCCTCACAGCGGCCATGTTGCCTCTGTTTCTGCTGCTGTGACTCATCCTTGGACCTAGCCGACTTGCACAGTCAGCCATTGTCTCGGAGGTGATCTTTTTCTCGCTGATGTGTACGATCGGCGTGTCCTACTTGGCTCTCCTCATTCTTCTTGTTCTGGGTGGCAGGACTCGGGTGCCTTGACGTCCCAAGGGCCTGGCAGGGCACAATGGGACTCAGAGAGGCATGACAGGATACCAACAGGGCTGGAGGGGATGAGGGGTGTGAGTTCCCACCTCACGCTCACTCCATGTACCATTGTATGATGAACTACATTGACTCAGTGTTTGAGGATGCAATGGGCCAGCGGGTTGAACTGGAATGCTCAGTCGCCCTGGGTAACAGCACCACACCTTTAAAAAAGGGACTCATCCTCCTTGGAAGGGCACAGCCTGTCAGGGTTTTCATGGAGCAAGCCGACAGTGCTTATCTGAAGGCAAATGAAAGGAAACCTACCTCAGTTAGCTATCCTTCGTGCAGGTTCGCTAAAATCTACAGTGTGGCGGGTCAGGAGATTTATTGAAAGGGTGCCTTGTTTAACCCTAGCCTCCACGCTGCCCTAAACCCTAGTGCCAGAGAGCCTCGCGCCCTCCGTGAGCACCCGGAGGTGGCCAGGATGGAGGGGGTGGTCGCCAGGTCTAGAGACGCCTTAAACTACAGTAATACTCCGCTTAACGAACGTTCGTCTAACGAATTTCCGGTTTAACGTACTATATAAAGTTAGACCAAAAAGTCTGCTTAACGTACAACCACATCCGTTTTAGCGAATTTTCTGGGTTTGAATTTGCCAGGTGAGGGACCGAACGCGGCAGCTTCGCTGTGATTGGCTGGCTTCCCGCCTCTGTCTCTGGTGCTCCTGGAGCTGGATCCAAGATTCTTTAACAACGTCAGAGCAACCTCCTGCCACGAAATGGCATCCATGAACGCTTGGAGGGACGGTGACAAGGTTGCTATCAGGTTGCTCTGAGTTTGCTGGGAACACCTGTCTTATATATGCATTTATATTCACAAAACATTTCCATTAGCTTTCTTTTACAAACCTTGCCCCCAAGAAAGGATTGTTTTGTAATGCATAAAGTGAAATCTTACATGGAATACCAAAAAATAAAGCAGAGATAAGATCGGCCACAGATGAAGCGGAGACTCACGGCGACTCGGCAGCTTCTTCTTCTTCTTGTGACCCTTTTAGCCTGCATGTTGTCTTTCACCATGATATTAAATTTCTGTTTCCACTCCTCTACACTGCTGGTCAGAGCGGAAGGCGCGAAAGGGGACAACAACTTCCACGCTGACCAAATTTCATTCATCTTTTCGTAACTCCTAAACATATGGCGGGATTCGCTGTATGTCACTATCTGACAACTCTGCAGCTCTAGTTGTCTAAGTAGATGATATGTTTCCTTAGTCAACATTCGTCTGTGGTTCGTGTGCTTGCAATTGAATTTTCTTTCACCCTCCCTCACGGGCCCTTTTTGTGGATACGTGAGCTTACCATTGTGCCCTGTTACTACCTAATATGGGACCTAGGAAACTAATTAGTAAGGCCCAAATCTCAGTCATTTGTGCCTCAGTGAGGGAGAATAAGTCAAATCAAGAAACTGCCGCGAACACTGGCAAAGGTCTCAGAATTGTTCAACGTTGGACCAAAATTTATCGTGAGGGAGGAAGAGATGCTTCGCCATCACCTTACAAGCCTGAAGGGCGTAAGCGCAGTGTGAGCCAGAGAACTCTGAACATTATTCAAAGACAGCTTTAGGCCAACCCTGCATACACAGCATGGAACTTTAGGCTAGGAACCCTCTGTGCTGGGTGGGGTGAGTGAAAGGAGTGTGCGGAGATATGTGAAAGGCGACATGGGATAACGGAGTTGCCGCAGTTTCAAAACCTTGCTTCAGTCATGATTACCTTAACAGTAGGCAAGCAGTTTGTGTCTCAGCACAAAGATTGGGACTTAGGTAAGTGTCGTAGGGTATGTTGGTCAGATGAGGCAAGCTTTCAGATTACAGACAACCAGAGAAACCGTGTGTACCGCAGACCCGGTAGTAACCGTCACGATCCACGCTACACAACACACACATTAAAATCCAGATTCTTTGATGGTGTGGGGTTGTTTTTCTTACTATAGTCTTGAAAAATTAGTGTTTTTGCCTAAGAATGTTCGTATGAACCAAAATAACTAATTTGAGCTAATTCTAGATGAGTTAGATGAGTGTATGGAAAAGTGCAATGCTGATACCTTCATGCAAGATGGTGCACCGTGCCATACAGCAAAGTTAATTGTTGACTGGTTTGATTTCTGCAATATCGGCCTTTTAAAACCTTGGCCTGCAAGTTCCCCAGACCTTAATCGTATAAAAAATCCCTGGGCGTACATAAAACTGAAGCTAAAGGAGAGAGATACCTCCTCCCTCCCACGCCTCCAAGCCACTATTCAGGACATATGGGACAATATTGACGCTCATTATCTCCACCACCTGGGTGATTCACTTCCCAGGAAACTCAAAAGGTCAAGAAGGCACGAGGGCACCCTATCAATCACTAGTTTAGGTGAATACCCTCATTAAAACATAATTTCTATGTCATTTATCTCCTTCATAAGATCTTACAGGTACCGCACCTTCCACTCTGACCAGCAGTGTATTGCCTGCTATAATATATATCATATCATAGTATTCATATATGCTCATGCCATGAGGATAATTTTGATTTCGTGGCACTGAGTGATAGTGAATTACTAATGAAATACTGCAGTATTTCATTAGTAATTCACTATTACTCAATGCCACGGAGTTGAGGTTATCCACATGGCATGAGCATATATGAATACTATGATATGATATCCATTATAGTAGGGAATAGAGGAGTGGAGACATAAATTCAATATCGTGGTGAAAGACAACACACAGGCTAAAAGGGTCACAAGAAGAAGAAGCGGCCGAGTCGCCGTGAGTCTCCGCTTTGTCAGTGGCTGATCTTATCTCTGCTTTATTTTTTTGGTATTCCATGTAAGATTTAACTTTATGCATTACAAAACAATTCTTTCTTGGGGGCAAGGTTTGTAAGAAGCTTATAGAAAAATAAAAAATTTTAACCCATGTGGTATGTTAGGGACCAGCCCAGAATGCATCCCCCCTATTTCCATTATTTCCTATGGGAAAATTATGTCCGCTTAACGAATTTCCACTCTACGAACAGCTTTGACATCCCCTATCCTGTTTGTTAAGCGGAGTATTCCTGTACTCCTTTTGGTGCTTGGGGGCCATGCATCTTCTGGCTGCTCGCAACCTCCCTGCACACTTTTAGACCCGGAGGAGCAGCTCTTTAAACCTGTACGTATGGTGCTTAACGATGGTTGCAGGGACTTGACTTACGTCATCGCGAACTTGCGGGCCTGGAGGAGGGAGACTTACCTCGGCTGCCTCAGACCCTCCATCTTGCAGGTCGAAAAGGGCATTCTTTGGAGGTCTCCTATTTTTACCCCTCTCCTTTTCAATGATGACTGACTTCAGGAGGTGCTCCACCTCCAGTCATGGGCATCTGCACACTCCTAGGGCACTCACTACTGGTCACCTAGGGCTCTAATTCTTGAGACACAGGGCTCAAGGAGTACTCCCATGCACCTGATTGCATTCACTAGCACCCTCTCTCTCCACGCCAACCTCTACCATGGGTTAATGTCTCCACAATGGACAGTTATTTTACCCTCTATGCCTGCCACATCATGTTGACTCCCACCTCCTTAAATATTGGAGTCTGCTAATTTTTTGTATGAAAAACAGGTTTCTGTGATTGAAATGTAGTTTTTAATGCTAAAATAAATTTCTTCACTTACCTGTTTTTCATACAAAAACAAGTGCCCTCCCTTCCTAGCCCAGTCTGATTCAATGCACATGAGAATTAACTGAGGGGCAGCGCTGGGTACCGTGCTGGCAGGCGTAGCGGAATTTTTTGAAATCTCGTTGGACAAAAATAAGTGAAACTGTGGAACTGCTAGTTTTTTTTATATGAAAAACAGGTAAGTGAAGAAATTAATATTAGCATTAAAAATTACATTTTATTTTGAGATATGAGCTATGATTTAGTTATTATTTTTATTTTGAGATATGAGCAGAATTTTAAGATATGAGTCATGCTTGGGGATGTTGCCACAGGTCGGCTACTCAGCACATCGGTCTAGCCTCAGCTGAGCTGGTACCTACATGTTACCCGTGGATCTTGTGCACTGTGATCATTCTTTCATCATTTTCACACTATTTACTGACTTTTTGAGAAAGTGCAATGTTTATTTACATTTAATGTTTACATATGAATGGTGCCTGCATCCTTTCCTCTCTCCCTCCTCCTCCTCCTGATCCTCCTCCTCCTCCTCCTTCTCTTTCTCCTTCTCCTTCTCCTTCTCCTTCTCCTTCTCCTTCTCCTCCTCCTCCTCCTCCTCCTCCTCCTCCTCCTCCTCCTCCTCCTCCTCCTCCTCCTCCTCCTCCTCCTCCTCCTCCTCCTCCTCCTCCTCCTCCTCCTCCTCCTCCTCCTCCTCCTCCTCCTCCACTACTATTTACCACCATTAGCCAAAAATGTCTGTCTCCAAGGTAAGAACACTAAATAAACTTTTGCTGTTATTTTATATATTTTCATCCATTAATAAAGCATGCATGTGTATGTAACTGAAAGGGCAAAACAGATTTCTCCTATCTCCACCTACCTCCTCCACTGACGCTTATCACAGAGGGGGGAAACAATGAAAACAAACCTCTGTGGCTGTAGCCGTGGAGCAGCTCTCTCTCTCTCTCTCTCTCTCTCTCTCTCTCTCTCTCTCTCTCTCTCTCTCTCTCTCTCTCTCTCTCTCTCTCTCTCTCTCTCTCTCTCTCTCTCTCTCTCTCTCTCTCTCTCTCTCTCCTACTTAAAACTTTATTTATGCAATGAATAATGTTTACAGGATTGTCAAAGGGCTCTTCTGTGATTATTAGAGCACCCAGACATCTGTGGGTAGCTATATCTGTACACTCCAGAGTGAGTGTTGGAAATGCAGTAACATCTCGTGAAATACATCCCCAAGATATATATACTTCATAAGAGTAGTTTATCTATTTATATTATCTTTTGTTATGTTTCATTATGTTTTTGTGCAATAATTATTATTTATAGATTTATTTTTCTTACATGAAAACACAAAAAAAATAGGGGGATCTTTCTAGTAAGGCTGTAAGGGATTAATGGCATTTCAATGCATTTCAATGGGAAAAATTGCTTTGAGATATGAGTTTTTTGAGTTATGAGCTCCATCATGGAACAAATGAAACTCGTATCTCAAGGTACCACTGTATATATATCTCGGGGAGTACATTCCACCACAGGACATTACCCTACAGCATTCCCAACCCTCACTTGGGACTGTCAATCAGCTGGAGTGTACGAATATAGCCACCCACTGAAGAGCTCATGGATGATCCTGTAAACATCATTCATTGAATAAATGAAGTTTTAAGTAGGGAGAGAGAGAGAGAGAGAGAGAGAGAGAGAGAGAGAGAGAGGTTTGTTTACATTTTTTCCCCCCTCCATGATAAGCATAGGGGGAGGAGGTAGGGAGAGATAGGAGAAGTTTGTTTTGCCTCTTCATTTTAATACACATGCATACTTTATCAATGTATGAAAATATATAAAATAACAGCAAAAGTTTATTTAGTGTTATTACCTTGGAGACACGTTTTTGGCTAATGGTGGTAAATGGTGGAGGAGGAAGAGGAGGGAGAGAGGAAAGGATGCAGACACCATTCACACATAAGCATTAAACATAAATTAAAACTGCACTTTCTTTATACCGTAAAAAAGGTCAGTAAATTATGTGAAAATGATGAAAGAACAATCACAGTGCATGAGATCCTCAGGAAACACATACATACTAGCTCAGCTGAGGCTGAACCAATGCATCAAGCTGTCAACTGCAGCAGCAACATCCCCAAGCATGACTTGTATCTCAAAGTTTTGCTTGTATCTCAAAATAAAGAAATTACCAAATCGTATCTCGTATCTCAAAAAAAAACTCTTATCTCAGGCAGCTCGAATCTTAAGGTACCACTGTACTTTATAAGAGTAGTTTATTTATTTATATTATCTTTTGTTATGTTTTATTATGTTTCTGTGCAATAATTATTATTTATAGATACCTTTTCTTACCTGAAACACACAAAAAAATAGGAGTGCTTATTTGGAGAAGGCTGAAGTGGATTAATGGCATTTCAATGCATTTTAATGGGAAAAATTGTTTTGTGATACTAGCTTTGTGAGATACGAGCTTTGTCACGGTACAAATTAAATTTGTATCTCAAGGTACCACTACTGAAAATATACATGGGGAATGGCAGGAAGGCTTATGAGTAGTACACTATCCTAGTAGTTTATCACTCACACCATGGTAGGGATCGCACTGTGGTGGCATTGATCCATGCGTGGTGCCCTCAAGGGCATGGACCAGATAAGGGACATCAGGAAGGGAGCAGGTGGCATAGGCATGGGTGATGCAGCAGGCCCCTCCCAAGTTTCTCCAGGACCTCTTGGTGTCTGGCAGATAGCTTGGGCAGACTCAGGGTGATCAGGGTGTTGTCATAGTGGGTATAGGCAGGGCCAAGGATGACCCTGCACTCCCTCTTTTGCACATTCTCTAGCTACTGCTATTCAATGGAGCTGAGAGAGGAGGACCATGCTGGGGAGGCATACATGAGTCTGGGGAGGATGAAGGTGAGGTACCCCTCCAAATTCGTCTGCTGGCTTTCTCAGAGACTTGAGTTTGCACAGCATGTATAGTCTGTAGGCTGCTAACATCACTGTGGTGGTAACATGCTGCTTCCTGGTCAGCTGGTCATCCACCATGACACCAAGAATCTTGGCCGACCAAACCACTTGGAAGCGATGAGGGCCCAAACAGAGAAATAGGGAGGAAGCACTGCTGTTAAGGAAGTACAGACGTGCATCACCACAGTCTTCCTGTTGTTGATTGTCATTCTTTTCTCCTCAGTCTATGCATGTAGCTGCTCCAGCGTTGCTTTGGATTGCTGATTAGTCTGAGTCTTTATTGTCGATTGGCACACCCACAGTGCAGTTGTTCACGTACTTCCAGTGATGACGGGTGCTGGTGAATGTCATTAATCAGTAATAGGAAACACAGTGGATCCATCTTGGTGTCCTGGGGGACTCCACATGTCAGCTGCTGGAAGGAGGACATGGAGCCCTGATAGTGGACAGCTTGTTGCCTCCCTGTGAAGAAGTTAACAAGCCACACTATCAGGTGGGGAGGGAGACCTAAACTGATGGCCTTGTTTATGACAACAGTGTTATCTACAAGATCAAAAGCTTTCTTGAAGTCCACAAAAGCAACAGCAAGAGAGGTATTTTGTTTGTTCAGGGTGACATGAATGAATTCAAGGAAGCTGATTAAGTAGTGAGAGGTGGAGGTAGCTTTAATGTTGCCAAACTGTTGGATGTCTAGTGAGTTATTTTGTTGTATGCCCAGTTGAATACACAATCTTCACAAATGAGGCTAGACATGAGTGTGATAGTGAATGGCCTGAAGTCATTGAGTGATTGTGGACCAAGAGTTTTAGGAATGGGTGTGACAAACAATGTTTTCCAGTCCACAGAGCATGAATGCTGAGAGAGAGATGCATTTATTATTGAACAAAGAGGAGTAGCTAATTCTGGGGCAAATTCTTTACAAATCTTAATGGAAAGGTCAGTAGGAGTGATGGATCAAGGTTGAAGTTTTAGTATTCTCTGAAATACATCTGTCACCTGGATTGTGGGAGGAGAGGAGGGATTGAGAAGGTAGGATGGGAGAAGAGTGGAGTAGAGGGGAGGGAAAGTTTCACATATAGTGGCAAAGTGACAATTGATCTCTTCTGTTGCTAGAATAGTGGATAGATGTGAGGTACAAGGAAGAGAATGGGAATGCTTTTGCAGACTACACAAAGCTTTAATCTTATCATACCACTGTCTGTTGTTGGCAAGCTTAAGCTACTTAATTTCATTTGGGTAATAACTTGCCTTCACGATTTTGATCTCCCATATTACTCTGTTCCTTACTTTCCTGTTTTGAAACCATCCGGGTGTAAAATCGTATCTCTGAAGGCTTTCCCTATGATCACTGGTCACCCTACTTATAGCAGTACAATCAGACATGACTCATCATAGTACTATAGCCATATGCACAATCACTTCCACTGACACCACCACTTGCACTATTTTGGACATCAACACTGCACCACAAACACAGCCAAAAAATATCATATTACATTAAGTATTTGGCAAAATGTAAGTGTGACTAGATGTTGTTAACTGTGCAGCATAGCAATGTTTTTAAACCATTTCAAGTGCTTTTGGGAGATGGCTTTTGTTTAACATATGAAAGCTTCCCTTGATGGTTCATTTGGCATATTGTAGCTGAAGGATACAGTTATTTATCTTTATTCTTTTCTTGTATGGGTATGAATAGGTCTCAAATATTCTGACAGGAAACTTGAGAGCCATGGAAGCTGACTACAAGGGATACCTAAGTTGGTAATACATGTGACTAGCTCTGATTTGATTTGTTTCTAACTTGTGAAAGCTGACTAAGGAACAGTTGAAACATGAGTGCCATTAAAAAGCATGGATACCAAGGACCCATTATATGTATTATGTTCTTTTTGTAATGCATTTCCTTGGAAAAGAATGCACTAGAAAGTAACTAGTGCTGAGGTAGAGTAGCATATCAAGGCCTTCCTTTCCTCTACAAGTACAATAATATGACCTTTTGCTTATGGTGCACCTATGAGGGTTCATTATAAAGAAGAACCATTTTATACATTGCAAAATTTAATCTAAACCTGTGATTTAGAGCAGATTTTAATTTCAAATAGCTTACAAGGCACCATATCTTCATCATTTGGATTGCAATACCACTACAATTAGTTTGATTTTATCATTTTGCACAAATTGTCTATATGAACAGTAAATGTTTTTATTCAACAAATGAATATGTTGTACCTTTGAGATACATGAGAGTTGCAGTAGTGGTGAACTTTCGGTTTAATAAAACTCTTGAACTGGGGCAGAGGGTGACTCAAACCCAGTTGGTGAAAGTTGTGACAGGAACAGGGGGAAGTAACTCCCCTCCCACACACCTTCAAGAGCTCCCACACACACTCTTGTACCTCAGCCTTGTTGGAGTCTCTGAGGACTCTCCAGATGGTGCTGATATAAGGTAAGTGACAGTATTTGTACGAGTTTATTCAGTACTGGCAATGAAATTTGCGGTTTCATTTATGTATCTGTTTAGTGTCGTTCCTCTGATACATTTTCCTTTCTCCGAACTGAAGCCTGTATTCAATAGGTAGTTCGTGATCATCATCCTGTAAATGCTCTAAAATCTTTCCGTAATATCCATGAAGTAATCACAAGAGACACACAATACTGAATGGATGGCTGTCTAACCACAGATAGAGAAGCAGACAGTTTGCTTTTCCATATATGTTTACATAGGCATTTGATATTGTGTGTTTGTTGTGATTTTGTATTTTATGGAACTATCATCTGGTTATCATGTGTGAAGATTATAGACTATATGTTGCATGTTGGGCATGTAATAAAGAGTTGTTGAACTTTAACAGAAACATTCCCTATGTACATCTTTGAAATGTTTGCTATGTTGTTAGGATAATTGAGATTTCTTTTATGTCTTGTCTTTGTTTAAAAGTAGATATTTTTTGTGACGTAGGATTATCTGGATTAAATAAATCCAAAGGTAACCTCAGATGACTTCACACGTATCTTTCCTTCCCAGGTACCAGTTTCCCAACTGGAGCAACAAGCTGGTGAAGGTGCGAGGAATGTTTATTACTGCGGCTCACACTGTGCAGGAAGTTGCTGGTGCACCTGCTCTTTGGTAGGTGTTTTTTTTTTGCCTTGCATCTGGTCAAATAAGTATTCGCCTCTTCTTTATGTCTCTTTATCATGTACAGAAATCTTTTAATTTGCCTCATACATTGCTTCTGTAACCTGCACTCTTTTTTCTCGTATAAGATGGAAAAACTGACTAAAGGCAACAAGAAACTACGATTAAAAAATAAAAAAGAGAGACCCACTGAGGTGCCAGTCTCAAACAGTGTCAGGAGAGTTAGCCAAAAGAATGGGATAAATGTCTTGAAACCTCTCTCTTAAATGAGTTCAGGTCATAGGTAAGTGGAAATACAGAAGGCAGGAAGTTCCAGAGTTTGTCAGAGAAAGAGATAAATGATTGAGAATGCTGGTTAACTCTTGTGTTAGAGGTAAGCAGAATAGGTATGTGAGTAAGAAGAAAGTATTGTGCAGTGAGTCCATGGGAGGACAGAAATTTTAGACTGAAACTTTCCAGTTCTGAGCATAGCATGTTAACATTTACACCATTATTGCCATTTACTGTAAACCCTCAATATAATGGACGATAAGGGGACAGGGGTCTGTTGTTATATCTGAAGATCTGTTATAACCAAGGATCCATTACATCCGATGGAAATACCGGGCAGATCCGTTATATCCCGAAATTTGTCCACCGCCCCGCTTCCATGGTATGCCACATGGATTTCCTGCGACAACATGTCATGGGACGACGCCTTCACTATAACGGATGAAAATCTGTTATGCAGGGGTTTGTCCGGTCAGATTTTTTGCCCGTTATATCCGATATCCTGTATATCGAGATCCATTATATTGAGGGTTTACTGTACTTAGTTGCCTTAAGTAATATGTTTCCATATAGAAATTTTTTGTCTTTATTCCAAATGATTTGGTGGGGCTGCTGTGGAATCGGGCAGATGTCCATTCGTAGGTTCTAATCCCACCACATGCGATCATGAAACTTTGTCATTTGTCGAGTGGTTTAAAGTTACCTACATGTCACCATGCTGCCCAGGTTCTAGGTGGAGGTGTAATTGCCTCACACCAAAGATGCACTTGGGTGGTGATATGGGCCATAATATTGGCACCACTATATAAATAATATTGCCTGCGCTGCTAATGGGTGGAAGCTGGACAGCGCTTTCAATACTCTTCAAGTATACCTACAGGCACTATAGGCTATAACATAAAAAAAAGAAATCAGTGGGAATCCGTTTGCTTTGTGACACAAGGGATCCACATAATCCTGTCCATTGTTTAAGAGTAGAGAGGGCATCTATTTGGGCAAATGGTTTCCAAATGCCAAATTCAAGGTAATTTTTAAAAGGCATTGTTCTAGCCCTGATATTATAGGGAAACTAGCCATAATAGAAAAGGAAAAAGCTTTGTCATAAAGTATTGATCAAGACATGTTAATTAATCAAGTCTTGTTAATATTGTAGTTCTACTGTGTGTGTGGATGGAGAGTATTACCACGTGGCCTATACCAGAGAACAAAATGATGTCCTTCTTCTGGCCTTACCACATGCTTAGTAAGTATTTTTCCTTTTAATATGAGCAAAAGTTGTTTAAGATATTTTGTTCAAATTCTTTTTAATGCCTTTAACCCTTAAGTACGGGGAGTTGATTTACTTTCCATTTGTTACAGCGGGGAAAAATCACACCTGTCAAAAGTGCTAAAAAAAAAATTTTCCTTATGAAAGCATATTTCTCTGTTATTCTGAGTACAACGATGTAGTTTTCAAAATGTTATGACCTCTGAGAGCAAAGTTATTGCATATCAAAAAATTCTCCCAGAACCCAGGGCAGAACCCGCCACTAAGAAATATCCCCCAAGCTCCGATAACACAGCGCGAGTGCTCTCTCTCTCTCTCTCTCTCTCTCTCTCTCTCTCTCTCTCTCTCTCTCTCTCTCTCTCTCTCTCTCTCTCTCTCTCTCTCTCTCTCTCTCTCTCTCTCTCTCTCTCTCTCTCTCTCTCTCTCTCTCTCTCTCTCTCTCTCTCTTTTGGGCATTTGAATTTGATGTAAAAGTAGGAACTTTTGCACTTTCCTGTCAGGAAAATACGAACTCAGATATATGAAATGATGTACAAAACAGAAAAAGAAGAAGAAACCACATATTACAAGTATTGTGGATTTCTATAATAATTGGAATCTAGCAACTCTTATTAGCAATGGGATTCACATGACTTGGCCGACAAGCACAGTCCTGTAGAGGCAACCATGGGTGACACATACCAGCGCATTGCTCAAGGGGAGTACATAAGGTTTATGAACGTCGCTGTGAGGGTTGGTCTCTGTCTCCCAGATCACTATCAGAATTACTACTGTAGTCTTCACTTTCTTCTGTCTCAATAAAAAAATCACTGTTTTCATTTTCATCTCTGTCCTCAATGTCACTACCGAGTAACACTGACATAACATCACTCGGAGTACCGTTTCCTCCCTCCGGGTCACGAGGGGTTGCCAGATGTCGCCTCAAAATGGGGAAAGATGACCTATTGTGTGGGAATGTATGTCTCAAGGCTCGAGGAGGCGAGCGAGAAAAGTTGCCAGATACCTCCACTTGCTCCAGGACCAATAGTGAGGGGGAGAGATTCAAACATTTAGTGAGGAAAAATCATGATTCCCGGAACGATCCCCGCCTCTCCTCACTCGAGGCTACAATTGTCCTGAAACGATTGCTGTATGTTAAGGGTTAAATAAATTAAGAGTTCTGTTTTATCAGTTTTTGAGCTAATTTTTCACAGAAAAGTTTTCGAAACTTTTGCTCACCTTATTGATTCTCCACAGTTCATCCTTTATTTCCTAAGATAAAAATTAGTGAAGGGATTTGCTATTATCATTGCTGTCTTTCATAGCTTTTTGTTATTCAATTAACCAGAAAAAAAACTGAAATTACAGAAAGATACTGAACCATCAGTAGGAGTGAAATGTCAGAGGAGATAATCATTGATATATAAGATATCGAGAGAAATAGAAAACAAAAACAAACTCTTGCCACAGTAGGCAGAGTTATACTGCATGGTGTGTAGTTGGTGATAAAGGCAATGGAATCACATTTCACAGCTTAGCTGTTTATTTTGCATTCTGTCCTGATAGCACTGGTAGGCATTTTTTGTCTTTTGATTGAGCAATGTTTAGCCAGTTGGCTGATATACTGGCTAAAATACCCCTGATATCTTGTACATTGTCTGTGTCATTGGATGTGTTGTCCAAGCCATTAAAGATGTGAAACTGCTCATGTGATGCAGCACTATCAACTCCTAGATCATTGTTTATATAGATGAAAGCAACTAAAAGGCAGTGTCTAACAAAGCTTTCGTTAACATAAAAGATATATTTTCAGTGTATGTGTGTGTTTGTGTTTGTGTTTGTGTACAGTACTTCAAACTAATTTACCGATCGTGTGTATGTGTGGGTCTATTTCACAAGTGTGTTTGTGTGTCTGCACCATGTGTGTGAGCATGTGTATTTACCTAGTTGTATATTACAGGGTTCGACCAGGGCTTATAGTGACCTGTCTCCATATCTACATTTATCCAACTTTTTCTTTAATTTATGCACATGTTTTGCTGCTACAATCTCTTCAGTCAAGCCATTCCAGATGTCCACCGTCCTCTGTCAAAAAATAAACTTTTTAATGTTCCTCAAACACTGACTTTTCATGATCTTGTTTGTCTATCTCTCCTCAGTCAGTGGTACCAGATCTTGTCTATCTATCTTTTTCTTATGCTTTACTATCTTATACATCATTATTAGATCTCCTTTCTTCTGAATATCCTTTATTTCTGGCGCCATCTTTGTAGTGTATTTACCTATTTGTATTTACCTATTTGTATATTACAGGGCCCAAGCTAAGCTCTCTTGTGTCCTGTCTCCTTGTCCACTCCTGTCATATCTCTCTTTCATCTGATTGACACACACCGTGTCAACGACATCACTGCTCAGTTTATTCCACTTATCAATACTACGATGCGGGAAACTGTACTTTCTCATGTCATTTAGACAGATGTCCTTTATTAATTTTTTCCCATGTCCTCGGAGGTAATTACTTGCGGTTACCTTTATCAACTCTCTGTCCAGTATGTCAATCTTGTTCACCAATTTATACATAGTTATCATGTCTCTTGTTCTTCTCTCTTCTAATGTGGTCAGCCCCAGCTTCCTCAGTCTTTCCTCATAGTCTAACTCCCTGAGTCCTGGTACCATCCTTGTTGCCAGCCTCTGTACCCTTTCCACCTTCTTCACATTTTTCTTCATATGCGGTGACCAGACACAAGCTGCATATTCTAACTGGGGTCTTATTAAGGTGCATAATATCTTCTTCATCATTCCTTCATCTAGGTAGTGGAATGCAAGGCCAATATTTTGAAGCATGTTATATGTTTTCCAAATATCTTGTTAATGTGTTTCTCCGGTGACAAAGTGTTTTGCACGGTTACTCCTAAGTCTTTCTCCTCATTGGTCTCTTTAATTTTCTCATCACCCAGCCTGTAATCCCTGTTTGGTCTGTATCTACTTCTTCCCATTTTCATAACATGGCTCTTGTCTATATTAAATTCCATCTGCCACTCTTTACTCCACTCATATATTTTATCAAGATCTTCCTGTAACTTGTTACAATCTTCCACATTCTTTACTCTCCTCATAATTTTAGTATCGTCCAAAACATATTCATGTAACTGTCAATTCCTACTGGCATATCATTAACATAAATCAAAAACATGATGGGACCAAGCACTGACCCTTGTGGAACTCCACTGGTTACCTTCTTCCACTCGGACTTCCTTCCTCTCACCACTGTTCTCATTTCTCTTCCCACTAAGTAATTTTCCATCCATTTTGCTAGTTTATCATTTACTCCTCCAATCTTCTTTAGTTTCCACATCAGTCTATTGTGTGGTACTTTATCAAAGGCCTTTCTCAAGTCCAGGTAGATAGCATCCACCCATCCCTCTCTATGTTGTAGTATGTCAGTCACTCTTGAATAAAAACATAATAAATTGGATACACGATCTTCCTTTTCTGAAACCAAACTGCCTTTCACTCAGAATGTTTTCACTTTCTAGATACTCACTCCACTTAGCTTTAATTACTTCTTCACATACCTTGCACAATATACTAGTCAACGATAC
The DNA here is from genome assembly GCF_017591435.1 of Portunus trituberculatus. Classification (NCBI taxonomy): domain Eukaryota; kingdom Metazoa; phylum Arthropoda; class Malacostraca; order Decapoda; family Portunidae; genus Portunus; species Portunus trituberculatus. Next base: position 27,010,330 of record NC_059301.1, on the reverse strand, counting down.
TGGTCTATAATTTAGCGGTTCCATTCTACTACCATTTTTATATATAGGCACAATGTCAGCTCTTTTCCACTCTTTCGGGACTATTCCTGTTCGTATGGAGGTTTCCACAATATCAAATACAGGGTTCAACAATTGATCCTTACATTCTTTTAGCAACCTTCCAGATATGCCATCAGGCTCCATTGATTTATTAATATCCAAATTGCTTATAATTTTCCTTGCATCTTCTTTAGTAACCATGATGTCCTGCATTTGTAAACACTTTGCAAAAGTTGTTGTTCAAAATTTCAGCTGTATCTCTAGCATCCTCATATACTTCCCCATTTTTTACCTTTTCTATTGCCTCCCTTTTATTTAGTTTTCCATTTATGAATTTGTAAAACATTTTAGGGTCACTATCACAGTTTTCCACCACTCTCTGTTCATATTCCTTTTGTGCTGTTCTCCTTACTTCAACATATCTATTCCTTGCTGTTTTGTAAACTTCTCTTGATAATACATCACTGTTTTTCTTAAGTTTCTTCCATGCCTTTTCTTTGTTCTTTTTGCTTCTTCACAATTTCTATTAAACCACTGTTTATTATTTAAAGTCCTCTTTCTGTGATATGGCACAAACTTTTCACAGCAGAGTTATATAAATCCATAAATTTATCGTATTTCAATTGCATATCCCTTTCCTGGTATACCACGGACCAGTCAATTTCATTAAAGAACTCCCTTATATGGTTATAATTTGCCCTAGTATAATTTAATTTTTCCTCCTGTGTTCCACAATCTTATCTGTGCTTAATTCCGTATCCAGCTCAAAGCTTAGGACATCATGATCGCTTTTCCCCAAGGGACATTCATGTTCAATTTCCTCTTTTAGAGATGCCCTGGTAAATACCAAATCCAACCTTGCTGCAACATCTTGTCCCCTGCACCTTGTTGGTGATCTCACCCACTGTGTCATCAAGTTATTTGTTGCTACCTTTAACAATTCCTCTGCCCACTCACCACCGTTCACCACTTCGTAGTCTTCCCACACTATTTCTTTACAATTAAAGTCCCCGACTATCATCACTCTATCCTTTCTGATGAGTTCTTGCTTCATTCTGTCTAGAGTATTTCTCATCACCATTTGATACTGTTCATATTCCCAAGCACTGGTTCTGGGTGGTATGTATACTGTTATAATATTAATGTCCCTCTTACCATCTGTTATAAGCATACTTATCACTTCCTCATTTCTCTTACTATAGTTCACCTCCTTCACTATCAGATCTTCCTTAGTAAGAACCATTATACCACCACCTCCTTTATTTTTTCTATCATTTCTCCATACTTTGTAGTGTTTTACAACAAACCAATCTAGCTTTATTTCGGGCCTTAGCTTTGTTTCCACCACACATTATGTCCGGTTCATTATTTCTTAGGTAATCCATACATTCTAGCCTCTTAGACAGAAATCCATCTATATTCATGTAAGTCACTTGAATTCCATTCCTAGTCTCTTTCATCCATGTTTCAGTCAGTGGAATGTCTATTCCGTCTGTTTTATCCACCACTTCTTTAGCCTCCCATTTCTCATCCTCCAAAAAAACTTGGTCTTTTCCTCCTCTGTTCTTTCGTCATTCCTCTCTCACTCAGTTACAAGCTCTTTCATTTTCATTTGTTCATCCTGTGACATATTTCTTCTTAAGTAAATTGTTTTGGTTTCCTCAGAGTCCTTAAGTTTCCAAGCCCTCCTCAGCAAGGCCTCAGCTGCCACCTGAGACTTTAATTTCAATTTTAATGGTCTATTCTTGCCTTCCTCAAAAGCTCCTAGTCTCACACTTTCTTCTACCTCAGCATATAGGCACTCTTCCTCTTCTGAGATCTTATTCAGTAAAGACTTAATCCTGTCATTTTCCTTATCTCTCCTATCTTGCCAGTTCCTGTTAGTTTCCTCCCTCAATCCTGTTATGATCACGCATTTTTTTTTTCAGCAATATCTCTCACCACATACTCATTTTCCTTTAATGCCTTTACCATTTCACTCTGTGTAATCACTTTATTTTCTTCTTCCTGCTTTTCACTATCTCCTAAAGGACTTTTGTACTTCCTGGTGTTCATGGTTCACTTCTTTCATCTTAGCATCAATTAGGTTAAGGCATTCCTCCTTCCCCAAGTCCCCTTCAGATATTTTCTTCTCCATTTCTGGAGTTTAGCCTTCATCTCTTCACATTGTTTCCTTAGTTGTTTGTTTTCTTTCTCCATTTCCACTTTTTCCTTCAACAGCTCTTTGTTCTCTATCGTTAACAAATAGATTTCTTTTTGAAGGACTTTCTCCTCTAAGACTCTATCCAGTTTTTCTTCTATGGAACTAATGCTTAGAAACTTACTTTTTAATGCCTGGATTCTTGCATCCATGTCGAATTTTTCAAGCCCTCTTGGAGTGGTAACAAAACCTTAAAAGTGTGTGTGTGTGTGTGTGTGTATTTACCTAATTGTATTTACCTAATTGTAACATACGGGAAAAGAGCTATGCTCGTGTTGTCCCGTCTCCATATCTATTAATGTCCAGCTTTTTCTTAAAATCATGAATATTCCTTGCGTTGACCACTTCCACGTCTAAACTATTCCATGCTTCCACCCTTCTATGAGGAAGCTATATTTTTCACATCTCTCCTATAAGTGGCCATTTTAGTTTTTCCCATGCCCTCTCGACATTCTTCATTCCACATACACAGATCTTCCCTATCCATTTTTCCATGCCAATCATCACTCTGTATATTGCTATCAGGTCTCCCCTTTCTCTTCTGTTTTCCAGGGTTGGAAGTTGCATTCTTTTCAGTCTGTCTTCATAAGTCAAATCTCTTAAGTCAGGCACCATTTTCGTTGCAGCCCTCTGTACTTTCTCTAGTTTCCTTATGTGTTTCTTTAAGTTCGGAGCCCACTGTATTGTTGCATATTCAAGCCTCGGTCTTATCATTGCAGTAATTATTTTCTTCATCATTTCTTCATCTAAATATCTGAACGCCACTCTTATGTTCCTCAATAAGTTCAATACTTCTCCAATTATTTTGTTTATATGTCTCTCTGGCGATAGGTCATTGGTAATTGTCACCCCAAGGTCTTTTCTTCATGACTGGTTTTATGTCTTCATTTCCTATCTTGTACATACTCCTGATTCTTCTTTCACTCTTGCCAAACTCTATTTTCTTGCATTTTGTCGTGTTGAACTCCATTTGCCATGTACAGCTCCATTTCCATATTCTGTCCAAGTCTTCCTGGAGTAGTTCGCAATCTTTGTCACATCTCACTTTTCTTAACAATTTTGCATCGTCTGCAAATAGGCTCACATAACTGGACACCCCATCCACCATGTCATTTATGTAGACTGCGAACATTACTGGTGCCAACACTGATCCCTGTGGAACTCCACTCTCCACCAATCCCCATTCTGATGGTCTGTCCTTAATTATTGTTCTCATTTCTCTTCCTACCAAAAGTCTTCCATCCATTTTAGTAAACTGCCATGCACTCCTCCTACCATTTCAAGTTTCCAGATCAGTCTCTGGTGTGGTACCTTATCAAAGGCCTTTTTTAAATCCAGATATATTCCATCAGCCCAACCATCTCTTTCCTGTATTACATCTATCACCCTCGAATAGTAACATATCAGGTTTGTCGTGCATGAACGCCCTTTCTAAAACCAAATTGACACTCACAAAGTATGTCATTTTCTCCAAGAAGTCTGTCCATCTATTCTTCACCACCCTCTCACACATCTTAGCTACCACACTTGTAAGTGACACTGGTCTATAGTTCAATGGGTCTCTCTTGTTACCTGATTTATAGATTGGGACAATGTTAGCTCTTTTCCAGTCTTGGGGCACTACACCTTCCCTTAATGAGGCATCAATTACTTCACAAACTTTTTCTGCCAATTGCTCCTGCATTCTCTTAAAATCCATCCTGATACCCCATCAGGTCCCACAGCTTTTCTCACTTCTAAACTCCCCATCATGTTCTTGATCTCCTCCACAGTTACTTGAAACTCCTTCATAATCCCTTTCTGTTCCATTACCAGTGGTTTGTCAAAAGCAGTCTCCTTTGTGAATACCTTCCGAAAGCATCCATTCATAGCCTCTGCCATTTCCTGGGATCTTCACTGCATACTCCATTTACTTCTAAACTTTCAATACTTTCTCTATTTTTGATGTTGTTGTTCACATGTCTGTAAAAAGCCTTGGTTGGTCTTTACATTTATCAATTATATCCTTTTCTTGTTTCTTTCTTTCTTCTCTTCTAATCAACACATATTCATTTCTTGCTCTTTTGTAACTTTCCCACTGCTTAATCCGTCTTTTCCTTCTCCACCTCTTCCATGCATCCTCTTTTCTTGTTCTAGCCTTTTCACATCTATCGTTAAACCAGTCCTGCTTTCCAACTTCTCTATGTTGTCTTATTGGTACAAATTTTTCTCACCTTCTTTGTATATTTTTATAAATTCCTTCCACTTTTCATTTGCTCCTTAGCACTCTTGAATTTCATCCAATTTGTCTCTTGAAAGAATTTCTTTAGGTTTCCAAAATCTGTCTTGGCATAATTCCATCTTCCCACTTTATATTCTTCATTTCTTCTAGATTTCTCTTCATCTATCACCTTGAACTCCAAAACTGCATGATCACTCTTTGCTAAAGGGCACTCCACCCTCATCTCCTCAATGACCATTGGCTCTGTACTAAAGACCAAGTCCAGTCTTGACGATGCTCCCTCTCCTCCAAACCTAGTATCTTCTTTGACCCACTGAGTTAACACATTTTCCATTGCCAGTGTCAATAGTGTATTTCCCCATGTTGTCTCTGATCCTTCCATTGACCAGTCCTCCCAACACACCTCTTTACAATTAAAATCTCCCATCATTATAGTTCGTTCACAGCCACCCAACATTTCTTCCAGACATGTTCCTGTATCACTTATCATTTCTTCATATTCCTGTACTGACCATGCATTTGTCTTAGGTGGTACGTACACCACTATGTAGTGCCTCTTTTTCCTTCATTAGTTTCTGCTCTGATCTTTAGCACTTCTGCCTTTCCCATACCTTCTTTCACTTGATCCACCTTTATATCTTTTTTAACCAGCAACATCACTCCTCCTCCCATCTTACCTACTCTATTTCTTTTCCAAACATTATATTTCCCTTCTCCAACCATCATCAGGTCTTCTCCCTCTCTCAGTTTTGTTTCAGTAAGACCCACAATATCTGGGTTCTTGTCCCTCAAGTAATCGTTGAGTTCTAAAATCCCGATATCACTCCATTTATGTTGGAATACATTACATTCGCTCATATGTAAGTTTCTTTAGTCCTTTCTTGCTGTACTTTTCTGGGTTATGAACCACTTCCTCAGTCTCATATCCAAGATTCTCCAGAAAAACTCTTTCTTCTCCTCTTCTGTCCTCTCTTCATTTTTTCAAAGCCTCCTTTCTCAACTCATTTAACATTTCTCTTTCCTTTTCACCGAGATCTCTTCTCAACCAAATCTTCCTTGTTGTTTCCTGCTGGGCTAGCCTCCATGACTTCTCCACCAATTCATCTACATCCTTTTGTGACTTAAGTTTGATTCTTATTGGCCTCATACCTTCTCTTGTGAACTTTCCAATTCTATGGAAGTCCTCTATTTCTTGTACTAGGTCTTTTCCTCCTCCTGCACCACATTAATGATATTATTTATCACCTTTTTATGTTTTCTCTCTCTCCATTTTACTCGGTGTCTTATCCTCCTCCACACCAAATATCACCACACATCTCTTTTTGTCTACAGTTTCCCTCACCAATGTCTCATTTGACTTAATAACCTTCACCACTTTCTCAGCTATCTTCTCTTCTATGATCTGTTGATCTATAATTTCAGCAAGGCCCAAAGTTTTCTCCCCAGACTCTTTGATTTCCTTTTCCAGACTTGCAACTTTGTAATTTACCTCCTTTCTTTCCACTTCCTGACTTTTTTTCCATTCAGCCTGCTTCTCCATCACTTTTCCTAGAGATTCTCCACATTTTTCGCAATTCACTTTAATTAGCTTAACTTCCTCTTTCAGTGCTGCATTTTCCTTCTTCATATCGGCACAGTCTTTCTTTACATTGTCATAACTCGTTTCCAGGCCCTCATACTTTTCAAACAGTTTTCAATTTTACCTTCTAACTCCAGAATTTTCTTCACATAAGCGCTCTTCTCCATTATTCCTTGAAACCCTGTGAAGTCTGATTCATCTTTCGAGTTCACGGCCGCCATGTTGCGCAGATGTAAACAAACCAGCTGATGGCTCAAACGCAGGCTACAGTTTATATTTACCTTCACTGGACATTATTTTGCTAATCAACAGTTAACATGACTATATGGAGACGGGACAAACATTACCAGCTCCTTTCCCACCTTGGTTACTCTTAGGCAATGGTAACTGTAGAATTATAGATGATTGCTCTGGAGCTCAGCGACCACCTCCGCCATCGACGATGTCCCGTGTGTGTGTGTGTGTGTGTGTGTGTGTGTGTGTGTGTGTGTGTGTGTGTGTTGGCTGATTTTGCATGACCATGAAGGAACAAAGGTAAGCCTCTGTTCTACATTATACAGACATGAATAATCTGTGTGGTATGTAGTAACCATATAGTGAAACGTGTCCCATGGTGAGTAGGGCATAAAATGTAAATGTAACTGAATGAGAATCAGTAAGCTACTGGGTAAGCTGTGTGGGAGGTTGTGTATGTAATGCTTAGAAAAAAGTTACATCACAGGAGACAGCAGAATAGTTGTAGTTGTTTAATGCTGAGAATGAAAGAAGATGACTTTTGTATCTGTTAGTGTCATGACATAAAAAGTTCATACTTTACAGTTGAAGCTTTTTTTTTTATTGGTTTTATGGTTGTTTTGATGCCAGACTTGTTTGATGTACTGCAAGCAACTAAATAGTAAAATGTGATTTCTTTATCATAGTTTAGCAGAGCAGAAGTTGTGGAACAAATAAGTGGATGAGTGCTAAAAGATAGTATTGTTCTGATATAGGTACTCATATTTTTATGTTACACATTTGGCTATTTATTAAAAATCTAATGTTGCTACTGTACTGCATGTCACTTATTTCAGCTTCAAATTGACAACTGCCTCAGTGAACTTGAGTCTGGAGATTTTGGAGATGAGGTGAGATTCTTTCTTTGTTCTCTTTCTATTCTCTAACACTAAAAAAATGCATTATATTTCAATAAGGTCATGATGTTCTTGAATGTTATTAAACTATAATTAACAATATTACCCTCCTGATGTTCTGTAGAAGCTGTAGAAAACTGTAGAAGCCTCTTACCTCATGTTTGTCTGCTTCATCTGCACATGGCACATAGTACACTACAAGTAGTACATGATTATTGGCAGGACACAGACTGTGAAGATTCTCTCTCCCTCTACAACATTATAGGATCCTGCCTTTTCTACAAGGTGAGTCATCCTTATGATATGATGATGATACATGCTATAAAACTTTCTAAACATTTAAGGAATAGTAAATTTTGTTGGACTTATGATTAACCATACTTTCTTCATGCTATCCTCCACTGACAATCAACTGTACTTTTTGTTTAATTTGTTCAGGGTCTTTTGGTGGCATCTCACTTGTCTCCTGAGGAGATGCGCCTTGTGTGGCTTTTTACTTCCCACCATGGGCTGCTCTCCCTCACAGCTCAAGAATCTGTGAGTCAGCTGGTGGGATGGAGGCGTGTATATCTTCCATTAGAATGCAGCCAAGATGTCTCCTCCCCAGCTGTTCACTACCTATTGTTGTCTGCCATGGTAAGTACTTGAAATCAAAACAATATTGATAGCTCCTTTATAATTCATTAAGTATACATCACCAGTACTAAAGATTTTTATTTATTAATTTTTTTTCATTCATGTTGTTTATATGAAAAGCTATGTTATATGAGCTTTATTCTATTCATACAATATCAGAAAGATTTTAACTTCACTCCCATTCCCCCAAGACCTATAAGGAATATATTTTACATATTTACAGTACACACATGGATAGATAGATATACATACATAAATGACTATTTTTTTTTACTTTTCTACAGAATCATTGCTTGCTAGGTGTGCTTCTGGAGACGGGGAACATTACAGCTATGTAAGTCTGTAATTCTATAGTCACATGCATTTGATATATATGAAAGGAATGGCCTTTGTCCATATAATGAAATGTGGTAATTTGATGTATATATCCATATAAGCAATTACTCTTCTTGTCAACAATGAATGATTTTTTCCTGTAGTTTTAGCAATAATTATATAATTCAAGATATATTCAGGTTCTTGAATAGTAGTGGTTTGAGGGTACATAAAGTTTATTGATCAAGGTTTTGAGTTTATGGTCAGCAATCTGATCACTGAACTTTTACAGTATGTAATAATTATACATTAGATCCCAGTTCTTTTCATTGATTGATTTGAGTATTTTGATGCACAAAAATAATGTTTAAAAATTATTATTTGTTTGTAATTAAATATTTATGTTGTGAAGAAGGGATTGTTTACAGCATGTTTTTCTAGGCTTGATGAAGATGCTGGACCAGACCCTTTCTTAGTTGACCAAATAGAGGCTTCACTGTACCATCTTCATGCACTTCACATCAATACTACTTGTGAGGAGAGGTAAGTTAAAGGTTTGTCCTCATATATGTCAATGTTGGCTTTCAGGATAAAATTACTATTGAAATATTGTTGGTCGAAGTAAGTTTGATTAACTGTAATTTTACAGTTTGACCAATGGTGGGATTGAGACCATCTCTGCTGATGACAGATTTGGAAAAGGGACTCCTAGCAAGAAGCCTAAAGATAGGACAGATGGTGTTGAAGGTGATAAAGTTAAATTATTCATAGAAATTTGAGAGAGAATAATTTAAACCAAAATTATACCTTGTAAAGAATGTAGTAGTATTGTTTTATCTATATTTGAAATAAGAGTTCAATAACTGGTTCTTATAAGGTAGCTTTGCTTTGTTGACTCTTTTATTATCACTACTTCAACAAAATGTCTTCTACTCAGGTGGACTACGACTGCCAGATGTACCTTCTATACTCAAGCAGAAATCTTCAGCACCAGTTGAACCTGCACTTTATATAGGAGAGCATGGTGGGAATGAATGGGAAGAAGAGGCCAGTGAAGATTCTATTGCTCATAGTTCTCAAGACTCCTCTCTTGCTGCAGAAGAGGATGGGAGAGAAGATGAACCAGATGATGATTCAGAATCTGACTGGAGGATATTTAAGGTATGAGTTGAAAAAGTCTACTACCTAGTTTATGTCAGGCTCACAATCCCTCATGTGGTGATCTTGACAAAATGCCTTAGAAAAGGAATAGTCTTGCAGGCACCATGTTACTTTCATTTTTCATTTGTGTTTACATACTACTTTTGTGAGTGCTCTTTCCTGTATTAAATTTTTGTATTTAATTTTTAATGTCTGTTTGTGAATAGAAGTGTAGTATGACAGTCTATGAGACTATATCATTTTATCTGGGCCCAACAGGGTTAAAAGTGTGAATGATGTGTATGTTGATGTACTGTTGAATTACCAGCAAGCTGTGTGTGTGTACTGTTGAACCTCGATAACTCGGAAACCAATAACTCTGATTTCATGATAAGTCGGACTCTGACCTACCCAAGTTGAACTGCTTGTCTTTTTTTTTTTTTTTTTTTTTTATAGATATTTTAAAGAATCTAATTCCAGGAAAAATTAGCATCTTTGTTATATGTAGTTTAACTTGATACCAAAAAAAAAAAAAAAAAAAATTGATCAGAGCTTATACTGATATTTTGAAAATTTTTGAAGTGTGAAATACCACTTTTCAAGATCCTAAAGATTTTTCATGATTTTATCCTTGTTTTGCTATTTGTATTCATCTGATTGTCATGAGCATGATAGGATAATAATGCAACAGATCTCTGCTTCTCTAGAAAATATTATTCACTCGTATATCGCAAAAAAGTTTAGGGTAATTATTTCTCTAAATAGGCTACAGTAGACATTTGTTGGTCACTTATGCAGCTGGGTTCGAAAAGTAGCCTGTGATTGAGTAGCGGCTGTCAACCCCCACCACAAAGGGAAGGGACTTGAGGGAGGAGGAAAGTCAAGGAGGGATTAGTACCAGCCCTGTGCTACTACCCACAACTCACACTCTCTCTCTCTCTCTCTCTCTCTCTCTCTCTCTCTCTCTCTCTCTCTCTCTCTCTCTCTCTCTCTCTCTCTCTCTCTCTCTCTCTCTCTCTCTCTCTCTCTCTCTCTCTCTCTCTCTCTCTCTCTCTCTTATTATCATTATTATTATTATTATAACTATTACTTTTACTATTATTATTATTATTACTATCATCATTATTATTAGCAGTATGCACATACACACACATTCACACACACACACTGCTGACACCACGCTGTCAAGACCTGCTGAGCAGCTTCCAGGGAAAGTGCTTTAGCAGGTGTTGGAGCCTGACCTAGATATATGTACACGGGGTTAAGGGCCATAGGGTTCTCCTGTCTCCATAATAAATACATTTTGGATCGTATAAATGGAAAAATGGAGAAAGAAATGTAAATGGGTGGCGTGGCCAGACATATGACATCAAAACAAACGCCATCTTATGAAACTCAGCGATTCATTGAAACACCTGTTGGACTGAGGAGATTGACTGAGGATAGTATGGAATGGATAAGGAGTTTTTCTGGATTTAGAGATGAAAGAGATAATATGAGGAGGTTGATAGATGTGGCAAGAGATAAAGTACATGAAGGAAGTGATGTTGAGTTTAATGGACAAACAGGACAGACTGATAACAGAAAACACAGAACTGAGATTGAGATTAGTCAAATGTGAGAAGGTCAGTGTAATCAATCAGGGATTAAAGAAGGAGATACAAGAGATGGAGAAACTAAAAGCTCCTTAAGGAGCCTACAGAGAAAAGTACTGGAAGGGATTGAGAACAGAGAAAAAATTGGATTGGGTGGAAACAAGCTGAAGGAGTTACAAAATGCATGGAAACAAAAACAGGAAGAGGAAAAAGTTAAATTTTCAAAGGTAGTAAAGAGACAAATTCAGGAAAAAACAAGACACTGTTATACAAGTAATTAAGGAGAAAGAAGATCTAATGAGAGATACAGTGGTTAAGAGGAAATGTTTCGTGATTTTTGGGATGAAGAAAAAAAACCCATACAAGTTCATGAGAGAGCATAAATTGAATAAGAATTGGCCAAAACTATTATCAAATAGGTCCAGGACAGCACACAGGAGGTGGAGGAAGTGATAAGGTTGGGAAGATTTAATGAAAGGGGTAGGAGACCAATGAAAGTGAGAATGAGATTGCAGGTGGTGGTGAAGGAAATTTTGACAAGGAAAGGGAAGTTGGCTGATGATACCGAACATTAAGATACATAAATGGATAAAATTAGATATGAACCTAGAGGAGAGGGAAAAAGAGAAAGTGCTAAGAAATGAAGCTAAGGAAAAAAATGAGAAAAAGACGGAGATCGAGAAAAAAAATTTCTACTGGAAGGTTCTAGATATGACACTAAAGAAGTGGTATCTACAGAAGAAGGAGGAGGTCATGGAGTAGGCAAGAAATTAAGAGTGACTTATACTAACATAGATGGGTTGTTATCCAGCCTGTTGGAGGTTAGGGATTATTAAAGAAAAATAAGCCGGATGTAATGTGCATCATTGAAACAGAACTAAAAGTGGAGATCCATGTTAACTTTAAGGAGGAGGGATATAATAGCTGGAGAAGAGACAAGAAGGGTAAAGGGGGAGGATAAGTCCTAATAATGATTCGTGATAATATATGTGTGGAGGATGTGCGATATGGTGAAGGCAAGGTGGAAGTAATGGGAGTAACAATTGAATTGAAAAAAAGAAAAATCATAGTTACATATGTCACCTAAGACAAGTACATGGGGAACTGAGGAACATAAAGATATGCAAAGAGAGATGATTAAGTGCTTAGTTAATATGATAAGAGATGGAAGAATACTTTAGTTGGAGACTTTGACTGTAAAAAATTAAGCAGGAGAGAGATGGAAGTACAGTAAGTCCTCGTTATACGGTATATATGCGTTCCTGAAAACCTTACCGCAAATCAAAATTACCGTATACTGAACCCATTATAACATGTAATAATAAGGAATGCATTCCAGAGCGTCAAAAGTCACCCCTACAGAAATGAAAATACAGGCAACCCTCGCTTAATGAACGTTCACACAACGAAATTTCGCTACAACGAACGTTTCCTTTTACTACCATCTGCTCGTATAACAAACACCAAACTCACTTTAACAAAATTTTATCCAGGTAATTTTTTCCAAGTTTGAAAGCCCCGCTGTATCATGCAAGCCGACAGGCTTTTGAATACACCAGCGCCTCTCATGGACAAAACGCGCACCACTCACTCCTCTACCCTTCCCCGCGCTTAGTTAGAAACAAAAACAGGATCCAGCACCAGCTCGTCATCTCATGCTCAACATGCCACCAAAACACCCTGCAACCAGCCCTGCAATGTTGCCTAGCGTTGCTAAGAAGACCAGGAAGTCTTACTCTCGAAGTGAAGCTGGATATTATTCATAGACATGAGAGAGGCGAGAAAACTAATAGCATTGCTCGCCACCATCTTGACTCCATCTACTGTTTCTACTATTTTCAAGTCAGCAGATTCTATTAACCCTTTCAGTGCTCCGGACCACGATCGTGGCTTTGAGGGAAATGCCTCCTGTCCACGATCATGGTCCCATATTTGATGAGTCACAGAATTACACTGCGCGCTTCCTTGCTGCTGCTAGTTGCCAGATGACATTCTCCCATCCTCTCTCGACTCATGGGACGCACCATCACAATGGCATCCACACAGTAGAGTATCAGATGCCCCTTTTTTCACAATTATTATTATTTTACGACGTCGCTAGTGGCTATTTTTGCATTTATTTACAGAAATAACAAGAGTAATGATCAAATCTTGTTGTAAGAGAGCAGATATGCCAGATATTATTCGTTTATTTGTAGTATATTGCGTGTTTCATATATTGCGTATCCTCGCTCATTATAGTATGTACATCAAGAAAACACTATAAAAACGTATTTTATATTATTTCTGTGGGCATAATGTATGCACAGGTGTGAAAAATAATTACCTTAGCACATTCTGGAGCAGTTCTGAGCAACTCCAGTTCACATCAGGTGGGAAATTCTGTGTAATCTAGTGATAACACCTGCACAAGTTATGGTTGAAAATAACCACCCGCTATGATGGCAATACTCAACAGGGCACAACGTACCACCAGAAAGCCAACTTCCCATCATTATTGCACCACTCTCCAGGGTGAGTAGAGACCTAAATCTTTTACAGTAGATGCATAACACTCTATTATGCATGAGAATATTGATTTTTTCCATTTTTGCAAACCTCAATTTTTCGGCCGAATTTACGTCTCACAGACATGACCCAAAAACCTATTTCTGCCCTGAAAGGGTTAAGAAGGCTGGTGAGACCGTATCTTCTTTGCAAACTAAAGAACCACCTGAACTCGTGACTCTGCAATGGATAAAATGGAAAGCTTTGTGGAAATGTGGTACGTACATAAGTTTCGTATGTGATACAATGATGCGCCCTTTGTTTGCATTCCACAGGTTGCCAGTTAGTGTCTTTCCCGCTCCACTCTCCCTCCCTTCATAAATTTAAGGTCAACATTATAAAGTTACATACATACATTAGGGTACATTATAATGACTTAGTCTTAAATTAAACTGCTTAAATGTTTAACTTCATAATTTTTAATTTCATTAAACCTTTTACTGTACAGTGGTACTTCGACATACGATTGCCCTAACATACAATTTTTTTTGATATGCGACGAAAAATTTTATATAATTTACGCCTTGATATACGACAATATTTTTATGATACGATTAGCCATTGGTAGGTGGCGCAGCGATCGCTCGGCTACCCGCGTCCACCCAAACATTTAGCCCGCGTTGTGTATCGTTCATCCTTTGTGCATGTATGTGCCTGTGCTCCTCAGCAGTGTGTATTTTTATTAAGTTTTGTGAACTCAAGATCATGGGTCCCCAAAATAAAAGTTTGGCGAGAAACACACAAAATAGCCTGTATTCACATACTGATTGCACTTAGAAATTCAATAAACGAGTGAGTACAAATGATTCTCTCTCTCTCTCTCTCTCTCTCCTGTTCTGATACTGCTCTCATTCAAAAGTTGTCTCCCCGTAACATGGCGAGAGACCCAAGGTATAGAAGTAAGGCGCGCGGGAGAGGTGGCGGAATCAGACACAATGAAATCACTGTCGATCGCTCCTACCATTTATCGTTGGTGACACAGTGACGTAGAGCATATGTTTACTCCTGATGAGTGTTGCCAGCTCACAAGCAAAGAAATCGGGAAGAAAATAACGAAAATATAGCCATAAAAAGCATAAACGTCTATCGCCTTGCGTGATGAACGTCTATCGATGTGTCCCGAGTTTTGCGGGTTAAGTTGTTATTTTGAGCAATATAGTTAATTTATATCATGCATGCAATAAACATTGTATTTATCTTATATTAAATTTATATTTGGTTGGTATTTAAAGCATGTTATTCTTTTTATTTTTTGGGTAGGGGGGTAAATTCATATCACAAGAATGAATTAATTGTATTTCCATTAATTTCTATGGGAAAAATTCATTTGATATAAAATTTTTTTTATATACAATGATCGTCACGGAACGAATTAAAATCATATGTCGAAGTACCACTGTACTATGATGCATTCTCACTTTGCTTACTCTCAATGGAAGTTCAAGTCGGGGATCAAACTTGTTATGCTTGGTTTGCTCAACAAAAATTTGCGTAACGAAAGGTTTTTTAGGAACGTAACCAGTTCGTTAAGGGGGTTTGCCTGTATATATATATATATATATATATATATATATATATATATATATATATATATATATATATATATATATATATATATATATATATATATATATATATATATATATATATATATATATATACAGGCAACCCCCGTTTAACGAAGGTTCACACAAAGAAATTTCGCTACAACGAAGGTTTCATTTTACTACCATCTGCTCGTTTAACGAACACCAAACTCGCTTTAACGAAGTTTTATCCAGGTAATTTTTTCCAAATTTGAAAGCCCCACCATATCACGCAAGCTGACAGGCTTTTGAATACACCAGGAGCTGCTGGTACTAAGGCCTGGCTCAGGAAAATTCCTGGGACACTTATAGAATAAAGATCAAGATCAAGATCAAGCCTATCGTGGACAACACGCGCAACACTCACTCCCCAGTCAAAACATAACAGCCTCAGCAGCAGCTTGTCTTCCCTAGCTCAACTTACCACCAAAATGCCCTGCAATTGGCCTAGGGTTTGTAAGAAGACCAGGAAGTCTCTTACTCTCCAAATGAAGCTAGATATTATTCACAGACACGAGAGAGGCCAGAAAACTATAGCAGTGCTGGCCATCATCTTGACTCCATATTATACTGTCTCTATTTTCAAGTCAGCAGACTCTATTAAGAAGGCTGGTGAGACCGTATCTTCCTTGAAAGCTAAAAGAACCACCGGAACTCGTGACTTTACAATGGATAAAATGGAAAGCCTTGTGGAAATGTGGTACATAAGTTTTGTATGCAGTACAATGATGCGCACTTTGTTTACATTCCACAGGTTGCCGGTTAGTGTCTTTCCCGTTTCACTCTTCCTCCCTTCATAAAGTTAAGATCATCAACATTATAAAGTTACATACATACATACATTAGTGTACATTATAATGACTTAAATTAAACTACCTAAATGTTTAACTTCATAATTATTATTTTCATTAAAACTTTTACTGTACTATGATGCACTCTCGCTTTGCTTACTCTCAATGGAAGTTCAAATCAGGGGTTAAACTTGTTATAATCGGTTCGTTTAACGAAGTTTCGCTTAACGAAGTGTTTATTAGGAACGTAACCCCTTCGTTAAAGGGGGTTGCCTGTATATATATATATATATATATATATATATATATATATATATATAGTAATACTCTGCTTAACGAATTTCCGGATTAACGTACTATATAAAGTTAGACCAAAAAGTCCGCATAACGTACAACCACATTCGTTTTAGCAAATTTTCTGGGTTTGAATTTGCCGGGTGTAGGACCGAACATGGTAGTTTCGCTGTGATTGTCTGGCTCCTTGCCTCTTTCTCTAGCGCTCCTAGAGCTGGATCCAAGATTCTTTAATAACGTCAGAGTAACCTCTTGCAGTGAAATGGCATCCATGAACGCTTGGAGGGACGGTGACAAGGTTGCTCTCTGGTTGCTGGGAACACCACCTCTGGAGGTGGTGTTACTCTCTTATATATGCATTTATGTTCACAAAACAACATTTCTATTAGGTTTTTACAAACCTTGCCCCAAAGAAAGGATTGTTTTGTAATGCATAAAGTGAAATTTTACATGGAATACCCAAAAATAAAGCAGAGATGAGATGAGCCACAGACGAAGCGGGAGACTCGCAGCCACTCGGCCTCTTCTTCTTGTGATCCTTTTGCTTGCGTGTTACTTTCATCCTGAAGTTTGTTTTCACTCCTCTATTGCCTGCTATAATGGATATCATATCTTAGTACAGTAAGGTCTCGGTTTACGTCAGAGGTACGTTCCTGAAACATGACGCAAGTTGATTTTGTACGTAACTCGAGTTTCCGTACATTTCAAAGCATATTATCGAGTTTTCAAGCAATCATTGTTAATGGTCATTCAGGTAAGTTAAAGGTTATATTGTTATATTATTTACAACTATGTAGGAATATGAAACACAAGCTTGTTTTGGTTGTTGATTAGGGCCGCAAACGCGAAGGACTGCAGGTTGCTGAGAGGGGTGGACGCCTGAGGCAGGTCGAATGTTGTGACACCCAGGGTGGACAGCTGGGAGCGTAGTGCAGTGCGGTGGGAGTAGAAGTGTGGGCAGCAGAGCAGGAAATGCAATAGGAAAGGGCAATAGGGATCAGCAGACAGGCGCAGATGGTGCAAGTGAGCTGCGAGTGTCGTGTGGCCCAGGTGAAGGCTCTGGAGTTGTTATTATTGTGATGGATGCGCGAGCCCTCAAGGTCATCAACCTCCCCATTGTCATGGTAAGGGGCTTCCCATTTTCTTCTTCACTCCCTCACACACAGCTGCTGCCTCCCTGCCTCTCATGTCTTTTAATTATGTCCTCTTTTTCTTGTAGCGTAATAGTTTTCCTTTTCTTAGCATCACTGCTGTCACTAAGGAGTTTTCTCTTTGGTGCCATTGAGCAAGATACTAAGAACTTGAGTCAGTAAACGCAGAAGTAGGATAACACTTACCAGGGGCGACGGTGTGGTGGAACTGAGGCAAGGTGTTATTGTATTCAAGCGTGAGGCGGGCGGTGTGGCGGGTAACCGCTATAGTCTGACCGGGCTTAATTTACGGCTGTGGTGGGGCTTGGGTAGCTCTATAGTGCTGCCACATTTCCCAAAAATGCGATGTGAAATGGAAGTTATTGGTGTACAAGGCATCGCAAATACCATCAATTCAGATGTATAAAATTTTGACTGCTGTATATAGATGGCTGAATCAACAGTAACCATCATATGCATAAAAAAAACTACATAGTACCATACAAACATGGCATACATATTCAACAGTGTTGCTGATATCAACTATAGTAACTTATAATGGTACTTAACGTATGTTTAGGGTGTGTAATAATATCAGCATTACAGATATAAGATAATGAGCATGGAAAAAAGAAATAATCTATTATCCAAAGTAAAAAAAAAAAATAGTAGAAGTCTTGTGAGTGGCGGCAATACTGATGAACCCAGCCTGGCCAGGCCGAATAGCCTCACCTTGTAGTACGAGAAGTTGCTATAATTATAAGACAAAATGCTCACATTTACTGGCTTTTACAGTAATTTCAAGAGTGAGGCATTATTGGATTCATAATTCGTAAGCCAAGCTAATGTGTAGTTTCTATTTTTACAAAATAGTAGGTATATGCCAATACCTAAGTGAAAAAAAAAAAGCATTATTCACTTGCGAGCGGCAACTCTTCCGCACCCAGCTGGTGGCCTTGACACATTGTGGTGGCGACATGACTGACCTCGTACCTCGTATATATATATATATATATATATATATATATATATATATATATATATATATATATATATATATATATATATATATATATATATATATATATATATATATATATATATATATATATATATATATATATATATATATATATATATATATATATATATATATATATATATATATATATATATATATATATATATATATATATATATATATATATATATATATATATATATATATATATATATATATATATATATATATATATATATATATATATATATATATATATATATATATATATATATATATATATATATATATATATATATATATATATATATATATATATATATATATATATATATATATATATATATATATATATATATATATATATATATATATATATATATATATATATATATATATATATATATATATATATATATATATATATATATATATATATATATATATATATAGATAGATAGATATACAATTATAAATGACTTACTAAAGAATCAAAGGTAAGCAGAGAGAGAGAGAGAGAGAGAGAGACAACAGTAGTGAAAATGTGGCAACACTATACAGAGACGCTCGCTCCCCCAACGGCCGTAAATCAAGGCTGGTCAGACTATAGTGACGCCTGGCGGCCAAGAATAACAATAAATCCCGCACTTTATAATTTATAAATTTTCAATTTTTTAAAATCTTAAATTGCCTTATAGTGGACTGACGTAACTACGAGTTTGACGTAACTTGAGACCGACGTAACTCGGGACTTTACTATATTCATATATGCTCATGCCACGAGGATAACCTTGACTCCGTGGCAGTGAGTGATAGTGAATTACTAATGACATATCGCGGTATTTCATTAGTAATTATGATGAAAGTAACACACAAGCAAAAGGGTCACAAGAAGAAAAAGCGGCCGAGTGGCCGCGTGTCTCCCGCTTCGTCTGTGGCTCATCTCATCTCAGCTTTATTTTTGGGTATTCCATGTAAGATTTCACTTTATGCATTACAAAACAATTCTTTCTTGGGGGCAAGGTTTGTAAAAACATAATAGAAATTTTGTTTTGTGAACATAAATGTGAGAATGTGAGAGAATTTGTACATAGCTCCTCTAACTTCCAATGACTCATATGATATCATAAAAGTAGTGGTACACCGGTTGCCCAATATGGTGCCAAACGTATATATAATTTTTTTTTTTTTTTTTTACCCATGTGGTATGTTGGGGACCAGCCCAGAACGCATCCCCCCCTATTTCCATTATTTCCTAAGGGGAAAATTACGTCCCCTTAACGAATTTTCACTCTACGAACAGCTTTGACATATATCCTGTTATTAATATATTACTGTGTATATATACAGTAAGGTCTCGGTTTACGTCAGAGTTACGTTCCTGAAACATGACGTAAGTCGATTTTGTACGTAACTCGAGTTTCTGTACATTTCAAAGCATATTATCGAGTTTTCAACCAATCATTGTTTATGGTCATTCAGGTAAGTTGAAAATTATATTGTTATATTATTTACAACTATGTAGAAATATGAAACACAAGTTTGTTTTTGTTGTTGATTAGGGCCATGAACGCGAAGGACTGCAGGTTGCCGAGAGGGGTGGCCCTGAGGCTGCCAGGAGAGTGGGCAGGTCGAATGTTGTGACGTCCAGGGCAGACAGCTGGGAGCGTAGTGCAGTGCAGTGGGAGTAGAAGCGTGGGTAGCGGGGCAGGAAATGCAATAGGAAAGGGCAATAGGGATCAACAGACAGGTGCAGACGGTGCAAGTGAGATGCGAGTGTCGTGTGGCCCAGGCGAGGCTCTGGAGTTGTTATTGTTGTGATGGGTGCGTGAACCCTCAAGGTCGTCAACCTCCCCGTTGTCATGGTAATGGGCTTCCCATTTTCTTCTTCACTCCCTCACACACAGCTGCTGCCTCCCTTCTCATGTCTTTAATTACGTCCTCTTTTTCTTGTAGTGTAATGGTTTTCCTTTTCTTAGCATCACTGCTGTCACTAAGAAGTTTTCTCTTTGGTGCCATTGAGCAAGATACTAAGAACTTGAGTCAGTTTAGGATAACACTCTTGCCAGGGGCGACGGTGTGGTGGAACTGAGGCAGGGTGTTATTGTATTCAAGCGTGAGGCGGGCGGTGTGACGGGTAACCACCAACAATAACAATAAATCCCGCGCTTTACGATTTATAAATTTTCTATTTTTTTAATCTTAAATTGCCTTATAGTGGACTGACGTAACTATGAGTTTGACGTAACTCGAGACCGACGTAACCCGGGACTTTACTGTGATATATATATATATATATATATATATATATATATATATATATATATATATATATATATATATATATATATATATATATATATATATATATATATATATATATATATATATATATATATATATATATATATATATATTGTTGCTGTGGCCAAGAGTAGTCTATGTACCAATCCTTTTCTGACATATAAACATGTGTCTGGCATATGGTGTCGCCAGTGACTGAATCTGAGAGGCTACAGAACTAAAAATAAATCTTTTTTCTTTTTTTTTAGTATAATTTTGCACATATATGAAGTATAAGAATTTTAAAAGATAGTACAATTTTAATTATATGGAAGTGTGTCTTACCTCAAGGAATAATGGCATCACACTATAAAGAGTACAATTTTAATTATATGGAAGTGTGTCTTACCTCAAGGAGGAATGGCATCACACTATAAAGAAAGCATTGAAGCTTGCCTGTTAAGATCAAGATCACTGGTCAGCAATCACTTGTCTTGTTTTGGTCCATGCAATGCATGGTGTATGATCATTTTGGCAAATTCTTCCTGACTGGTGTCATTCTGCGTGAATTACCGGTAAGTATGACTTATTATATATTGTTATCTTGAAAGAGAGAGTTTTTTGAGGAGTAGTACCAATCATCACTTTGTTTACATGTATGAAGATGTCTGAGGTTTGATTTTGGAGCCTCAGTTACCATAGGCTTGCCACTAATCACTGCCTTAATCCTGAACCCTAGCCTCATAGGACACAGGCTCATTTCCTCAGACTTTTCTTTTTTGAGTAAAGATGTTACTTATAAGCTACTACAAATATATATATATATATATATATATATATATATATATATATATATATATATATATATATATATATATATATATATATATATATATATATATATATATATATATATATATATATATATATATATATATATATATATATATATATATATATATATATATATATATATATTTTTTTTATTTAATTAATTAATTCATTTATTTTTAGATAGATAAATAGATAGATAGATAGATGTGAATTGTTAAGTTCAACGTTTTTGGGTCAGGAAGTTATTTTTATGATATTACCAAATTACTTCTTTTTTAATTACAGCCCACAGAGAGCAGAGGGCTCCATCAGTATGACTTCGAGATGAAAGCACGATCCTCTAAAGCTCCAACCTCTCCCATAAGGCAGGTTTCCCATCACCAGTGTACCTTTATGTTTGTCTGGACTATCCTTGTACTTATATTTTCTTTGTGTGTTGAGCCACTTCTTTCCATAAGATATTGCCTTGTTGACTTTTCTTACTTTAGCAATGATATCCTGAAATGTTCACATCTTTCACATTGTGGTTATCATTTGTATGCTAGTTTACCTCTGTGTTTTAATAGTTGGTTTGCTGAAGATCACAGTATTTTCAGTTCGCCCAGATTTTTTTTTTTTTTATTTATTTATTTATTTATTTATTTATTTATTTTTTTATACTTAAATGAAGAGTATTTGGGATTTAACTTATATGTCAAATATTTATCCCTTCACTAGGTAACTCAGAAGTTTTGTTTGCGAGGGATTTATTGTTATCATTGTTGAAGGAAAGTACCATCAGTCGATAATTATTGATGTGATACCACATCTTAGCTTTTCATCTGACTTTCCTCAGTGTTATGTGTTAAAACTAATAAAAGAAAAGCATGTAATTTGTACAACATTCCATTTTCAGAGTGACATGTGGGAAAGAAAGTGTTTTGTTTCATCTGGTGCAGTTAGAGGTTGGAGAAGGAGTGTTGATCCAGGCCCACAACTCTACTCCTAGCATTTCTTCCTCCTCATCACCTAGCGATACCACTGCACCTCTACATGCACAAATCCTTCACAATTTTCAAACAACTTGTGGACATATTCATCATGTATTGCAAGCAGCTGTTCGTTGCAAGGTAGCTGTGAGCTTGAAGTGTGGGGAGAGAATAAGTTTTCAATTTTTTGTGAAGTTAATTGGCAGCAATTACTGTAATACTCATCTTTAGGACATGAGAGCATTGTCAATGTGTGGTGAGTGGCAAGAATCACAAAAATAAACACAACACAGAAGACTTAAATCAAATGTACCCATCTTATATCATAGCAGATATTGTATGTTAGAGGTGTCACTGTTGGTATGGACTTGAGATATAGAAAAATCCAGATTTTCTTAAATAAAATATTGTCAATGATTCAGTTCCTTGTTCCATTTAACAGGATACATGTGGAGGGTACCAGGGGAGCTCAGCACTGAACACAATCAAGGAACATGGGGTTCTGTTTACATGCTCCCCACCCACTACAGATGGTGGTAAAAGACGAGCACAGACCTTCTCTTATTGGGTAGTTGGGTAAGTAAACATTAGTCTTATTAATTTGATACTAATTGAATTATGTGAAATAAGATGGTTATGTATGTACCTGATATACAGGTAGTCCTCGATTTATACGGTAGATGCGTTTCAGAAGGGACCGTATAAAGTAAAAATCGTATAAAGTAAGGAATGAATACCAAACTCCCTAGACTTTCTTTTAGTATAAAAGAGCGGACCTGAGCTTTGTACAGTACCTCCAGCCCCTTTCCATCAAGCAGCCACGCAATCCTCATGAGCGTGATTCCCAGCACATTCACTTCGTCCTAGCTTAAACAGCCTCGCCCTCCAGGGCAAGGCTTCAGGGGCGTCCTTGCACCACTACTACTACCACCACCATCACCATCACCATCACCATCACCATCATCATCATCATCATCATCATCATCATCATCACCACCACCACCACCACCACCACCACCACCACCACCACCACCACCACCACCACCACCACCACCACCACCACCACCACTAGACTTTGAAGGATGTGTTCAAAATGAAATAATCTTTCACTGTATGTGTACATTTTGCATTAAAGACATTTCTATTATGCTTATTAATGATTTTATTAATAAACTTACAAAGACATAAAAATGACTATGAAAAAGGGAAATGTTTAAACACAAAATTATTTTATTAGTACCTTCTTCCTCTATTTTGCTACTTCCTCCTCTGACGTGTCACCATTGTAGTCATCTGTCTTCGATTCTGTTACTTGACTTGGTGTGTGCGGTCTGAAGAAGCTTGTTATCAATTGCTGTTTTTTCTTTTGTTGTTTTTCTTTGAGAAGAACCTCATAGCACGTAATTTTTTCCATGATCCCTCTGATGACGGCGGTGCTTCTTTCAATATTTGGGTAATTTTCTTCAAGAATTTTCATTGACTGCGGCAACAAGTCCATACACTCAGACAAGTTGGCTGCTGTGAGAGTTCGCTCCAGTGTATGTGTCTTCCTTGCTCTCTTGGGCGTATCACCACCAGCTGGAGATGCAGAAGGGCGCTTGGGAGCCATGGTAAACGTTTACTGGGCACGAGAGAGGGAGATGTTGCCACAACCACGTGTAGGTAAACAATGAGGTTGCTTGGTGCGCAATTCTGAACTAAATCGCCACGCGAATTTTAACTTTCTTGAAACCATATAATTCTGAGGAATTCGTACAATGTGATGAATAACCCCTATTTTTGGACAATGTATAACTCTGAATTTGTATAAAGTAAATTCGTATAAATCGAGGACTACCTGTATTTGGTTTTGAACTAGATTCTAATAAATTCTGGTGGGATATGTAAATGTCAAATTGTATTTTCTTGCTTCTGTTTCCTAGACGTCTTCTGGCAGCTCCTTATCAACGAGAGGTTTATGTCTGCTACCACGAATCAGTGCCACAAAACCTCTTAGAAATGGCCTTCAGGGTATCACTTGGCTGTGTGGTGTGAAATTCA
Organism: Portunus trituberculatus; assembly: GCF_017591435.1. Taxonomy (NCBI): domain Eukaryota; kingdom Metazoa; phylum Arthropoda; class Malacostraca; order Decapoda; family Portunidae; genus Portunus; species Portunus trituberculatus. Next base: position 26,985,981 of record NC_059301.1, on the reverse strand, counting down.
AAGCAAAGCTATGTGCCAAAGGTGTTAAGTGAGCTTTGCTGACTGAATTCCCAAATCGGAATTAAGTGTTATTATAGAGGTGAATGCATGTTTTCAAACGTGGAAATATGTATTTTAGAAATCTAACTAATGTACATACATTAAAACAATATTTTTTTAACAGTTAATACTTATCTATCAAATGTTAGGTGTGACTTTACCTCATATTCATCCTCTATACTCCCACTGCCATAATTCTTGAACAAACTTATTTTTACATTGGTTCTGTTTCCTTGAATGATATATTGTTAATTTTGCATTTGTTTTCAGATATGTTTCAAACTTTTTTTAGCATCACTTGCAATATCCATGATCAGATCTGCAGGATTAATGCTTTATTTCTTTTTGTGCTGTATTTTTATTACTTGCCCATTATCAGACTGTGCTTATCTTTTCTTTTAATTTTCATATTTGCAAATTGTTTCCTTTTTACAAATTGTTTAATAGGAAATGTGGCTGTACTCCAATAATTTAATCTTCTTTATTAGCTTAGGTTCTGCCACAGGTGATATGTGTGGCAAGAGTATAACCCAACACTTTTTGCCAATATTTTTTGGCAATTTATTTGGGCACACATGCATGGGAATGTATGTGGATGCAGTAGAATTGCTGTGATACAGTCATACATTTTGCTTTGCATGACAATTTGCCCTCTTTTATTTGGTGACGGCTTCAACTGGCTTCTCAACATTGTCTCTTATTCTAACTTTTCAAGATTACACATTTCAGCTGTTGAGCATGTGTCTGTGTCATTGTCTAAATCATTGATAATTTGATAAGAGATGAACATTTGCCCATTTGTGTGAGAATAATGCTCAAGCCAGTGTTTAATTTGTTCTTAGGTTCTTACAACTCACGTGCATTCATAGCCATGTAAAAAATTTTAGTTCTGCATTTACCTGTTTTGAGATTTGTGGAAGGGATTGGAGTAATCTTGTTGTTTTCAGTGTAGTAGTTGCATTGAACTCCTGGATGTGTTGATATAACTCAAGGTATTGTGTGCATGTTAATAATAGCACTTTTCAGGAGAGATTGTAGAAGTCATGCAAGTCTTGGTCTTGTTCCTAATGTGGAAGTCTGGCAGCATCTGATTAAGTTTAAAAACTTAAAAAAAAAGATGTGTCCATCCTTACATGAGTGTTCCATTAGGTCTAGCACCTGTATCAAAATTTTTCCGTCCTCCAGCACAATGATTACTATTTTGAACAGATAAAAAATGTGGCTAGTTGTTTTAAGGTTAAGATTCTTATAGTACAATGCTTTTATTTTTTGGTTATATTTATTGATATGCATTAATGTTTTGTACCTTACCTTTTTGCCTCTTTTTATGCTGTGCAATGTATCTTTCCTGTTAGAGATTTCTTTAAACAAAATATTGATTACTGCACAGAAAGTTGTCTCCATAGTGTGAGCCTTGTCTTTGCCATTCTGACAATTGGTAAAACAGTGTGCCATACTGCCTTCAAAGGTGAACTGAACTAAGAGTCTTGGAATATATTAAAAAAAAAAAAAGTGCAGCATCAAGCCAGAAAGTTTGGTTCTCCATCTAGTAGTTGATGAGATTGTTTTTGATGGTGTCACTCATGAATATCGCTCCTTTTAGGATGATCTCATCTTCTTGTTCACTGCCATGTTTCCAGCCTGGCCTTGAGTGTTTCATTCTGGCTATTGGGCATGAGTTTTGGATTAAGCATGAAGGCTTCCTTGATGTTTCTTCCTTTGATCTTAGCTTTTTAGCAGATTGTTGTACTGCAGGTAGTGATGTTGATTGATATGTATATCTTTGTCTGTGATTACTGCCAGCCAAGACTGTTCTCTTTGCCCTTCTCTGACTTCAGACATAAATTTCACCACAATCACATTTTTCACTATACATTCTCTCAGTAGAATATGGAACTGGTTAGTTTGAAATGTTGATGAGAGGATGCAGTGTCTCAAGTAAAAAAAATAGGATCAACAAATTAATAACTTGCTGTCCTATGTGTGAAAGCCTTATCATTGAAGCTACCACTTGAGGACAACATTTTTAACTTCATCTTGTTAAGTAACAGAATAGTAAAATAGTTAAGTGCCTGGTTATTTATTTACTGTATTGAGTTGTTTTGTAACTTTTGCAGTTATTTAGTGTTGTTGATGGCTTTACGAATCTTGTAAATGTTTTGATTTTACTTTATAAAAGTTATACATATATTTGCTGTTGTAATTGAATTATAATATATATATATATATATATATATATATATATATATATATATATATATATATATATATATATATATATATATATATATATATATATATATATATATATATACATACACACACACACATGTGTGTGTGTGTGTGTGTGTGTGTGTGTGTGTGTACATATATTCTTTTTTCTAGTTTTTTATACTTTTTAACATGATTATAATCTATTAAATTAAGAAAGTAATTAAGAAAAACATTCCATCTTATAATATGACTTGGATTGTTCTGAAGAGATATGATGATAAAAGAGAATAAAGGAGAAGATGGATGAAGAGAAAGATGAATAAATAGAAGAGAATACATATATGCATTATTATCATGAGGGATGGAAACAGAGAGGTAGTGAGTGAAGGAAGTGGGAAACTTTCAGGAAGTGCAATTTTTCATGGCATTCAACAATTTTGAGAGTTATGAATGATTAATTTTTCTTTATTATCATCTATTTCATGTAACAAATTGATCACATGACAGTATCAGCCTCACCACAACACAGTGCATCTTCATGATTGAAATTTCATTACGAATATCTTGTTCTACTGTTTAAAAAGTTTGGGATAGTGAAATAAAAAAGATCACCATAAACATTTGACTGCTCATATCTGTACTCTGTAGCCTTTGCCATCTAAGAATATTGGCTGGTATAATAAATAAATAAATAAGTAATAAAGTAAGCAGCGGGTAATAGGCAAATCAGCAGTACAACTTCAAACAGGACAATCCCCACTGCCTCACACACATAGCTGCTGTACATAGTTGACACAGTAGCCGGGGGTTCTCTATTTTGTGGATGAAAGCGTTGTTCTCGGTATCATCAGTGCAATAGATCAACAAAAATAGCTTTACAAGTTCACAAAACCTGTTGCAGAAGGGAGTGATGAGAGTAGGTGTACACTTGCTAAAAAGATGATAGATGGCTGAATAAGGCTTTGTAGGGAAATCATTACTTTTACCTAATTAAGATTACTATACTTTCGCCTGACCAAAATTGTGATAGCCTTCAATATAGATTTCTCCAGGAAGCTCTTGTTTATGGAAATTTGAGTCTGCTACATATATTTATATTTTTTTGCTCTTTGGAGACCTGTGTGTACCATGGTAAGTGGTGCCTCAGTTGATAAGCACACCATAGATAAAGTGATGGGCCTTAATGATGACACAAGATCATGCATATCCCTGGTGTGTGCAGACTATTCAGACTAGTTACAAGCCAATTAAGGTTAGTTTAGAGCTAAACTGACCATGAGATGATAGTTTATCAGTCCCGGACTGACCATAGGGAGAACCAGGAGTAATCCTGGTAGCATATATTCTTGGTACACCAGGCAAGGATCGGCATGCTGGCTTGGGTCTTTATTTCTCTCTCTCTCTCTCTCTCTCTCTCTCTCTCTCTCTCTCTCTCTCTCTCTCTCTCTCTCTCTCTCTCTCTCTCTCTCTCTCTCTCTCTCTCTCTCTCTCTCTCTCTCTCTCTCTTTCTTTTTTATTTTTTTATTTATTCTTTTTTACAGGCTGCTGGTACTTTCTGACTTTTTTCTAAGTGGAGAGGTAGACAAGGCCAATCATAGGCCACTGAGGCCAGTGGTATGTAAGGAGGGCAAGATGAATGTTTTTTTTTTCAATTTGTTGGTTCATACCAATTTGCAACTGAAATTTTACCGTAGTAGAGTTTCTGACTCATCCCTTCTATTCGGAAAGTGTCACACATAGTGACTTGAAAGTATCGACTTGTTGGCACCTTGGCAGGAAGTGAATGTAAACAAACAGCCAACTGCCAAGATGTCTTCTTCCAGTGATGATGCTGAAGCTGTGGTTGCTCTTATTTTGGTGTACTGGAAGAGTCAACAGAAAAGAAAATACTTGTGGATATGTGCCTGGCTAAGTAGGAGAGAAAGGAGTGTCTACCATACTCTGAATTAAACTAAATTTCTAATAAGAAAATTGTTAATCTTAAGCACAAGTGAGATAGAATTAAATCCCCACCTCCAACAACACCCAGATAGAGGGAAACATTTCTAGTAGAGTGGCAGCTATTCCGTTGAATGACGATTTGCGCGAGCTTTTTTTTATTTATTTATTTTTTTATTTTTTTTTATTATTATTTTTTTACTATAATTTATTTCTGGTATCCCAGATGTGTTCTTTTTCCTTCATCAACTCTAATATCTTTAGATATTAGAGTTGGTGAGACTGGAGACCACATTTTCAAAGCTTACTCCACGACATCACAATGTAAATAAAGTTGCAAATTGACTAACAAGACCAACATGTTGGTCTTGTCTTGCAACTGGTTTCTCCAGTCGCTAAGCACCGATTTGAGTCAGAAACTCTACTGATGTAAAATTTCAGTCGGAAATTGACATGTGTGAACCCGCCTAAACACCTGCCCCAACAGCCCTCATCAACCATACAGAGGGTGTGGAGGGAGGGGCGTGGGACTTGCTGCAGTGTCGTATGTGTGTACATGTGTGTCATGACTATACATGCATGAATACATACATAAACATACATAAATGCTTACATGCGTACATACTGTACCTGCAACCTATAGTGCATGATATAGCAGAGAAAAGTAGGTATGGCAGTTAGCACCCACAGCCAGTGGCTGGCTGGTGTGTATTTTCCTCACTCCATTCTGCATGAACAAAGCCCCTGGGAAGAAGAGGAGTGTTGAGGCCATCTCTGAGGAGCACAGCTTCACGGCCTCCTCTGGTTATAGCCAGGACATGTCTTGTGACAGGCCAGCCAAGGGAGACCATTATCCATGTGAAGAAGGTAAAACATCCTGTTGGTGGAACGGAGAAACTTTGTCTCCCCACTGCTGCTGACCGCATGGCCTCCCTTGACCTGACCAGACAAAGGGTCAATCCTCACACCCCTGCTGCAGGCTTTACCCCTACAGACTCGACATCCTTGTCTCCAGGCCTGCAGGGTGTCATGGATACTGACGCTACCTCTTGTGCTTCCTTGCCTCTGCCAGGCACTTTTCTGAGGGGCACGGTAAGACTCTAGCCCAACTTGATGAGTGGTTCATGTTGCTCCTCAAACAACACCCGTCTTTGGAACCACTCATGAAGGAAGGTTGGCGCAGGCTGTACCTGACAGTTAATCCTCGGTCAGCAGCATACAACACATTGGTGAAGAAGGGCTTCCTCAGCCTCACCATGACCCCAGCAAATCCCGACACCCACCAGCAGATGATCATCATTCATGGTGTGTCCATTGCCATCAATGTTGACCTTCTTGCCATGCCAGAGGCCTTCCTTTGGCTCAAGGCACGTCATTGCAGGTGAGCTCCCCCCTCAGCTCCAGGGTCTTGTTAAAGGGATTGTGCCCAGCTTGGTCCACCTCCTTGGTCTGGGCCACTTCTGCGTGGGCCTGTACTCCCCTGAGCCTGACCTGTGCGACCACTGTTTTCGGTTTGGGCATCAGAGTTGGAGGTGTAAGTCGTCACTGTGCTGCAGGTACTGTTCTAGGGGGTCACCCTTCCTCATGTTGCCTGGAGAAAATACATGCTGGCACTAGAGTCATCCCGCTGTGTTGCAGCTGTAGTGGTGACTACAACACCTCTTTGAGCTGCTGTCCTGCCAGGCCCATGCCCGTCAGGGAATCTCAGACCCCCAGCATCACTGTTGGCCCCTCCAGGGTGCTTTTCCGGCCTGGCCCACCCCACAACACAATGCTTGGACAAATGGCACCCTGTTCTGGTCTGACTTCCCTGTTCTGCCTCTCCCAGCTGCCCAGCCATCAGGTTTTCTGCCCCTGCCTGGCACAGTTGTCCCAGCTCAGTCTGGGGCAGCTCAATCTCCTGTACCTGCCACACTGTCACCTGTCCCTGTGCCACTCAGGCTACTGTAGTAGGGGCTGAGGGTGCAGCCTTTGCATTGCAGGCTGGCATGCCTGTGACCCTCCAGGACGTGGTGCAGTTCCTGCTAAAAATCCAGGCCATAGTCAGGGACTTGAGTGTGAGGGTCACTGCCTTGGAGTGACAGTGGAATGCAGCAAGCCTTCTGCTCTAGCTAGTGTCTGTCTCTGTCCAGCCAGTACCTCAACCTGCCTGCGAGAACCACCCCTGGAGTGTGCCGGCCAGACCCTGGCCCCAACCAGTGTCTGCCCCAGTCCAGTCTGTCCCACATAACCAGACCTAGAGTGTGCTGGCCAGCCCATAGCCTCAGCCAGTGTCTGCCCCAGTTCAGCCTTCATTCAAGTCTGCCCCTGAGCCCCAGAATGTGCTGGCTAGTCCTCAGCTCCGGCAAATCCAGCCACCAGCTCCAGTCCAGCCACTGCTCCTACTGGCCCTGGCCTAGGCCCTTTTCTGTACTGGACCGCATGCTTCTGCTGTCTGGATCCTCCTCTGTAGAGGCTGATCTAGTATTTGACTCTCATGACATGGACGCAGATGAGGAGTAGGCAACCAGGTCTCTTCGGACACTTGACCAGGTACAAGTTGAACTCACTGCTATGACTGAGGAGCTCATTCAAGTGAAGCAAATATGGCTGTCCCAGGTTGGAGGTGTGGGAAAGTAAGGATGCTGGTGCTAGATGTGTGGCTGGACCTACTTCAGCTCCATCTCCTGACTGATGCTTAAATCCTGTCTGCCCCATGTTAAGGAGGTGGCTGGCATAACCCGACCTCCTCCCTTGTATACACTACTACAATAATAAAGTTATCAGTCAATCAAGTAGGAGCAGGTGGGGAGGCCAGAAAAAAGGGTGGCAATATTGTAAAATCTGTCAGCCAAAAAATATTGGCCCTTGTCAGTATGAGGTACAGAGACCCCCAAGGGTCCTTGAGGCTGTTCACTTTCAGGCTACACAGTGTAAATATGTAGCCTATAGGCCCTGGTTTTGAAATTAAAATAAGAGTAAGGATTTTAAAGTAACTGAGTCACAAGCCACTTTTTTATTATTTACTGCTTTTGAAATTATTTATAGTAGAGACTCAATAATTGAACTTAATTAATTCAAAATGGCTGTTTGAGTATTAAAAAATTTGACTATTGATACCTATAAATCAGGTAATTCGTTCTAATAGCAAAACCTGAAGTTTGTAAAAATTTCAATATTTTTTTTTTACAGTTTTGATTTGTACATACCATAAGTGAAGGCAGTGATGGATAACTTAGAAGAGGAGGGGAGAAGGGTGGGGAGGAGGAGAGAGGTCAACAGAGGATGAATCACCATCCATGAAAAGGTTTTTGTAACTTTTCTCCTGGTGTGATTCCTGTAAATCCACTAGTGGAAGACTGTGGCTCACTAACACTTGCTCTCTCACTAAATTCCTTATTTTCATCACTAATTAGCCTCTTTACTGCCATTGTAAGTTTCTAAATGAAAAACTACGGACAGAAGACAGAAAAATGTTGTTTTTCTCATGACATGGCAGGACTAGGGATGCGCTCCAGCATCTGGTATACCGGTATTAACAGTAATGTGGTATCAGAACGGTACAGTAGTGGATGCAAGAAGGGAGATGACAGAGCTTTGTATAAGACCAAATTTGTGACTGTTTGATTACCAGATATTTTCACTGCTAATAAGCCTTTGGTGTTAATGTAAGTTTATAAAAGAAAGACTACAGATAGAATGCAGGAGAATGTTAGCTATTCTGATGACTGCAGCAGCACAAGTCACAACTGGCGGAGGAGGAAGGGGAAAGCCAGGGAGCCATTGTTTACAACCACATGTGTGGACGTTTGACTATCAGATATTTTTTCGAGTATTAAATCAAACTTTAGTGTTCGAGTATATTGAAAAGTTTGAGTATTTAGACATTTGAGTATTGAATTTTCACTGTATTTGTGCAAAAATAATATATAATCGTTCCGTTTTTATGTATATGAATACACAGCTAAATCAAGTGAAACATAAGGCAGGTTCACACATGTCAATATGCAACTGAAATTGCAAGTCACTAGAAGTATTGACTGAGCCCTTCTAGTTGTAACATGTTCACACATAGCAATTGGGAAGTATCGACTGGTTGGCGGGAAGTGAATGTAAATTAAAAGCTACCTAACAAGATGTCTTCCTCTGGTTATGATGACGATTGCGATCAAATTAAATCATCACTTTTAGAGGAGGAGGTAGTAGACACCTACCGAAACGATAGTTTCCTCCCAGTGAGGTCTAATACCCCTAGTTTAGGGGGTGCTGTTAACTCTCCATTAAAGCTAGTTGTAATCTCACTGAACGTTTCCCTTTGTGTCTCACAACTCAAGGGGGCAGTCACAGTCTGCCCTCTAAAGACAACTCTCCTATTTCTCTCAAAACAACATGCCCTTAACACATACACCCTTCACTTAAAATTAAAAATAAAAGAATGGTGACTCCAAACCCAGCCTCTCAGTCCCCTTCTGGGGAGGGGACCAGGAACGTCCCCAGGTCGGACTGCTCTCTTGATGACGACCCCAAATGTCTTGACACCTCCCTCAACTTTTACTACATTAACTCTGCAACATTCATGGTCTTAGATTAAATTTTCAATCTGTGGAACACCACCTCTCCTCTACTAAATCTCATCTTCTTTTCCTCGCCAAAACACAGCTGTCTGAGGCAACTGACAGTAGCCCCTTCTCTGTTCCCTCCTACTTTATTTATTCTCATTTTCATTCCAAAGCTGGAGGTTGTGTCTATATGTGCAATAACTTAACTTGATCTCATGCCCATGCTCTTGAATCTTCTGAGTTTTCCACCATCTGGCTTAGACTTAACAGTCACTCTCTAACTAAATTTATCTGTGCTGTCTATCTCTCCCCTAACTCCTCTGACTATACGTAGTAAATTCTTTGACCATTTAACTTCCAAAGTGGAGCACATTATATCCTTTGATCCTTTTGCAGAGATCTCCATTCTTGGAGATTTCAATGTTCACAACCAGCTTTGGCTTTCCTCTCTCTTCACTGACCATCCTGGTGAAATAGCCTTCAACTTTGCTATTCTCCATGACTTAGAGCAACTGGTGCAACACCCTATTCGTATTCCTGTCTGTCTTGGAGACATGCACAACATTCTTGATCTCTTCCTTACCTTTTATCCTTCTACTTATGCTGTTACCTTATCATCTCTGCTGAGCTCCTCCGATCACAATCTTATTTATGTATCTTGTTCTATTTCTCCAATCCCTCCTCAGGATCCCCATAAGTGGAGGTGCTTCTGGTGTTTTGCCTCTGCCAGTTGGAGGCCCTGAGGAGGTATTGTGCTGATTTTCCTTGGAATGATTAATGTTTCGGTGTCAGAGACCCATCTCTTTGTGCTGAACGCATAACAGAGATGACAGTGTCTGGCATGGAGGCGTACATTCCTCATTCTTTCTCTCAATCTAAACCTTTTAAACCTTGACTTAACATGGCCTGTTCTCGTGCTATACATGATAGAGAGGTTGCCCACAAAAGGTACTTGAGCCTTCCATCTCCTGAGTCTCATGCACTATATATTTCTGCCAGGAATTATGCCAAGTCTGTTTTTCAACTTGCCAAACACTCCTTCACAAATAGAAAATGTCAAAATCTTTCAAACTATAACTTCCCTCGTAACTTCTGGCATCTGGCCAAAAACATCTCCAATAACTTTACTTTTTCATCTTTCCCTCATTTATTTCATCCTGATGGAACCACTGCCATCTCTTCTGTCTCTAAAGCTGAACTCTTCTCTCAAATCTTTGCTAACAACTCCACCTTTGATGAATCTGGGCTTATTATCCCTTCCTCTCCTCCTCCCTCTGACTATTTCATGTCTTCAATGAAAATTCTTCGTAATGATGTTTTCCATACCCTTACTGGCCTAAACCCTCAGAAGGCATATGGACTTGATGGGGTCCCTCCTATTGTTCTCAAAAACTGTGCATGCACGTTGCCTGGCCAAACTCTTACTTCTACCTTTCCTTCTTGCTGGAAGTTTGCCTACATTCAGCCTGTTCCTAGAAAGGGTGACCATTCTTATCCCTCAAACTACTGTCCTACAGCTTTAATCTCTTCCTTGTCTAAAGTTTTTGAATCTATCCTCAATAAGAAGATTCTTAAACATCTGTCACTTCACAATCTTCTATCTGATCGTCAGTATGGCTTCCGTCAAGGTCGCTATACTGGTGATCTTCTGGGTTTTCTTACTGAGTCTTGGTCATCCTCTTTTAGAGATTTTGGTGAAACTCTTGCTGTCGCGTTAGACATCAAAAGCTTTTGACAGAAACTGCCCTCCTACTGTTTCTATCCTTCTCTCTGCAACTTCATCTCAAGTTTCCTTTCCGACCCTTCTATTAATACTGTGGTAGATGGCCAATGTTCTTCTCCTAGATATATTAATAGTGGTGTTCCTTAGGATTCTGTCTTGTCACCCACTCTCTATTGTTCATTAATGATCTTAACCAAACTTTTTGCCCTATCCACTCCTATGCTGATGATATCACCCTACATCTTTCCACAACCTTTCAGAGAAGTCCAACCCTTCAGGAAGTCAACAGATCACGCAGGGACGTCACAGAACGCTTGAATTCTGATCTTTCTAAGATTTCTGATTGGGGCACAGAAAATCTAGTAATTCTCAATGCCTCAAAAGCTCAATTCCTCCATCTATCAACTCGACACAACTTTCCAGACAGCTATCCCCTTTTCTTCAATGACACCCAACTGTCTCCCTCTTCCACATTGAATATTCTCGGTCTTTCCTTTACTCATAATCTTAACGGGAAACTTAACATCTCATCTCTTGATAAAATAGCTACTATGAAGTAAGGTGTTCTCCTTACTCTGTACAAGGGCCTTATCCGTCCTTGTATGGAGTACTCTTCGCATGTTTGGGGGTTCCACTCACACAGTTTTATTAGATAGGGTAGAGTCAAAAGTTTTTCGTCTCATTAACTCCCCTCCTTTGAATGACTGTCTTCAGCCTCTTTCTCACTGCTGAAATGTTGCATCTCTTTCTATCTTTTATCGCTATTTTCATGCTAACTGTTCTACTGATCTTGCTAACTGCATGCATTCCCTCCTCCTGCGGCTTCACTGCACAAAGCTTTCTTCTTCTTCTCATCCCTATTCAGTCCAACTCTCTAACGCAAGAGTTAACCAGTACTCTCTAATCATTCATATCTTTCACTGGTAAACTCTGGAATTCCCTGCCTGTTTCTGTATTTCCGTCTTCCTACGACTTGACCTCTTTTAAGAGAGAGGTGTCAAGACATTTGCTCCCTCATTTTGGACAACCCTTCTTATCTTTTAGGGAATCAGCAACAAATGGGCCTTTTTTTTCAACATTGTTTTGCCCTTGGTTGGCCTTCTCTCCTACATAAAAAGAAAAAAAAATCAATCATCACCAACAACACCCTGCATAGTCATCAGAGAGTGGCAGCTATCTCATCGAACACCAATTTGTGTAAGCTTTTTTTTTTTTTTTTTTTTTTTTTGCTGTAAAGTTAACTTTTATGGTCCCAGTCCCAGATGTGCTCTTTTTCCCTCCCAAACTCTAAAATCTTCTCTACCTCGATACCACATTTTCAAACCTTTCTCCGTGATGTCACAGTGTAAACTAAGTTGGAAAACAAGACCTACTTGTTGGTCTTGTTTTGCGAGTAGTTTCCCAGTCGCTAGGTACCGATATTCAGTCAGAAACTCTCCGAACTTGCAATTTCAGTCGCAAATTGATACGTATGAACTTTAATATATAAACTACAGTATATGGAAAAACACTGCAGCCATGTGTTTGCTATTCAAAGGTGGTGATGATGATGACATTGACACCAGTGCTGGTGCTTCAGGAGGAGAAGAGTTAGCCAGTGCAGCCGATGCAGAGCAATTGGCAGAAGGTAAAGAACCATTTCTACAGTACAGCAACAACATACAACAAGTTACAAACATATTTTTTGTTTTCTATTGATGAATTAATTTTTTGTGTCTGAAATAAAGTAGTGGTTATAGTAAAATTTTCGCTAATATTATGTAACTTTACTTTTTCAGTATTTAGAAGTGCCTTTATTTATTTATTTATTATTATTTTTTTTTTGGTTGAGCATCTGCCCTTCAAAACGTCTGTGCATATCACTGTCAGTATGTTTGAAAACTGAAGGAATATACTGTATTGACTTGTATTTGCCATAGTGTTAGTAATATGCTTTTTTTTTATTAATTAATTTTTTTATTAATTTGTTTACATGGTAATGACAGTTTATTCATATTTTGGTTCAAAATATTTGGTGGGTCAACACTTCCACTGCTGAGTTTTAGCCTGAAAATGTTCGTGTGACATTAGAGTGAGTGTTGTAGTGACTATTATGCTTATTATATTGGAGTGCATATTTGTTTTGAATCAGCCAAAAACATACTGATGTATTTACCTAGTTGTACCTAGTTGTAGTTTTACAGGGCCTGGACTTTATGCTCGTGTGGCCCCGTCTCCATATCTACACTTATCCAATTTTTCTTTAAAACTATGTACACTCTTTGCTGACACCACTTCCTCACTCAAACTGTTCCAAGTCTCAACACATCTTTGCGAGAAACTAAATTTTTTAACATCTCTCAGACATCTTCCCTTTCTCAGTTTCTTACAATGCGATCTTGTGCTTTATCATATTCTTCTCTCAGGATCGGTTTCTCATTATCCACTTGATCCATTCCATTAATCAATTTATAAACTTGTATGAGATCCTCTCTCTCTCTTCTCTGTTCCAGGGTTGGTAGATCCATTGCTTTTAGTTTCTCCTCATATGTCATCCCTTTAAATTCTGGAACCATTCTTGTAGCCATTTTTTGTAGTCTCTCCAATTTCCTTATGTGTTTCTTTTTATGGAGGGTCCACACAACTCCTGCATATTCCAATCTAGGTCTTATTTTAGTACTTATCAATTTCTTCATCATTTCTTTTGAAATGCTAATCCAATATTCCTTAGCAAATTATACGTCTTTCTGAAAATTCTATCAATATGGCTTACCGGTTGATTGTTTTCTTCCATTGTCACTCCCAAGTCCTTTTCCTTTTTTACTTTTTCTAGTTCTACTCCATCTCCCATCTTATAGATTCCCACTGGTCGTCTTTCACTTTTTCCCATTTCCATGACATGGCTTTTGTCCACATTGAATTCCATCTCCCATTTTTTACTCCATTTCCAGATCTTGTTTAAGTCTTCCTGTAGTATTTCACAATCCTCTTTTTGTTTAATGACTCTGCACAGTTTCGCATCATCTGCAAACAGATTTATGTAGCTGTTCACTCCCTCTGGCATGTCATTTATATATACATATGAGAAAAAGTATTGGCGCCAATACTGACCCCTGTGGCACTCCGCTGTCTACTGTTCTCCACTTGGACTTCATATCTTTAACTATCGTCCTTATTTCTCTCCCCCTCAAGTAATTTTTCATCCATCTCAATGTGCTTCCTTTTAAGCCACCCTTCTCCTCTAACTTCCATAGTAATCTTTCATGTGGCACTTTATCAAAAGCCTTTTTTAAATCTAAATAAATACAGTCAATCCATCCTCTCTCTCTTGTACTTTATCAACTATTCTAGAGTAGAAACTCAATAAATTTGTTACACATGACCGACCTTTTCTAAAACCAAATTGGCTATTTGATAATAATTTGTTGTCTTCAAGAAACTCAATCCATTGCTTCTTTATTACTTTTTCACACATCTTGCATATTACACTAGTTAGTGATACCGGTCTGTAATTTAAAGGTTCTTCCTTCCTTCCGCTCTTATATATGGGAACCACCTCAGCTCTTTTCCACTCCACTGGCACTGTTCCATTTTCTATTGAGCATTTTATGATGTTGTATATAGGACTTGCTAGTTCTTCCCTACATTCTTTCAGTATTCTGCCTGAGACTTCATCCGGTCCCATTGCCTTTTCCTCATCTAGTTCCGTCATCAACTTTTTTATTTCAAGCTTGGTTACTTTAATCTCTTTCATATGGACAGTCTCTCTATTACCCTGTTGTCTTTCAAATTTGGATTCCTTAGTAAAGACCATGAAATTTACTATTTAACAGTTCTGCCATACTTTTTTCACCAATCTTTTCTCTCCTTTTAACCTTTCTATTGTTTCTTTTTATCTTATTTTTCCATTTATGAATCTGTAGAACAATTTTGATTGTTCCTTACATTTTTCGACAATGTCCTTTTCATAGTTCCTTTCTTCTTCCTTTCTCACCTTAGCATATTCATTTCTTGCTGTTTTGAAGTTTTCCTTATTTTCTGGATTTCTGTTTCTTCTCCACCTTTTCCATGCTCCATCTCGTTTCTCCTTTGCCCTAGCACATCTTGCATTAAACCAATCTTTCTTTCCTTCTTCTTTAGGTCTATATTTCGGGACATATTCCCTGACTCCTGTTTTGTATATTTCCATCTCCTCCCAGTTTACGTTTTTAAAATAGCTCGAGGTTCTCAATATCAGCCTTTCTGTAATTTAATCGGTCTCCTTTGTATGATTCATCTCTATCTTCCTTTCCTTCTTCTATATCCATTTCTAATATTATATGATCACTCTTTCCCAATGGGCACTTATATCTTATATCATCGTTAATTTGTATATCCCTTGTAAAAACTAGGTCCAATCTCGCCGGCTCATCGTTTCCTCTGAATCTTGTGTTTTCCTTTACTCTTTGGACCATCAAATTATCTATCATTAGGTTCAGGAATCTATCTCCCTGGCTTTTTCCCCATACCACTTTCATAATTTTCCCAGTCCACCTCCTTACAGTTGAAATCTACTAATATCACTTTTCTCCTTTCTTTAATGATTCTTGTAAGACTCCTTATTGTGTCATTTATCATGTCTTTATATTCTTGATTAGTCCATGAATTTGTTTTTGGTGGCACATATGTTCCAATGATTGTTAACTCCTTTGTATATATTATATATATATATATATATATATATATATATATATATATATATATATATATATATATATATATATATATATATATATATCTTTGTAACCTTCTGTTTCTCTGAGTTTTGTTTTTCTATATACGAGTAGTATATATATATATATATATATATATATATATATATATATATATATATATATATATATATATATATATATATGTGTGTGTGTGTGTGTGTGTGTGTGTGTGTGTGTGTGTGTGTGTGTGTGTGAACACGCGCGCGTGCGTGCATACGTATGTGTGCCTGCCGGCATACATGCATGTGTGCATGCGTGCTCAATGTGTGGATGTGAACATGCGTCTGTGGGCAAGGTAAGGGTGCCCTGGTTGTTCCATGAATGACTCCTGGCCTGAAAAAGTCTTCCAATCCGGCCCCATAATCCACTCATTCTACAGCTTTTGGGGTTCTTTTGCTTTGTTTTACCTTAATCCCTTCAGTACCAGGACGCTTTTTCAAATTCATTCTGATATTCAGACATTTAATTTTAACTCATGTTAGTGTTATATTATTTGTAATTGTTCTTTTTTCTTGTCACTTTTTTTCCTTATTTTTTAAATTTGTATTTTACTCCTTTCTTCCATTCATATGACCTCAGTTTCCATTTGTCTCAGTAACTCCACTTTCTCCCTCCTGCTCCACTTTTTTTTTCCTACTCTTAAATCCATTATGTATTCTAAAACATATACGTAATCTCATCCTTTCATCATGGTTCTGTCCCCTTTCTTCACCGCTCACTCTGTTGATCTATCTACCCATTGCAGCCCATTACTATCTTTACAAAACACACATTTTTCCTTTCAGCTTCCATACCCTTCTTTCACACCCTCGTGCATAGCAACCACATTACCATATACCACGCTTTCTGCGCCCAATACTTTCTCCCTACTAGGCTTGTATTCAGAAACGCGCTAATCTCACATTTAGTATTTTTAAGGGCCACAAAGATGAAATGCTAAGTTCTCAAGAGTATTAATTTTCTCCCGTTAATTATGTAGAAATTTTATTAATCTATCTTTGGAACTTTAAAAACAGTATAAAAAATTTGTGTAACTTCAAGTATAGCCTTTTAAAAGTAGAGATGTAGCGCATAAATGTTTCAATATATTATAGTCTTAAGGTGCCATTCCACCAAAACCGTGTTCTGCACAAATTGTTACGCACTTTTTGTGCAGAACTTTTGCTGTGCACATACAAAAGAACACCCCTTGTTGACCATGTGTCCACCGACTAAATAAATGTACACAACTTTTGTACGCGAACATTGCAGCACTTGTGCTGAACTGTGCGCATACAAAAGTTAAGCACAGTTTGCCCTCAGTGATTTAGTTAGTTAGTAATATGGACGGACAGGAAGAGGTAGTGCTTTGTGGTGCAGCCTGTGTTGTGGTATGCAGTTTGCTAAAAATGAATGAAAGCGAGATGTTCAAATGCAAACCACTTTGGTTTATAGATTTCTCCTATGCCAGAACCTGAAGCTTTTTGAATCTGCAATTTTCTTGCGCTCTCTGCGGAACTGAGCAAGAATGATCTTCAATTTCCGCATGACTTCAGTTGAATCACAATTAAATTCTTCACCCAATTCCTTAGTTGCATCATGTTTTTGTTCTTGTTTTTATAATCCATGTTTGAAGTGTCCCAGAGCACTGGGCGCGTTTCAATGGCCTGAATAAACTGTATGATTTTGTCATTTGTCCACTCCATTGTGCGCGAACACACCGATGTTTTCCCTCCTGTAGCGGTAGCAAGACTGAGTGCGCACACAAAGTAATCCTGTATGTTAGAGCGTGTATACTGAAAAGTTGAGTACGCGCACGCATGTTCGCAGCTGTGCGCGCACTTTTCTCAAATGTTCGCGTACAATTTGTTGCTGTTCGCTTGTCCGTTTCTACCGGCACATACATTTGTTCTGTACAGTGTGCAGCACAGTGCCGCACTGTGCTCCACACCGGTGGAATGGCACCTTTTTAGGCTGCATCGCTTTCACATGAACGCTTTTCGACGGTCCGGCACATGGTGCACGGTCTAGCATTATATTGGCAGTTATGGATGTATTTCTACGAGGCAGGAGCAGCAGTCTTACCTTTCCTGCAGCCGCACCCTGCTGTACTGCCAGTAAGACCTGCAAGTCCGCAACGGTAGGAATACCGCACAATGGTTTTGATGGTCATGTGTTGCTATGAGTGACCAACACATCCTGTGTTTTTCCGCTTACAGCGAGGGATATTTCCTACTAAATTAATGAGTTTTCTTAATAAAATTAGTTACCTCTCAAAATTTATGAATTTTCTTAGCAAAATAAGGAAGAAAACAAATATATATGAAGTTTTCTAACTAAATTTACGATTCATTTTAGTAATATAATCAATAAACAGAGATCTTTTAAGTTTTCTCACTAAATCTGAGTTTTGCTATATCCTCCATCACTGAGGTACAGCTATGCACTAACAAATATGACGAGGAGATACCGAAGTGGATGTTGAGCAGAGTAGCCTGCGGCCGACACCACACTGTCACCGTAGAGGTACATGTGCCATGCGGCTGCTGTCCTGTGATATGGGGCCTAATATGGGTACCACTATAAATAAAATTGCCTGCGCCACTAATGGGTAGAAGCTTAACAGCACTTCCTATTCTCTTCAAGGCGCTATAGACCCTAGCGTAAAAAAAAAAAAATGTTGAACCAGCGAAAATCGTTCTTGTGAAAGCAAGGCGAAGCGCGGCACAGCTGAGGTATCCCTCTCTGCGTCCTCTCGCCACTTCCTGCCGTCTTGTCATGTCGTCGTCGCTGCTATGAAGTACTTCCCCTGTCAGGGCCGCATGACGCGCCCTGGTCGACAAGGCCCACAGGTCTCGAAGAGCCCCTCAGCCCTGCCGTGCCGGAGCTCCGCGGTGCGGTACGAAAAGGTAGGACATGTCATTTCTAAGTGGCATATATTACTTGCCAGTAACTGCGACGGTTCATTTCCAACTGCTACACCGCCCAATGTAGATACATACCTAGTTTCAACACCTTCATAAATTTCAGAAAAGCTATTATTCACTGTCTAGTTTTCATTTTACTTATTTCCTTCTATCCTTTTTCTAGAAAACTTCAAATTACTTTCAGTATGATAATAACATTCTTTTTATTATGATTAGCCCAAAAACTTCTTACTATTTTCGTGTCAACTCAAATAATAAAGATTTAGAAGTGAGATTAGTTAGTTGACTTGTAAATGATTCTTTCTCTTCCTTTTTCTCCTCTTCTTTCTCCTCTTCATCTTCGTGACAATACAACAACCTACTACAGTCTGTAACACTGGCAACAGCGATGTCGACCTTAAAATATAACAGGAAAAGAGAAATATATATGGCTTTGGATGATATACCTTAAAACATTTGGTTCATACATCTTTTATTCCCATTAAACATTTACTCCCTAAACTAGTACTTTTACGTATTAGTCCGTTATTGCTCACTACATAACCATTAATATAGCATCGAAAATAGATATACGTGACATCTATTAGCTATGCCAATGATCGTACTTAGCAATCCATCAAACGGTCGCCACCAACATTATAATCTGACCAAGTGGTTAAATGGTGGTAGGTGTAGGAAGTATGTGTTAATTTATCCTCAAACATCAGCTCTACCACACCACTGAGAAAGGTAAGTAATGGAACATAAATGGATTAGGGATTGAAGTATCATTCTATGGTGTTGATAATGGTAATGAACTGCGGAATAAGTTGAAATATTTAGTTTAATTTAGATTATACGTAAGACAGCGGTGAGTGAAGAAGGAATAGTCTTCATAGATCCTCAAATGTCGTCGTTACTAAGCCTCAGAGGAAAGTGAATAATGAAGTATAAATGCAGTAAGGATTAGGGTATTAGTGTATGGTGATAATAATGATAATGAGTGGCCGGTTAAGGAAAAATATTAATAAATGAAGTGATAACTGAGAAAAAGGGAGATAAAAAATACTGGATTGTGTTTCTCTCTATATATTACGACTATAGGGATGAAAAATAAATAGATAAATAAGTGAAGGATAGTGAATGGGGAAAAAAAAGTGAAAAAATCTCATTAAACTAACACAAGTAATAATAACAGGCGATAAAGATAATAAAGATAATGACTAAATTAAACATAAATAGACATAATAGAAACTAAAAATATTACAACCCTTTCACTAATATACCAACACACTAATACTAATAAGGATGTAGAGTATCTTAAGGGGACTGCATAGAGTTTGATGAATCATGAAGAAAAATGGATGAAATTTAATGAAACTTAATCAAAATGTCAAAACTACCATCCAAATGAGCCCTACCAAATTTTAAGAATTTTTGATTATTATTATTTTTTTTTTAATTGCATCTACTTTATCTGTTTTGGCCATACAGTGTATTTTCATAGATTATTTTAAAGAGAATTTCCATATCTATCAAACAAACTGATGAAATTTGAATAAAAATGTTTTTGTCTTTTTATAGATATACAAATTATAAAAATATGAAAAAAAACTTTCAATTTAATTTCATGTAAACCGTATTTTTTTTTATATGTAATTAATTTATCATACAGAAATCATCTACACACCATACTCTGCAAAGAAAAATTAACAGAATAAAAATTAGTTAAAATAAAAAAAATGTAGTTACTCATAGAAGCATCAAAATGCATCAAAAATCCATTCTTGAGAAAACGGCTCTCAAAGTTTGGCTATGATTTATTCCTTTAACAATCCATTTCTCAGAAAATTTTACTTAATAAATTTTATAGGTCTTTTAATGTAGTTTCCACAAAAAAAAAAAAACGATTTGAAATTGGGTAATTAATAAAAGATACAGTAATTATGGTATCAGTAACCAAAACGTTTTTCCATGACGGCAATTGAAAAAATGGGAAATGTTGTCATATCATACAATAAGCTTTATGCAAATCAATCTTAGGAGGTTCAGGCTCTTCCACACGACCCATGAGGTGGCTTGATACCTACAAAATGCCTAAATTATCGCGTACAAGACTAAACAGACGTGCGATCATGTCCAGGATTGCTTCTATCTACAAT
>NC_059301.1:26940749-26960749 GCF_017591435.1 Portunus trituberculatus | reverse complement strand
AGGGAGAGGCGAGAGTAGGTGTACACTTGTTGAAAGGATAATAGATGCTTCGATAAGGCTTTGTGGTGAAATCATTACTTTTACCTAATTAAGATCACTACATATACCTTGGCCTGAACAAAATCATGATAGCGTTCAACACAGATTTTCCAGGATGTTCATGTTTACGGAAATATGAGTGTGCTACAGGTTACAGTAATATTTTTATTTTCTGAAGACGTGTGTGTACTACACGTAATGACGTTTCAGTTGATACGCACACCATAAATAAAGTGGTGGTGCTTAATGATGACAAGACCTCCATGCATATCCCTGGTGAGTGCAGACTATCCAAGCTAGTCACAAACCAAGGTCAGTTTAGGGCTAAACTGACCATGACGTGATAATCCACTCATTCTGCAGCGCTCGAAGTTGTTTTGCTTTGTTTTACCTTAGAATACACAAAACTACCATATTGTTATGCGGGAAAGAACCAGAAAAAATTCTCAGGAAGACTAAACAGAAGTTGCGTCATCCAGGAGTGGGGAGACGCAACTTCTCCCGGCTTGCTCCCTGCTGCTGTTTAGCGGAGCCTAGTCTAACATTGTTCTGTATGGTTTAATATTTTATTTGTGTATTGTAGAACTGTGGCTATTATGTAATGTGACAAAAATGATCGAGGAGGTTCTGTAATGTAGTAGAATTATCTAAATATAATAAGTATTGTATAAAAGAAAGTACTGAGCCAAAAAAGACGAGTCAGTCAGTCAGTCAATAATAGTATGTAGTAATAGTCAGTATTAAGTTGGAAGAAGCGAAATAAGCAGTAAGAGAAACAGTGAGTTTAGAGATCGGTCTGTAAGAACAGTGAATTAGTGAGAAGAGTGATAAGAGGAGATACAGTGTTGGACACGCTGCTGTTGTATTCACTTTTACAAGGAGTTAAACTTATTAAGTTCTGCTCAGCGATTTTTCTCCACAAATTGTTACCAGTCTCTTGGTGACGACATCGCAGTACACAAACCCTATATATAAGGAAGACACACATACATGCCTGGAATAACAATATTCACTCCCACCACCAGACATTTATTTTTAACTTATTTATGTTTGTATTTTTTTTCTGCCATATTAGTATTTATTTTTTTTTGCCATTTTTTTCTTTGTTTTTCATTTTATTCCTTTCCTCCATTCATCTCATCTCATAGTTTTCACTTGCTTCAGTAACTCCAACTTTCCTGGTCTCTTTTTTTTTTTTCTACTCATAAATTCGTAACGTATTCTTAAACATATACGTACCTAATCTCATCCTTTCATAGTGCTTCCTTTCCTTCCTTCATCACCCATGTCCTGTTGATTTACCCATTACAGCCCATTACTACCTTTACCAAGCACATATTTTTCTTTCATTTTCCACACTTTCTTTACACCCTCGTGCATAGTAACCTCATCACCATATACCAAGCCTTCTGCCCCTAATACTTTCTCCCCATTCGGCCTGTATTCAGAAACGTGCTAATCTCACTGTGAGTATTTTAAATTTTTCAGGGGCCACAGATGATATGCCAGGTTTTCAAGAGTGTTTAGGTTGTTAATTATGTGGAAATTTTGTTAATCTGTCACTAGAACCCTAAAAACATTAATGAAAATTTTTTGCAACTTCAACTACTGCCTTTTGAAAGTGCGTAGTGGAAATATGGTGCAAAAATGTTTCAGAATATTCTAGTCTTACTTATTGCATTCACTTACTGTACAACACGGTGTCTCCAACGGTGACTCCCTCTCGCACGTTAAAGGCGTCTCCGCAAATTCTGTCCACGCAATTGGTAGTGGGATCAACGGAGGAGTCAGACAGGCAGGGAATGATTAGCCAGTCGTTTGGACAGTTTGCTTGCCCCACCACGGCCCCCACTTGCGTTGTCGGGCTGCCAGTCAAACTGAAGGACTCGGAATCGACGTTTACTGGGGGGGGAGGAATACGTACGTGTGTGTGTCATGGAGCGTCTTAAGGATCAACTGCTGTTTCGTCTAAGTGTGTGTGTGTGTGTGTGTGTGTGTGTGTGTGTGTGTGATAATATTAGTTCTGCGAGCCCGTGAGATGAATGGGTTGCAGTGCTTGAGTGAGAGTGTGGGCGGCCGTGAGCGCTAGAGGAAGACCATCAAAAGCTGAGTGGGAGTAGTGGGAATGACGGCAGAAGGTATTACAGACAACATCTGATGGGAGCAGCTGATGGATGAGATGGGGTTAGTGTGGGAAGAGGTGAATGAATGTGGCAGTAACTAAAAAGAAAGGAATAAGCGAGTGAATGAATAAGTGAAATGAGGACTTTGATATGGGAACAGACGTCATAATCGAACAAAATAGCATAGTACAAAGTTATTTGACTTCAATCGTCATCCTCTTCGCAAATACCCAAGAATCTCTCTCTCTCTCTCTCTCTCTCTCTCTCTCTCTCTCTCTCTCTCTCTCTCTCTCTCTCTCTCTCTCTCTCTCTCTCTCTCTATATATATATATATATATATATATATATATATATATATCTTTCTCTCATGATTTACTCTATCTTCACCCCTTTCCGTCGGTACATAACATTCCTAACTTTTACCCTCTTCTAAGTTCCCTCATTCTTACTTATTTCACTTTGCAGGCTGTTCGTTATTTTCCGCATCATGCAGTACTTTCTCTTCTTTCAGTTCTTACCGGTATCCGCGCAAGCCGTATATTGAATGCCACAGAAATTCCTCTCGGTACGCACGCAGGAGGTATAGTCTTGATTGGAGAGCTGCAGTCCGGTGCTCACGTCGTAGTTGTAAGTCTTAATCTGGCCCGTCACACCCTGGTAGTACTGCAGGCATCCACTGGGAGCTGAGAGAGAGATCCTTCGTGAGAATTTTGCCGGATGTTTGTGTTGGAAGGTGGTGGTGGTTTGGAGAATGAAAGGTGGCGTGTTATTCTGGAAAGAAGTGGTTTAACGATGTTTTGTTAAAAGGATTGATACACAAAGGAAATGGGAAAGAAGAGAGAAAGATTTGAGTTTTGGTGGTTGGAGGAAGGATTTAGTTAGTAATGAAAAAATGGGGAAAAAGTTAAGTCGTGTTGAGAAGGCAAGCAACATACCGTACTTACTCCACCGTGTTTATTAGTTTTCCGTGGTACGTCCACTGATTTGCTGACAATCTATCACGTGTTAGGGTTTGTAAGGATTTGTTAGGAGAGATTAATTTACGTTGTATTATGTTAAGTTAGTTTAGGCTACAATGTTAGGTCATGTTATGTTAGGTTACATTATACTAGGTAAGTTATTTGAGATAGGTTTGCATATCACTTGTTACTATCATCGACGGAGATTGACAGCGTGGTCTCACCAGTGTAGTCGGTGTTGCAGGGAATCTGGGACACCTTCACCTTCCAGCTGCGCTCAAAGGCGGGTCCCATGGTGATGACCGTCAGCACGGCCTGGGTGTTGCTGGTGCGCCCCAGATCCACATACACTGTCCGGTGAAGAGTGTTTATTTATATATAACTATTCACAATTTTTTTTCTTTGTTTTTATTATATTCACTGGAAGGCTTTTCCTTACGTGTGTGTGTGTGTGTGTGTGTGTGTGTGTGTGTGTGTGTGTGTGTGTGGGATGACGAGGAAAGACCACCTTTTGAAATATTCTTACGGCTCACTGACCCCATTTCTTGTTAAAATAATAATACTTATGCGTTTTAGGTTATAAAACCTCCAAAGTGTTACATGAATAAGCTCCTGAAAAAAAAAGAAAAGAAAACCGTTCTAAAAAGTGGTGCAGAATTTCACTCTGTGTACCAGACTGACGGGTACAGCTTGCTGGGAAAACATCAGTTCCACTTTGTCTTCGCGAGTAATGAAAAATATTGACAAAGATGAACTTATAAAACCTGGGAACACTGACTTGTTGATTTATTTATCTATTTAACTATTTGTTCTAAGAGGGAGTGTGGCTTAATTATGAGAAATTAACTGACAAAGATGAATTTAAAAGTTTGATGGCACTTATTTGTTTATTTATCAGTTAATATGTATACTTACCTATTTTCTTTGTTAGAGGATATCTGACTAAGGGAAAATACAAGCTTATGAAGAAAGAAAAAATAAGAACTCTACTTTTGAAAGATAATTTACTCAACACATTTTTTTCTGCAGCAAACTAAGTAGACAAGGGCAGGTCATTCCAGTATTCCACAGCAAATAAGTCACGAACTAATGCACAAATGCCTAGATAGATTTCAGAAATGGCTACAGCAACTACTGTACATCGTAATTATTCATTAGCCTCACGCATGAAGACCCCGGTTCCTACTCTCAGCCAGCCGGAAATGTGTTCATCAGAAAGAGTATGTGTTCGCATTATTATCCGCGTTAATGAAGCTAATTGAATAGAAATAATTAACGTGGCTGTAGGTCGATGGATGGTGTTTTCCCCTCTCCTCTTTCCTTCTACTCTTCCCTTGTACCTTTCCCTCCTTTCTCTCTCTCTCTCTCTCTCTCTCTCTCTCTCTCTCTCTCTCTCTCTCTCTCTCTCTCTCTCTCTCTCTCATTTTGTTTTTATTCTCCTATCTCTCTCTCTCCTCTCTCTCTCCCAGCGTATTGTTGCCGTTAGCTATTGTGACCTTAATTCCTAATGGACAGTAACAGTTAATGAAATCCATAAATCGTATTTTTTTTCTCTTTACCTCTCTCTCTCTCTCTCTCTCTCTCTCTCTCTCTCTCTCTCTCTCTCTCTCTCTCTCTCTCTCTCTCTCTCTCTCTCTCTCTCTCTCTCTCTCTCTCTCTCTCTCTCTCTCTGTGTGTGTGTGTGTGTGTGTGTGTGTGTGTGTGTGTGTGTGTGTGTGTGTGTGTGTGTGTGTGCGTGCGTGCGTGCGTGCGTCTACCTCCAACATTTTGCGTTCATTTTGGATATGCTGGATCTGTGTGTGTGTATGTGTGTGTGTGTGTGTGTGTGTGTGTGTGTGTGTGTGTGTGTGTGTGTGTGTGTGTGTGTGTGTGTGTGTGTGTGTGCGTGCGTCTACCTCCAACATTTTGCGTTCATTCTTGGATATGCTGGATTACCATTTCTTTCTTTCCTCCAGTCTTACCCACCCTCCCCAGCCTCCTCCCTACTGAAAAAAACCCCCCCATTTCTTTAGTGCCCCTTAGTCTGATCTATTCCGTCCTGCAGGCATCCAATGTCTTGTTTCACTTAAGCAAACCAAAACCCAAACCAATCGTTTTCCCCACTCCAACACTTTTCCTTCTTATCTTCCCGTACTCTCCGTCTGCCTGCCTGAACCTCCCTTCTCTCTCTCTCTCTCTCTCCACACCCCTTGCCGACCCCTCGAGCCTCACTGTGGTTGCCGGTGCTGGTGCCACAGATGATGGGGGTGGAGCTGCCGCCTGACACGGTGAAGCGGTCGTTGAGGCAGCGGT
The DNA here is from genome assembly GCF_017591435.1 of Portunus trituberculatus. Lineage (NCBI taxonomy): Eukaryota > Metazoa > Arthropoda > Malacostraca > Decapoda > Portunidae > Portunus > Portunus trituberculatus. The sequence continues at coordinate 26,955,336 of NC_059301.1, read as the reverse complement.
GGTCCGTCGTCTCTGGCCCTGATAAAACAAGGGAGTCGAAGTCCAACCTGTGGGATAGATCGGTAGAACGATAAATGAATGGTATAGAAGAAGGAGTGATATTTTCAGTAGAAATGGATAGTATACAAGAAGGATAAGAACTTGGGTATCGAAATCCAAGTATTGTCATAGATAAAGAGATCGATAGTAGAATTACTGAAAAAAGATGATTTTTAGTAGAGGTGGATGGTACAAGAATGATAAGGCCTAGGGTGTTGAAATCCAGCTTGTAGGAGAAATGAATAGAGGCAAATGAACTATTGCAAAGAAAATTAAGTGTAGGAGTGGCAGTTCCATTAGAAGTAGACGTGAAAAGAATAAGAATCAGAGTTGAAATCCAAACTGTGATATATATATATATATATATATATATATATATATATATATATATATATATATATATATATATATATATATATATATATATATATATATATATATATATATATATATATATATATATATATATATATATATATATATATATATATATATATATATATATATATATCAGTGTTAGAAGGTCGTAGGTGATATGGATAAAATAAAATAAAGACTACAGGAAAGGATGTAGAATTTAAATAATGTTGCTAACTGGAATGGAAGAGTGAAAATAGGAACAAGGAAACCTCGGTCAGTGGTGGCCCTAAAGCAGGGGTTCTCAACCTTTTTATCGTTAAGAACCCCCTGAGTTATAAGACCATCTACCAGTACCCCCAGTATTGTCACATGGAACATGGAACTCAATATGCAATGGCACTGCAAAGGATTTTATTAGATCAGCTATCTAAGTACCCCTGGAAATCTTCTTATGAACCCCCTGTGGTTTCGCGCTGTCAGGATGGCCACTGTCCATGAGCTAACATCATTAGGTCTCTATGACGCTGAAGACGTCTATGCAGAACGGTTTGGTTGGCAATAGACAATCTCATTATCAGACTTTGATTTCTAAGTTATGAAAATAATCTCATTTACGGGGCTTCATAGGTTCATGGTGTCTTGTAGTCTACTTACTAACCTAGAAGGAAAGAAAATATCATACTAACTTCGAGCTATCAATTGAGGAAGAAGTAATCTTTGTCCCAGGAATAGAGCAAGATGGTATATAAAAAAACACAATGCATAGTTATAACCTAACTCTACTATTATAGCGTTTTTTGTCGTAGATACATGTTTAGAAATACTTTACCTATCTTGATATCTCCTTACGTGACAAAAGAATATCCAAAAATATACGATATGCAGTTGACCATCTTTTCTGTGAAATATTACGATATCTGTTGAATCTGGCAACTTCAACGGGAGTTTGGGTCCTCTCCTAGTGTTTCCTTATGATTGGAACATTGATATTTACACGTCATTGTGATCAGGGAAATAAAGAAAACTAAGTTTGCTTTTTTCTAAGAGCATGAAATAGAAAAATTTATGTTTACAAGTGGCAGTTTATGTATAAGACACGCAAACCTGTGTGCACTCATCCACTCTATCCAGAAGCTTAACTAATTTTCAAAAGTTCCCCAATAGCTACACAACTACCATTGGTCTACTGTTTCTATCCAGTTACCTACAAACACGTACACATTCACGGCAGCAACATGCAAAGTACACTAAATACTCCGGAGCAAAGCTGCCTCACCTTGTTTCATTAATCAGCTAACTCTTGCACACTTTCACACCAAAGCTATTTTTCATTTACCATCGACGATTTTATATTCGAATCAAAATTAAAACGACGATTGAGAACTTTCGGCCTAAAGATGTTTGAGGGCCGTGACGGCCTTGGGCGCCGCACGGGGGAAGGAGGTGGCCGTCGGGTCCGGCCTGGGGCCCAAGGCAGGGAACTGGCTGCAGGTCCTGCTTTTCCTTGGTGGCCTCAAGCTTCACTACTAGTCGTCCACTTGCAGCGCATCACACTAGGCAAGGGTCGCCATAAGCAAGAGATCAATGTCTACCACTCACCGGATGGTGCCGTGAGGGGCCCTAAAGGGGTGATAAGGGCTCCTTGCATAGAATATGATGGTGAGTGGTGTGTACGGGACCTCTGCTTATAATGACACCGGGCTGAACAACTCGCCATGAACGAGGGCACGCTGTGCCATGAGCCAGGCACTGACAGTACCAGTGGTCCTTTACGTTAGGTTAGGTTAGGTTAGGTTAGGTTAGGTTAGGTTAGGTTAGGTTAGGTTAGGTAAAAGGACTCACTTCATGACAGCGTTTGGGGAGTGGTGTGTGGCGGGTCATTGCTCATGGCGACCTGTGTGAGGCATTGCAAGGTTGCATCGTCACTGCTCTCATAACCACGGGACTGGGGTTGACCCTTTCTGGGTAAAAGTTTCGTCCCAGTACCTGTGTAGGTAATAATACTTTGGATCGTTTCGCCATCGCCATCGCCGCACCGTTAGCCTCGATAAACGGATCGTTATCCTCAACAAACACATCTGTACCGTGGACACTGGAATCGCAACCTGTCGTGGAATCCCATTGTTAGCGTGGACTCATTTTCCTTCGCGGCTTCAAGCTCACTGATTGTTGTCAACTTGCAGCGCCTCATACTAGGCAAGGCGTCGCCTTAAGCAGGGTGCCGTGTCTACCGTCCATCAGATGATGCCGTGAGGGGCCTTTAAGGGGTGATAAGGGCTCCTTGCATAGAGTCTGGTGGTGAGTGGTGTGTACAGGACCTCTGCTTATAATGACATCGGGCTGAACAACTCGCCATGAACGAGGGCACGCTGTGCGCCATGAGCCAGGCACTGACCGTACCAGTGGTCCTTTACGGGGTGAAAAGGACTCACTGACAGTGTTTGGGGAGTGGAGTGTGGCGGGTTATGCTCATGGCTACCCGTGTGAGGCGCAGTAAGGTGGCAGCGTCACTCTCCTCGCACTCACGGGTCTGGGGTGAACTCTTACGGGGTGAAAGGGTTCGCCCCAGTACCTGTGTAGGCAAGTGAACTTCAATTGCGTCGCAGTGAGGTGGCAGCGCCACTCTCCTCGCACCTAAGGGTGTGGGTGGACCCTTACGGGGTGAAAGGGTTCATCCCAGTACCTGTGTAGGCAAGTGGACTTCAATTGCAGCGCAGGAAGGTGGCAGCGTCACTTTACTCGCACTCAAGGGTGTTGGGTGGATCCTTACGGGGTGAAAGGGTTCGTCCCAGTACCTGTGTAGGCAAGTGGACTTCAATATTGTGTCTTGAAATCGCATCGTGAGGACTGGAACCGCATCGACATCGTGGAAACCCGCATCGTTCCCGTGGAAACTGGAATTGCATCTTGATCGTGGAAACTCGCATTATTATCTTGGAAACTGGAAGGGCATCTTTATCATGGAAAGGCATCGTCATTTTGGAAACTTGCATCGCTATCGAGGAAACTGGAATGCCATTGTTATCTTGGAAACTCGGAGCGCTATCGAGGAATCTGGAATCAAATCTTATCGTACACACTGTTATCGTGGAAGCTCTCGTGATCGTCGTTCGTTTCGTTATCTCTGAATTACTTAATTAGTCTTGGTATTATTATTAGCTTCCATAATAATAGAGATGTTGGTCATTTTATCTTATCTTTTTACTGTATTTTTTTCAGGGTACAGTTTAGTGTTCTTCAACCTTTTCTAAATTCGTGCACCTTTTCGAGAAGCAAGGAGGACTATAAAAGAAATGCATCAATATTCGTAATTTTCCCTACTTTAAGACTGAAAATCGATAGATAACATTATTGAATATCTACCTGAAGCTACAGTTTTTTAGTCCTAAACAGTCGCTATATAGAGCGAAATGTACTATAACAAAATGCCACATCTCAAACACATTAGGCCCGTGTTCCGTCGGAGTGTAATATATTACTATTGTGAATAAATCGCAATACTTTGATTAATATCAATAGGAGAGGACCCAAACTGTCACAATTTCAGTGTTCGCAGGAGAGAGTCAGTATCGTCTCGCGGTACAGAGTAATCGTCTCTAAACACTGTATTACGATGTATCTATTGATTTGCCAGGGTTTTACTCCTACCAGTATTTTTCTGTTCTTATTCTACCATGGTATTTCTTTATAGTTACTTGAGTTTATACGACTGACATCATAATATAGAGCAAAACATAATTGTCTGGTGTACCAAGATCTTTCATTTCTAGAGACTTGAAGACAGCACGGAACCTTAACACACATTTCACCTCGCTTCTGCACAGGTTAATTCTTCTTCTTCTCAACCTTTTAATGTGATGTACCCTCGAAGTCTTTCAGTATTGATCACGTACCCTTACCCACAATGCAGCGTCAGGAAGGGTAACAATAAATGCATGGTTTATTGACTTAGTTTATTAAGTTTAAATTGTGTTATATATGTGGAGCAGACACAATTTTTAATTAATATTAGTATGTTTCTATGAGGTAGTGTCGATAGGAACTGGTACCTCACAGGGAGACACTATATGTGACTAACATGCAATGCATTTACCAAAAAGGAACTATATCAGACAATTTTCGATCATTATGGCAGTGAACTAGTGTTGCTTGCAGCTAGTTGCAACTTGTAACTAGTAACAGTGATAAATAAGTCACTGTGTGTGTGAATAACATATAAGATAAGAAATCGGAGCAAATATTATAGGTTTGCAAGGTTGTGTGGCAACTGTAATCCAAGAGAGCTTTCTCTTAAGTGATATAACTCCAAGAGTTTCCTTGTTAACGTTGTTAACGTGTCCTGGTTCTAGTGAAGGACACATTGTATACTACAAACGAATTTGCTGCTATTTAAAACTGAAGCATTTTGAGAAACCCGCCACGTACCCCAAAAATTCCTCTCACGTACCCCTGGGGGTACGCGTACCCCAGGTTGAGAACCCCTGCCCTAAAGGAACAGAAATGAATAGAACAGATAGAACAAAAAGAAAGAAAAATCACTGAAAGAAAATAGAGCTTAAGGAATGACTGTATTGTTGATGAAAATGGAATGGTGAAGATAACAATAAGAATATCCTAGAAGTAATAATAATAGAAGAAAAGGGTGTGTTTGAGATGTATGATGAAACAATACCAATACTGGGAGAAGAAATGGTGGTGTAGGGGTTGATATGGACTTTAAGGTACTGCTATAGAAGAAAGGAAAGAATGGAGGTTTAAGGTACATTGACTGTATGATAAGAGAGAGAGAGAGAGAGAGAGAGAGAGAGAGAGAGAGAGAGAGAGAGAGAGAGAGAGAGAGAGAGAGAGAGAGAGAGAGAGAGAGAGAGAGAGAGAGAGAGAGAGAGAGAGAGAGAGAGAGAGAGAGAGAGAGAAAGTTGTCAGAAATTAAGGAGAAATAATGAGATGAATTGGCCATAAAAAGATGACGAGATGGTGAGATGATATGAGTCGTATGTTAATTAGTTACCTGAGCTGGCACACAGAGGGGTTGACCTTGTTAACAGTAAGCTGGCACGAGCCCACACCATCAAAGGGCTTGGGATAGTTTCCATTGACAAAATAAGTGCAGTTTTGGGTCACCAGTCCACCGCAAGAGACCTGGACTATGGTGGTGGTGGTGGTGGTGGTGGTGGTGGTGGTGGTGGTGGTGGTTGAAGTGAGTGAGGTAGGGAAGGGAAAATGAGGTTAGTTGTCGTGATAATAGCTACGTTGATTAATTTCATCCACTCAAATTTAAGGTCTCTCTCTCTCTCTCTCTCTCTCTCTCTCTCTCTCTCTCTCTCTCTCTCTCTCTCTCTCTCTCTCTCTCTCTCTCTCTCTCTCTCTCTCTCTCTCACTCCGTAAGGTACTGTACATGTACTTTTGCTTGTTTACTGTAATTGTTTTAACTGAGTAAAGTTACCAGTTTTCCGTGATGCGAACATTTCAAAGCAATTGTCCCTTTTTTGATAGATATGTACCGTTATACAGTTCTTCTCCCACCCTACATCTCTCTCTCTCTCTCTCTCTCTCTCTCTCTCTCTCTCTCTCTCTCTCTCCTTCTGCACGGTACTCACAAACGCAGCAGTTCCCGCCAGTCTTGCAGCTGCCCGAGGTGACGCCGCCTAATCTCTTACACTCTCTCGCATTGTAGCAAGTGCCGTTCTCACCCGAGGAGGAGAGGCAAGGCGTGTTGGCGACGCGTCGTATGTTGAATAGGGAGAGCATGGGCGACACAGAGAGCTTCAGCACTGATAGGGAGTAAGAGACAGGAATTATAAATGTAACAAGTTATTTCAGTTTATGTGAAATGTTTACAGACTCGTACATAGAATAAGCACCTTCATTAATTTTATTATTCTTGTGTAACTGCTATTTACTATCAAATTTTTGATGTCTTTGATAATATATTGCCCCCAAAATTGGTTGTTACCTTTTACAATGTCAATAACTTATTTTTGACATTGATGCCATTTTGATATATTATATTCTAACTGATTTTATTAAATGTTGCAATTTTGTGATGGATCAACATTGTCATTGCTCAGTGCCATAATGATGATGATATATCCTGTTATGGCTAATAAAATAATGGTTATGATATCCATCACCGCGTTAACTAACCGATTCAGCTCATTACAGTCTATGGAAGGTTGAACCCCTCTGAAGCTATGCCATTTTTTGAGTAGTTTAAAGTTACCCACATGTCACCATGATACCCAGGTTCTAAGTGGTTACACCAAAGATGCGCTTGGGTGGTAATATGGGCCTTAATATGGGTACCATTATATATAAAATTGCCTGCGTCACTAATGGGCGGAATCTGGACAGCGCTTCCCACATATACTCTTCAAGTATGCCTACAGGCGCTATAGGCCATAACATAAAAAAAGAACCACTTGATTAAAACAGTTGTTTCAGCACCCTACAAACCTTACTCCAGGCATGTCATGAACTCGTCGGCCCGTTATTCAATGCCATGCTGAGGTGGGGTCGTAGATTGCAAATGTTTTTCATCGTTCTATTTTTCCTTTTTAAGGAAAGAAACAAATATGAAATGTTTACGCAACTTCTCTTTCATTGTAGACTTATAGGGTTAGATTTGTGGTTATTACAGTGAGAGGATTATAATGTTTTCTGTCTCTGATTGGAGGATTGTACTGTGCATACATCATCTCATATACTTTATGCACACGACTACATTGTTTCATATCGCTATACGGGCATTCCTTTCCCATTCCCTAGGAAAACATCTAGGACCATATCTTTCAACAATTATCATTTCCAAACTGTTTTCTTTTAATCTATGTAGCAAATGTATTGCATGCGATTGGTGAACGCCTCTCGGGCTGGGGTGAATAAATCAAGGATCCGGCAGAGGGACGGGGAATTTTAGCAGAAGGGGAAGTTTAGCATTACACTTCACAGCGAGCACACTCGGTATTCTCTACTTCATCTCTACGCCAAATAAACGGCCATGCTTCCAGATGTGACTCACTCTCTCCATATCCCTGTCCTGTAGGAGGCAGGATATATAGGACAAAAAGAAAATGAAGAAGTAGAAGATGAGGAAAGAAGAAAAAATATAAACACTATAGGATAAAGAGTAATAGAAAGAAAAAAAGTGTTTTACTGTCTTTCACACAAAACAATTTTCATCACTCGTATCTTGGCAGTATAAGGGAAGCCAACGTTTGTCTTGGCATCGAGTCTTGTGTCACTCAAGGTCGATGCAAGGACCGGGTCGGGGCTGGAACTCTTTGCGTCCTCTCAATGGAAATTGCTTACTCGTGATTAATTCATGGATGTGTAAATGAGGCAGTGAATGGTTGAAAAAGATTTAATTTTTTAAATTTCTTATTTTCTTATTTTTTTTCTAAGACAACAGTACTTATCAGGCTTTACGTAATTATGAACGCAGAGACTTTTATTTTCAATGGCACCATGTTGAAGTTATGGGTAATTTATTAATGTATTGTTACAGTTAATTATGAAAAGAACATTTTTCACTAAACGTTGGAAAAAAAAAAATCATGTAAAAAGAATACGAGTATTTTGAAATGCATTCCTTCTCCTTCCCCTCCTGCTGGTTATTCTTTCATTGTATTGCTTATCCCAATTAGCCTATAGTATCCCAATTAGCCTATACCACCACCACCATGTCCTCCCTGCTCCTTCTCCTCCTCCTCCTCCGTCTCCATTTCCATTTCCATTTCTTTCTCCCTCTCCTCCTCCTCCTCCTCCTCCTCCTCCTCCTCCTCCTCTGTACCTGATAGTATACTCCCAACAAACAACCCTATAAGGTCCAACAGATATGCTGCTGTTTGTTCTTTCATTGTTTTCCCTCTCTCCAATCACCACCACCATCGCCAACACCTCCTCCTGTTGTTCCCTTCACCAAACATCTCTTTGTGTTCAGACCGAGCAAAAGCACTCAGCTTTCACTCCCATTTACTCCGCTTTCGACCTGCGCCACTCCCTATACGTTTCACTCCCCGCCCGTCACCACCACCACTCCCTCTATTTCCTCTCCCACTCCCTGTTGGTGTCCTTGGCGTCCCTCCCGTCAAGAGCAGGCAGGCATCACAAACCAATATTGACGGCGCTCTGCTGTTTCAATCAAATTTTACCTTACATGACTACCTTTATTTTTCTCTTTTATATTCAGTCAGTGGGGAGCTCGGGTGCGTTTGGGGTTTGGGTGAAGTTTGTGTGTGTGTGTGTGTGTGTGTGTGTGTGTGTGTGTGTGTGTGTGTGTGTGTTTGTGTGTGTGAAAGCATGTATCATTATCTCACCTAAAATGTTATCTGTTGTTTTCATGTTTATTAAAATCTGCTTTTATTTTTTTGTTTTTCACCTTTCCTCTTCCTTTTTCATAATGCTTTTATGATCATTAGATTTTTAATAGATAGTTTATTATTTTATTAATCTATTCACCTATTAAATCTCTCTCTCTCTCTCTCTCTCTCTCTCTCTCTCTCTCTCTCTCTCTCTCTCTCTCTCTCTCTCTCTCTCTCTCTCTCTCTCTCTCTCTCTCTCTCTCTCTCTCTCTCTCTCTCTCTCTCTCTCTCTCTCTCTCTCTCTCTCTCTCTCTCTCTCTCTCTCTCTCTCTCTCTCTCTCTCTCTCTCTCTCTTCTACAATGATAGTATGCGATATCCAGCGTGAATTAGAAGAGTCAATATCGAGTTTGTTATGCGATCTTCATGCTTCGTTTATTCATCACGGCATAAATAATCCATTTGCACTATACACATGATTATTAAGAAAAAATATGGTAAATGTATCGATAGTTATGAAACAAATTAGCAGTGAAACTTACTTAGAGGCAGAGCCAATACTTAAATTACGAATATCATTACAAATATAATGCCGTGCCAATGGAAAGGTTCTCAATGAGTCTCCTACATGAAATTTCGAATCTTTATTTTTTTAGATACTGTAACCTCATTTTACATTGGTGTGGATAAGTATGTTCTTCATCTCCCGAAATTTTATGATATGTGGTATAAAAAAGTACCGATTTTTGCTGGACTTTTTATCATTGTGGACTTGTATTCCTGGATATATTACAATGTGTTATATTTGTACTCTTTGAGGTGAAATAATGATAACAGATTTAATGTTATGATAAATGAATAAATGAATAAGTAAATAAATAACGATTACGATGCGCGTGTCGTAGACAACAATGCGATTTCACGATAACGATGCGAGTTTCCACGATAACGATACGATTTCATTTTCCGCTATAACGATGCGATTTAATTTTCCATGATAACGATGCGAGTTTCTACAGTAACGACGCGAATTAATGTTCCACGATAACGATGCGATTCTACAATAACGATGCGAGTTTCCACGATAACGATGCGATTTGATATTCCACGATAAGGAAGCGATTCCACGATAACGGTGCGATTTTCCACGATAACGACACGATTGAATCTTCTACTATAACGATGCGATTTCACGATAACGATGTGATTTCACGATAGCGATACGAGTTTCCACGGTAACGATGAGATTTTATTTTCCACGATAACAAACTGATTGTGCTGAAATTTGATAAAAGGAGATTTCCTTGATCCAGGCAACGCTAATTAACTCCGCTGGTCTTGAATAAAGAAAAATCTAAAATTTTGTACAGAAGAAAAAGCTTGTAAATTACTGTTAAAAGCTACTGCCTTCGTCTCGTCTGTGATCTCGTATAACCATTTAGATTATATTAGAAGGATTGCTTAGATATTCAGATGTCGATAAGCAGGTAAAATCACGGATGGGAGCGCAGGTCGCATGTCGTAGGTCGCAGGTCTATGCCAGAATGAAGTGTGTTGTTGCAACATGTACCTTGACTCAGGACCGGGGCTTCGACACTATAGGACAGACATTTCACTCTCGAAACCAAGACTAGTGTTTTCCTTGTCACTTGATAATAGGAAGGAAAAAGTGCAACTTTTCTTGCTGTAGATCACAATATAAAGTGTAGATTGCATACCAAATTAGCTTTATAACGCATAGACATACCAAAGTAGCAACTCTCTCTCTCTCTCTCTCTCTCTATCATCCTTGTCACATTCTCAATTGTACCTCTACTCATTAATGTTGCCCTTTCATTATTTCCTTTTCCTTCTCCTCCTCTCGACGTGATAAGCAGAAAGACAACCTTCACACCAATTAACTACAAGAACTGTCTCATGATTCTAGCTGACGATGACGAGCAGACATCCCTCGAGGCACGAATTGTAGCCAAATCAGACTGAAGGGAACACCTCACTTTTTTTCCTGTAGACGATACTCTGAATATTTTTTGGTTTACGATTTCATGTGCTTATTTGTGCTGTAGTGTGGTAATGGTGGTGGCGTTGTAGTGGCGGTGGTGGTGGTGGTGGTGGTGGTAGTGGTTTGCTATCGTGGTGGTGGTAGTTTGCTGTGGTGGTGGTTGTGGTATGATGTGTGTGTGTGTGTGTGTGTGTGTGTGTGTGTGTGTGTGTGTGTGTTTCTTCTTCATTTCTTTTTCTTCTTCTTCTTCTTCTTCTTCTTCTTCTTCTTCTTCTTCTTCGAATGGAATAAAGGAAGCATAAGAGAGATTGAGTTGGCAGTAATTTCTTTTATTTGTCTTTTATGGTTTTAATGTGTTTATAGGCAATGAGAGAGGCCTAATCCTTTTCGATAATGGCTATCACACTCGTCACTTATTACTTCTATAGTTTTCGATTCCTTTCTAAATGTCTTTTAATTCCTTGTTGATTCTTCGATTCCGGTTTTAATAATGTTAAAGTTGGAGTCATTAAGCTCATTAAGGAACTTTTAAAAGAAAATTAGATTACTGTATGGATGATGATAAGTGAATATTGGTAGTAGGTAAGTTTCATAAAGGGACTGCCATATGTAGGCCTGATGACTCCTTGTAGCTTATTTTGTTTCCTAATGTTTAAAAATTGTACTATTTTTTTCCTCGAATTACATTATGAAATGCCTTAGACAATCATAAAGACTATTATTGACTATTTTCGAGGGCCGCACAGACGATTAGTCAGTTTCTCGTGTCTGTTTTTACTGCCTTGTTGATATATTACGAGAATCATGAAATATCCTTGGATTAGTCCTCTCCTTTCCTTCTGTAGTTTCATTCCTTAAAAGTAAACAACATAAGACAAGTAAATGTTTGCGAATGCTGCCTTTTATCCTCGTCGACTTCGTACGTTTGTTCCTCCTCCCTACCGTTCCTAACCGAGACCCATCCATGCTTCGACTCATCTCCACGGTGCAGTAAACGCCTTCCCTTTCCCAACCCAGACTCCTTCTCCACACCGCTTTGTTTTTTCCCTTCCCTTCTCTTGCTACGCTTACTATTTTAGACGCATGGCGGGAAATTTTTTTCCCTCACACTCGTTGCCCGTGCACACACTGTACATACCAGATACACACGAGCGTAGTACATAGTAAGTGCCTCTCCCCTCCCCGTCCCCCATCACAAGGAAAGTCTATTTGGGTGTTGTTCTGGGCCGTGGATTCGCATTCAGCGCCCTGTTAGATAGGTAGATGAAGTGATGGACCTGTCAATAGGGAAGTTCAGAGGAATTATTACGAGTAGATTGACTGGCTGCCCCGTGACATTCCCTTTCTCTCTCTCTCTCTCTCTCTCTCTCTCTCTCTGGTCCGTGTTTTGCCAGGTCATCAGAACTATTTTTCAAAGGCCACAAAGATGATTAGGGGTGTTTTTAAGAACTTTTCTCCTCTTAATAATGTAGCAATCTTGTTAATCTGTCAATAGAAATGTAGAAGCCCCATCAAAATATCGTGTACCTTCAACTATATAGAATACAGAGTAAAGGCATAGCCGAATTTGGTTCTACAGTACACTAGTCACCATCTTGTTTTTGTCACCAGCCACTATACCTCTTTCACACCCTAAGTCCCCAGGTTTCGGAGTCATTAGTTTGAATGAGGTTTATTTCGCGTGTATTACATTATTCCTGAATCGCGCTCATATCCACAAGACAAATGAGTTCCTGATACGTGATAAAAAACGCAGACGTGACCGGAATTATTACAACAGTTCTGTGTGTCCAGTATCCGCTGCATGGTACTGTTTGCTCGCGACGCTGAGTGGGAGGAGGATGTTGAGATGTGGGAAACAGCAATGCAGTACGATACTTTTTCTCTTTTGCTTTACTATGCTGTATTTTTTCTCCTTGTGCGTATGTTTATTTCATGTAAGAGAAAAACCACTGCAATAATCTTTCTTTCTTTTCTTATGTTTTCTTTCTTCCCTGTGGCTGTTTACCTCGTGGTGTGTGGAGTGAGAATGCTGGAATCAAAAATACCACTGCGATATTTGTCCTTTCTGTTTGATTATGTTTTGACTCTTACTTGTGCTTATATCTTTTTATCTTTATGCCTTAGTTTATTGTGTTGTATTCCTTCCCTGTGCTCACTTACATATCTCATATTGTGTGGATAAAGATGCTCCCTTAAACAACACGAATACGATACGATGCTCTCTTTTCCTGTACTTTTTTTGTGTGTGCGTTATTTCCACCCTTTAATTATGTCTAACTAACGTTATCTTAGTTCCTTATTGTGAGGGAAAACATGTTGTCCTTTTCTATGTGGAGAAGATTTGTGTTGTTATCACTTATATTTCATTTTATATTTTGCGCATCGTGGGAATCGAACAAAGGGGGAAAGAGATAAGTTTGAATTAAAAGCAACTCCACTACTGATCCCATAGAGAAAATATGGACAGGACAGCCAATTTCAAAAGCCAGTTTAGTTAAGGATCTTCTTTGTTCATTTTTTCATTATTCAGACTGAAAACATGACACACTTTGCAGATTCAAATTACATCCATTCTTGTTATATTCAGTACTCGTTCATTATTTTGTATAAGACATATGATCCTTTGGCTAATGGAAACGTGGAAAAGAATGACGTATGTGTGGCTTGATTTATGGCGATGGGAACATAAATTCTTTCATTGCACAGACTAATTTCTCTTTCCCCCCTCATCCATTCTGATCCTCAACTTCCCGACCCCCTTCGTGCACGGCGGCACTGGGACTCTGCTGGCCCCTGAGAGACTCTAGGTGGCAGGCGGAACGTGAGTGGCGCCTAACGAGGTTTTAAGGAATGTGTGTTTCAAGGCGTAAATCGCAAGCTTAAGAAAGATGACCTGAAGATATGCTGAATCGTATTCTAAAACGTTTTGGTGTATTATTGTTACTGTTTACATGCTTTAGTGGAAGTTAGCGGTGTGAGTTTGTTGGGTCTTGATTATCATGTAGGATGAAAGTGATAGTTCAGTCACTCCTTCAGGATATTATGATCATACTGAGTCCTTAGATACTCCTGACATGAACTGTAGTGCACCGTTGCAAAACCCAAGTGTAAGTGTGCATCAAACATTGGTAACTAGTGAACAGAAGAGACACCACACGTTTGAATTATAGGTAGTCTTGTTACGAACCGTAATGCATTGATTGAAAATATTGAGCGCAATGTGTATTACAAATCGAAAACTATTGTATAGAGGAGACAACACACGTTTAATTAACATGTTGCATTTTTTACACGGTGCTCATGTTACTCATATGATCTTCCCTTAATCGAAGTGACTCTCTCTCTCTCTCTCTCTCTCTCTCTCTCTCTCTCTCTCTCTCTCTCTCTCTCTCTCTCTCTCTTTCTCTTTCTGTTTCTCTCTCTTTCTTCCCCCACACCATCCATATTAATCAACATTCCTGAACAACTTTGGCAAATATATTCATGAAGCAGTGAAGTCAAAGCTTTTGGAGACGAACCGGCAACTGTGGGCCTTGTCAAATACTGTTATGAGAAGAAAATTCGTTCAAAGACTAGATTATATTCCCACAGTGAGGTAAAAGTGAATTTCCTACCCTCTCTCTCTCTCTTTCCTACCTATCTTTTTTCCTTCTATCTGGTGCTTCCCGTCCTATTTTTTTTTTTCTTTCTAGGCCGCTTTCTCCTCCCTAGATCTCTTCCTTCCTTTTCCCAGTGCGGTTGTATAGAATTGTGATGTGTGTAGGTAAAGGAACAGAGAGAGAGAGAGAGAGAGAGAGAGAGAGAGAGAGAGAGAGAGAGAAGGGGAGGGAGACACCAAATTGGGTTTATGATGCTGATTTTTCTTATATACGCAGAAGAGTGGCT